>NC_138152.1:14392145-14402145 GCF_964199315.1 Orbicella franksi | reverse complement strand
AAGGTCATGTTTTGCAGTAAATGCAACTCTTGCGGCAAAAAAGAACTCTGTTACGAGTGTCATAAAAACGGAGAAAAACATTATCTTGGCTACCCCGTGTATGACGAGAACGACAACGCCGAAATCTTTCAGAAATTTTGCTGAGAAGCGACGATATTTACCTTCGTTCGAAGCAAAAGTTTTGTTTTGAAATCGGCGAGTTGCGTGACAAATTCCTCAGAAGACTGGAACCAAACATTCCCCCAGGCCCTTGGCCGAGCAGTACAGAAAAAAATGGAGGACAACTCAAGATTTTTTTTGTTTGGGCCGAAAATAACGAACCAGAACAGAATTCATCAAAAAAATACGCCCAGCCAACGCGCTTTAAGTTATTTTTTCACCACAGAAGCTGCCGAAGTGAAGTGAGCAGGAGGAAACGAGAAAACAGCAAGATTTGATCGCAGCATTCGATCGCTCGTAACATGAAATATTTTTGAACAAGGGCCTCGATCGAGCCTGTTTAAGTTTCCTCTGCTTCTCGCATGGCTTCAACCATTTGATATGTTATCTGTCTGACCTCTTTCTGCCAAACGGGCGTAGAAAGTTCCGTGAAAATAAAGCAAATAGCGTGGAACAGCACAAGCATTTTGGCCTAAAGAACTGTTGTTGGGATATAATTTATTCAGCCAAGCTCTAAATAAAGCTCAAGCATGACATCATCTCGCCACCAAAAGCGCATGACATCATCTCGCCACCCAAAAGCGCATGCGTATGTGTAAAAACCTGCGGATTTAGACAAAGGACAGAGAACCACACCACAAGTGAAAGGATCGGCGACAGGATCAATGTATATAGCTTGAGTAATTATCCTATATATCAGCGAGCAAATGATGGTGCTTTTGGATGTGAGGGTGGCCACCTCTGATTCCTAATACGGCACGTACAGGCGCTTGTCAGGGGTATGGGGTGAGACCGTCCACGGTGACAACCCCGGGTGGATCCGCCCCGGCCACGTAGAGACTGGGAGGTGCTCAAAGGTCCCTCGGGATCTCAAACCTCGTCCGGAGGTAAAACGGGACAGCCGCCTTGTGAGCGGCGCGAAAAAGTCCTAGCCGGGGCTAGGCAAAAGAACAGCCAACGAGCACCTCCCTACAGGGTTTTGCTTTTTTGTGTGACCTGTCACGCAACGTCACGCGTGACAGTAACGTAACCCAGTCACGCAACGTCACGCGTGAAGGTAACGCGGTGTAACACAATCACCTGTTTTTGATTAAGAGAAACTAAGAGACTGAGAGAAAGTTTTGTGTTTTTTCTCTCAAAATTTAGTTCAAATCTGCTGTTTAATCCGCAAGTTTTTTTCTATATTCTTCCCGAACCTGGTCCCGAACCTGGTTTTTTATTTTTTCGATATCTGGCTGGATTGGATTTGTTTGTATTCGCGCGAAGTTCGAGCGTAAAGTCTCTTTAAGCTGGCAATATTTCAGCATTTCACGTGTGATCAGTTGAAACTCCGTGTCAGAAACCCGATTATCATTAAGAGCCTGTGAGACGGCGAGGTTAATCGAGTCATGTTTCCCGATAGCCAGAGAGTGGATTCTCGAGTGTTTATTGACTTTGCGTTCAAGCTTCTTGTTGACAACGGACAGGCCAGTGGAAACAGCGCCAGTTAAAGCGGCTATCTCGGCAAAAGGCGCACCGACAACAATTCCAACACCAGTGAGTGATGTTGCGACAGCCCCAGAAGACAGAACTGCTTTGAAGGCGCCAAGTGCAACCACGGAATAGTGAAACGCTTTCCGGGATTTTTTGTATTTTTTCAACAGAAGCCTGTAATGCTCGACCTCAGCAGATATTTCTTTTTCAATTCTGCTTATCTCGGTTAGCCGGAAATTCTCGGCATTTGTCATTTCGGGAAGGCTTGGATATATTCTTCTTTCATCCTCGGCAGGCGGCGCGCTTGGTGGCAACAGATTCGCCGAAGACATCGCGTATATATTGAAAGTTAATTTAACTCTAATTCAAAAAGAATTGGCAAGCCCTTGAAATCAAAGATTTCGCCATTTTCATCTTTCACGCTAATGGTGATGCTATTTATGAACTTGTCTGTAGAAGCGTCACGGAAAGCATTTTGCGATGAGTCGATGTTATAGCTGACTTTTTCATAAGGCTTTCCTATGACGTCAACCTTGGCAAGAAGGTTTGTCTTCTTTCCATTCAAAAAGTTCTTTGTTGAGTCAACGAGATCGCAGTGGATAAAGTAGCAACTAGGGCTGTTAAGCTTTTTGATATATTCTTCTTTCCTCAGAGTTCTCCCGATTCCAAGAAAATTGGCCAAACTGTAATCGACGGAAACTTCTTTCGCTTGATTACTGTTGCCTAAATTGGCAGCGACGGTTGTAATTTTAAGAACAGAATTGGGGTTATTCGTTTCTAAGACCAATTTTACTTTTTTCTTGTAATGTTCAAAACTGGATTTAAGTTCTTTTGCGATGCTCTCGACATTGTAATGCCCTTCAGGCAATGATGCAACCACGTCGTCGCTACCTTTAAAAAACATTCTGCCGACACGACTCAGATTATGCCACGAGTTGAAAAAAGAACAACTCAAAAGTCTCACATAGCTTGCTCCTGGGAGCGGGTTTTCAAAATATATCGTACGTCCGTTCTCTTGCGTGACAATAGTGAGAAAAACTATTTTATATTTAACAAATAAAATTGTGTTCAAATAATATGGCGAATTTGTGGAATGGTCCTGCGTTAAAAAAAGCGGAGGAGGCGAATAAAAAGGCGTGGACAAACTTTTTAAACCGCTTCCCAAAAGCGGACAAAAGCCGGTTCGTTTCGCAAGGAAGCATCGACGAGAAAAATAACGTGACCGCAGAGGTTTTCTTCAAAGAAAGCGAAGACTCGTTTCAAAGCGTCTTGGGCTCAGACAGAAAATATTGGAGCGCCGAAATGAAAGAAGCGCTCTGTTTGGGAGACAGCGGAGGTCTTCCTTATCAACTGTCGCCCCTCGGTTCAAAAGTTTCATTGGCCATCCCTGCGGTACCTTTCGAAGGCAAAGCGCCAAGCTTGAAGAAAATATTCAACGCCGAAATCAAAATCTACGTCACGCCTAACCAATATTTCATGACAAAATTCAGAGAAATATTTCAAGACACCAAACTTAAACATACGATTGGAACCGAATCAAAACACTGGTTAGGAGGTCCAGACGTGAAATATTAGCCGCAGCAGCTCAACTTCGCGGTTTTCTGCGCGACACAGGGGTGCGGAGTTTCTCGCGAAATCGTTGACAGCGGGATGAATCTCCCCCCCGCAGATAAGAGCTTTCTACAAATTCCACGTGTATTTCACGGTCAGGCGCATTTTGTTCCAGCTAGGAGGTGTTCAGAGCATAAGCGCTTTGCTCGGAGACCCGACGTTCGACCAAATGAAAAATCATTACGACGTCGCTTCGTACAAAAGGATATGCGGCGAGTTCGGCATATACCCCTCAAGCGACTTCAGGTTTACTTCGGGTGCAAATAGTGGTTTGGGGGTGTTGTATGTTAAGCCTTGGGGGGAATCGCCAACAAAAACAGATTATACGTATCCTGATTGGAACAAGTTTAGCGACGAAGGTGGAAAACTGGAAAAGGGGGACCTTATTGAGTTTATACGGCCCGATGCTTTTGGAGATCGGCAGTTCGACTGGTTTGCACCCAACACCGCGAACGATTTGACGCAGGCGGGGTTGTCGAGAATCAACCAGTCAATCGAGGCTTTCGTTTACTGTGTTCTGGGCGCGCAGGTGAACGTCCGCAGCAGCATTCTCGGTTCTGGTGGCAGGGCGAAAGAAGCCCAGAGCGAGTTCCTGGTGCTGATGGAAGACGCGATCAGATAGCCCGACCAGGCCAAGAGCGTGCAAAGGTACCAGCTCGCGGTGGATCAAGCGAAGGTCAGGCTCAATCTCGCTGTTGCCCCCATGGCCTGGCTCATGCCCGCGCAAATGATAATAAACACCGCAAGCACGATCGGTTACAACAACATGCTGAAACAGGCGGTCTCCGGAATGAAACTGGGTGTGAACAATGGGGTAAATCCGGGCACAAAAAAACCTGGCCTCAAACCCATGACAGGAGGCCCGTCAAAGATAAACCCGCCCAACAGCCACCCGTCCAACCCGATATACAAAGCCGCAACAGCCGAATCGGGGCGTGGGGTTCCACCCCACAGGAAACCAGCTTCATCCGAAACTCAACAAGCGCAGTCACCGGCGGAAAAAATAGAGCCCGAGGCTCCAGATAAAACACCGCAACACGAAATTAACAAAACTGCGGTAATTGTCGGTGTAGTTGTATTATCGGCGTTGCTGTTCATGGCTTGGCGGTAGTGTGGGGTTCCACCCCACAGCCCCGGGGCGCGGGGCAGAGCCCCGCTGGTTAACGCTGCTTCTTAAAATATTTTTCGAACAAAACGGCCACCGCTGCAAGAATAAGCAGCCAGGTGTGCTCGGCCAGAAATCCGACGACTTGGCCGGCGGCTTTGAACGGGAAGCTCACGATCGAGCTAATCAGCCCGGGCAGCAGAGAACCAAGTTTCGCGGCAATATCTTTGAGGCCATTCTCCAAAGCTTTGCCGGTGGTTTTCAAACCTCTGGTGAGGACCCCGATGACAGCGCCGATTGTGGTCCCGGCGGCGAGAAGAATAGCGGTCAATGTCACGCCGTATTTTTTGAAGATCTCCTTGACCCTTTCCAAGAGAGGCCTCCCCCTTTCCCTTTCCGCAATCTGAGTTTGCAAACGCGCGATCTCCTCGTTTCTATCAGCAACTCTGCCTTCTGCGGCTTCTTTTTCGGAGGGCGAGGCATTCTCATCTTGGATGATAGCCTGGTCTTCCGCGTTTTGGCGCTGCAGCTCGCTTTCCTGCTCTTTCAGAGCGTCCAACGGTTTTGTTTGGTTGAGCCTTTCTTCCAGGGCGTTTGTTTCGCTTTCTTTTGCTGCGAGGCTGGCCCTGAGTCTGTCAACCTTGGCTTGTTCCTTTTCTCTGTTTTTTGCTTTTTTTGTGAGCGAGTCCAAAGCTTTTTTCCTGTTTTCAAGATCGGTTTGATAGTTCTTTTTCTGTTGTTTGAGCCTACGCAGCTCTGCTTCACTGTCAAGATTCGAACCATATTCATCCTGAAGGGTATCAATCTCAGCATCGGTTTGCGCGATTTTAAGCCTCAGAACTTCCACTTCTCTCTTTTCTTCTTCTCTTTGCGAAGAGAGTGTTTCCGCCTGTTGTAGTTGCTTTTCAGCTTCAGTCAGCCTTTGTTTCATTTCTCTGATAGTATCCCGGTCTTCATCAATGATATCTTCAGTTCTAGGCCCCAGAGCTTTTGAGAATTTTTTTATGAAAGATTGTTGTAAATCCTTTTCGCCACCCACGAAAACTTTGGTCTCACCGCCCTTCGGCCCAAATGAAACAATCTCAGTATCATTACCTGCTTTTTTGCTGAAACCAATTGGGTCCATTTTATCGAATCTTACATTCTTGTACCATGTTCTGATTTTTTCTCTTGCCCTTTTAAGAATTTCCTGTTTGTCATCGGGATGTATAAAAGGCCCGAGCAAAGGGATGTCTTCTCCCCCAAAGGGTGTCTCGGTATAAGAAGTGTCAGGAAGGCCGGACTGCTCGTGCATCATAGTACGCATTTCCGTTTGTTCACCCCCGTGGTAGGTGTCGCCAGGTTGGTAGGGAGTGGACGCCGATCCTGGCTGAAAAGGTTGGGTTCTGTCAACCTCTTGTTCGTCATCATCAGAGGCGTGGCCAAGCTGATTGCCGAGTGCCGGGTGTTTGTAAGCAAATTCGTCACCTCCTTCCGCCATAGCAATATATTGCAAGCCTATTATTTTTTTTCAAATTAGAAATAATCGCCGGCGTTTTATACACAATGTCAGAGGTGCCGGCGAACCTTCGCCCAACGCACAGTGAAAAGACCGCTCACGCCATGAAGGCCGAGCGCGCGATCAAACGAATCACTTTTAACCCCTCTGAAGCCAGCCCCGGCAATACGCTGTACGTTTACGTGCCCAAGCTAAACGAGAACGAGGTTCTGGTGCCGGGCTCGCTAGCGCTTGTCTTTGACATCGACCTTTCTGGAGGGCATGCCAACAACTTCCTCATCCAGAACGTCACGCGGGCGCTCGTTGACAAGCTGGTCGTGTCGTTTGCGGGAAGAACCCTGCAAGACACGGTTGGGTACGACATCTACAAAACTTTCGAAGACCTTTTCCTTTCGCAGGAAGAGCGCGACAACAGGATTCTCGAAGGGATTCAGAGCGAGGATCTGTGCAAGATCCGCTCAAACGCGGGAGACAAGGAAACCTCGGGCGTCGACGCCGAAGAAAAGCTGGCTGAGGTATACGGAAAAAAGTACCGGATCAGGCTTGACCATCAGGTCTTAACCGACCACGGCGTTTTCTACCCCCAGGCCCTTTACAACGACCTCAAGTTCGACGTAAAACTTGCCGAAGCTATACACGTGGTCAAAGGCTCCGACACAACCAAGCTGAAATACAAGCTGAAAAATATACAGCTCGAGTACAAAATGATCCGCAGCAAGTCTCTGGCAGAAGAGGCGCGGAGCGTTTACTACAGCTGCAAAGAGTTATTTTACGACCACGTGATGCATGACAAAGAGGTGACATTCAAAAAAGACAGTGACCCGAGGCTCACCATCAAAGTCAACGCCCAAAGAAGGTCACTGAAAGCCCTCCTCCTCCTTTTTGTAGAGCCGTATACTGCGGGCGACAGAGATTCAGAAAAATTCATCTTCCCAGATCTGACGAAAGTCAGCGTCACGGTCAACGGCTCGCCCAACATGCTTTACAACGACGGCATCGAAGGCAAGGACACGTGGGAAGAAGCCCGCAACTTGTTTGTGAAAGAAAAAAATAAAACGGAGCACATGGATATGACAAAGTTTTACACCGGCGATAAGTTCGGGCTTGTGATTGATATGCGCGCCATGGCGGACCAAAACATGCACGGCAGCGGCACGCGCATTGTTAACAGTACGGACGGTGTCCAGCTGGAAATTGAGAGGAAGACCGAAGGCTCAGGCGACGTGAAATGCCACGTATTCGTCATCGCCGACTCCCAGTTAAACCTTATAGGCAGTCAGCTTGAAGATGTGCAATATTGAATATGAGCATGGACCCCCGCAAGATACCCTTCAACGCTCTCATCGTGGGGCCGACTAACTCAGGCAAATCGAGGTTCGTGGTGGACCAGCTCTACGGCCCGTTCCGCGGAAAGTTCGACTACATCGTGCTCATCTGCCCGACGTTCACGCACAACAAGACCTACCACCGGCTTGGCGAAAACGATCCAAGAATGGATGTGATAGTCTGCGAGCAGCACGTCGTGGAAAGGTGGTTGAAGCTCGTGAGATGGCTTGTCGCGGGCACCAACACGCTCATAACCCTCGACGACTGCGCGGCCTCCAAAGACGTGAAAGGGCGCACAGGCGAGCTGGTGAATCTCGCCTTTTCTGCCAGGCATATGGGCATCAGCGTGTGGGTGCTGACCCAGAAGTTGATCGGCATAACATCTTCCTTCCGGGAGAACGTGGCGGCGATCGTCCTCTTTTACACCCCCTCGGCCAGGACAACGAAAGCCATCTTCGACGATTACGCCGGCGAGCTCTCCCCTGATGAGTACAAAGGCCTGGTTTCAAAGCTAAAAGATCGGAAATTCTCTTTTCTTGTGTTCGCGCTTCGGCACCCATACGGGGTGAAGTTATTTGAGTAAAAAATGAAGGTTGAATATAGCCTTGCACAATGGCTGCTGGAGAAGACGCCGCGTTAGCAAAAGTTATGAGCCTTCTTCAAACGGAGCCCGAGCCTTCGACTGCTCCCGCAGGTGGCCTTGTTCAAACCGCCCCCGGACCCGACATTCCCGCTCTTCGCGAGCAGCTGGCCGTTCTCGTGTCCACAGGCAAAGCCAAACAGGCCATCGCAGTGCAGCTGACCCACGAGCAGGTTAAGCGCCTGAGCGACGAAGATGTCGAGAAATTCACCAAACGCTACGAGACGTACGTGGGTTCGAAGACAACGGAAAGCCTGATCGACAGCTTCGTTTTTGTTGTATCAAAGGCGGTCGGAATGGTCGTCAACATCAAAGACATCGACGCTTATCAAAGAGAACTAAGAAACGACTACATCTTGAACAAAGAGCTCTTCAATCTGGCCGGCAACCTTGCTTTGAAGTGCGGCCGGTTTCTTGCCGCGGCCAACGCGGCGCTGATCACCACAAAACATATTGATTTTAGTCCACAGTTGCCGGAGAAGAGCCACCCTTCTCGTGATGAACACGGCTATCCGCTTGAGGGCGTTGATGAAGTACCCGGCTCAGTAACTGCAGAATAAATGGTCACCATTCATCAACAAATGCTGAGGTCTTGCTGACAAATTGTTAACATTTAAGAGGCTGTCCGTGTAAGAACCGACCACTCGATTTTCGGCCGAAAACAGAATTTCTTCAAATTTTCTGTGTGAGACAGTTAGTCCATATGATAAACAAAAATAGCAATAATTTGGCTTTAAGTGCTATTTTTCAATATTTCTGGCGACGATTTCCGAGTACGGTCCAAAACCATAAAAACCGTTCTGTTTCGAGTCAAATTTAGACGTTGCGCTGAAGGAGCTGAAAAATTACGCTTTTACTCAAATACAATAAAACTTACAGATAATTTTATTTCATGTTTCTTCTTTCGATTAACGGTAAAATATTTAAAATCGGGCTGAAGAAAAATTAATTATGATTTTTTGAAAATGCCCTACAGATAGCCTTCGCAAAATTTTAGCGGGCATGCTGCTGGTTGAAGAAGTGTTTCTCAAAAGTATAACGTGATCTGGAGCCCTGACTAATATCCATGTTTAGTACTAGGGCTAGTGCATCGAGAACAGGAAAAAAAACTTTGGGCACTAACCTTTTGGAACTACAGGAGTACGATCAACATAGCTAATATTTAGACGCGAAAGCTTGCGTGACACAATTTCGCACCGATTATTGTTCCTAAGTTTCCCACATAAATTCGTAAGTTTCCCGCATGAAACATTACCTTGAAGCAAATATTCTCAAAACGTGCTTTTTGCTCTGGATAAGGCATGAAAAGCCTTAAATTCACGAAATATTCTCCCAATTGGGAAGTTATAAGCTAAAATGAGCGGCTGCGGTTTAAGTTATCTTCTGTCTAGCGTAAAAGCTGTTTCTAAAATTCAGTTAAATAATTAAGGTTTGGACTATATGTAAAAGGACACTCATATTTAACAACTAGAACCGTTAATCATAATTTAATGCTTAGAAAGGAAATATTATTGTTCACTAGTGTACTTCAGCTGTAGCGAGAATCTAAAGAAAATGTAGATTTCAGTCGTCTACATTGTAGCACGCTAGCATGTCTAAGTTATTTTTAGCATGTCACGGACATTCTTACCGCGTTGTTTTAAAGTTGCAATAACAATGACTGCAAGATTTTCATGCTGAATCATACGCTTTCTATCTTTGGCTTCATTTTCTTTGAAATAGCGTTTATCTCTTAATACCAGCATTGTTGGTTGAGTAATTCTCTTCAGCGAATTCAATCTATTTAAATGTGGTGCAGGTTTACACCGCGATGTGTCAATAGGGAGTTCATAGTTCCTGCGAGCAGAAAAAGATTGGATTGGGCGCCTGGAATTCAGTGTTTATTCTACTCGCTGTGTTTCCGATGGCGTGCAAGAAGGCAAATAAAGTTGACAGTGCTACTAGTTTAACACAGCTACACAAAGTTCCGCGATTTCCCACAATATATTTACAATTATTTCACGCTGTTAAAACCATCTTCGTTCACTTAGTTCAATAAAAGGAAAAAAATTGTTACGCCGTATGTACAACGCCCAATACATTCTGAAGAAGGCATTTTGTGAACTTGTTTTCCTTACGGCGACATTCACATCCTTCTAAGAATTTGGATAGGTTAACTACCAAATTCTTTTTCCGATCTTTTGAAGCA
>NC_138152.1:14369645-14387145 GCF_964199315.1 Orbicella franksi | reverse complement strand
CCGTACTCGGAAATCGTCGCCAGAAATATTGAAAAATAGCACTTAAAGCCAAATTATTGCTATTTTTGTTTATCATATGGACTAACTGTCTCACACAGAAAATTTGAAGAAATTCTGTTTTCGGCCGAAAATCGAGTGGTCGGTTCTTACACGGACAGCCTCTTAAACTTTTTTCATTTGCTTATAATACGGTTCGCTTCAATGTCAACCGAACAATCCGTGAGCGCGCCTGCCGCCGTCACTGCGCCTCAGGTAGAGACCAAGGCAGCGCCTGCCGCCGCTGTCACACAGCAAGCGACGACTCCGACTGCAACCACGCAGCGCGTAAAAAACCCCAAGCGTGTGGCCGCCGGAAAAATGGTTGCCGAAAGAACGCGGCTGGCCCGGGAAGAACAGAAGAAAGCGGCCGAGGCTTATCACACGGGAAAGGAAGCGAAAGCCGCCACAGCGGACCCTGAACCAGTCCCGACTACAGAAGGTGAAAGCCCAAAGAGCGAAAGCCCAAAGAGCGGCGGCCTTTTTGGCCTCGGCACCAACCAATGGATTGCTATTGGCGGCACAGGCGTTTCACTGCTCGGGATCTATTACAAACGTGAAGAACTCGAGGCAATGGCCAAGCCCGTGTTCGACAAATTCAAAAGGCCGGAGCCCGCGCCTGAGCCCGCGAGTGCCGAGCCAGAGCCTGCTCGCGCGACACAGCGAAAAAAAGGATTTAAAAAAATGCTTTGAACGTTTGCGTGTGATTTATATCACGATGCCGAGCCTTGCGCAGGTTCTCATCCATACAGCAGCAATCAGAGGGATTACGCTTTTTTGGGCCGATTTCACCGTCAAGACTTAGAGGATGGTGAAACGTCTTACCGACGAAATGCTTGTTGAAGAGGGAGAAAGACGGAGAAAAATGAAACAAGAGGTCAGGCGAGAAATTGAAATAGAAGACAAAATCAAAGAATTTGCGGAAGAGGTTGAAAAGACAGGTCCCCCCAATTAATTTTGTTTTAAACTTTCGCTCTTTCCTTATATCGAAATCACCATGTCCGACAACAAGCTTGTCAAGACCGTCATTGACGCCGCAACTCTCACGGGATTAGCCGCGGGCATCGGCTGGGCCGCAAAAAAGGTTGTGAAAGAAAATTTCACTTCCGATCCCAGCAGCAGCTTTATGAATTACATGAAGTTCACAGCCGTCATGGCGGGCAGCATCGCGCTCAAAAAGTACCTCGAAGACCAGAAAATCCTCCCCGACAGCGTTTGAAAGCGGGGCTCTGCCCCGCGCCCCACAACGGGGCGAAGACCACGTAATTCTTTTTGAATAAAAAAAGCCTCTCAATAGCGCGCCATGGCGAGCATCGCAATCATGATTGGCGGGGCTGTGTTGAACGCCACGGCTTTCATCGGCGGCAATTATCTGGCGAGAGCGCTTGGCGGGGGCGACAAAGCCGGGCTTGAAGAAAAGAAGCGCCACGATAAGGCTCTCGAAGATTATCAAGCCGCTTACGCCAATTACACGCGCGACCGAACACATCTTCTCGACTGGATCGCGACCAACGCGCAAACAAAGGAGCAGGCCAAGCAGAACTTTACCAACACGGACTACGCCTTCAAACTCTACAACCAGGCGCATCCCGGTGCGCAGGTGGCGCCGCCCAAGGAGCCCAAGTTCTCAGATTTCTATCAGCCGAGCGAGCAGCAGAAAAACGGTGAACTCGCGTTCTTGGGCGCCGGGGCGCTCGCTCTGGGCTACGCGGCCTTCCGGTTCCTTTAAACTTTTTTGCGTCTTTCTCATATGGACGCCAAACTCGCGAAGATTTACTACGGCCCCGGGGGCTACTGGAAAGGAATCGCTGCGATCAAAAAATTAGCCGAGGCCGCCAAGGTACCTGAATATGCCGCAAAAAAGTGGCTGATCCGGCAAGCGCTCTGGCAGATATTCCTCCCCGCGCCGAAGCGGATCCCTCGGCCGAAATTCGACGTTCCCACGCCCAACAAAGTCCATCAGGCAGACCTTCTTTTTCTGCCGCACGACTAGCTCCCTCGCGGCCGCAAAGTTTTCAAATACGCGCTGACCATTGTCGATGTGGCCAGCCGCTTCAAAGAGGCCGAACCCCTGACTTCGAAGAATTCTGATGAGGTCGCCTTGGCCTTTCAGAAGATTTACAAGCGCTCGCCTCTCGAATGGCCCGAAATGCTGCAGGTTGACCCCGGGCGCGAATTCATGGGCGCTGTCACACAAGAGATGGAAAAGCACAAGACATATATCCGGCGCGGGCGCGTTGACATTCACCGCGACCAGGCCATTGTCGAACGTTCCAACCGCACCCTGGCGGAGCGCTTGTTCGGCCAGCAGTACGCCGTGGAGATGCTTCTCCCTGAGGGCAAGCGGTCCACCCCCTGGGTGAAAAGACTTCCTGAAGTTGTTTCGGCTTTAAAAAACGAGGTCACAAGCCTTATCGGCAAGAAACCCGCCGTCGCCATCAAAGAAAAATCTGTTTGTGCAAGGCCGTTGACACGTTACACGAGACCTGTTGGAAAACGCAAAAAAATCCTCCCCTCTCTTGTCCAGGTTCGTTATCTCTACCAGCCCGGCGAGCTTGAAGGGGCGTGAAAAGAGCAACGGACCCAATCTGGTCTTTGAAAGTTTTCGGCATTGAAAGGTCTTTTTCCAAACCGGGTCAGCCCGTTCTCTACTATCTGCGCGACGGGCCCAAGCGCGGCTTCGTGCGCGAAGAGCTGCTGGTTGTTCCTCCAAACACACAGTTACCCCCAGAGCAACTTTGAAACTTCGGCTTCCAACCCGCTAAGTTCGTCATTTGTTAATGTTCACAATATATCCATGCAGGTGTACCCGTAAGCTTTTGTATGGATACCATCGTCGCCTATCCATCGCTTTGAATCAAATGGCGAAAGCGAAATTTTGTTAAGATGCATACCGTAGATCTCGTGCCCCTCGCTTCGAAGAATATTCATTCCATGCCATTGCTGCTTCGCGCCGAAAAGCGTTTCCTTATACTGTTCATGCGTTATTTGTTTCTTGACAACGATCTTTTTCACACCCTTCGCTTTTTTGATGTTTTTTTCGTCCGCCTTCAGGATGGAGTACATTTTCGCTCTCAGACCCACGTACTCTGCGATGGGGGTTCCTGCACATTCGTCTTTCATCTTGCCCAAGACCTTTTTGTTCGTGTTTGAGTGGAGAGGATGCTCCTTCGGGTAGTCGCTCGTGTCGTAAAGGTCCATGCTGTTTTTCATGTCTTCGTAGACGTCTTCTGTTTCGATTATAATCAGAAGGCTGTCGGTGTCCGTGTACAATAGCTCGACTTTGGAGCCGTACTTCTTTCTAAGCTCGTTGTAAAAGAAGTCGTACATCAGGATCTTGCTGTTGTCGAGGATCGTCATCCCTGTGTAGACCGGCTTGTTGAGAAGCAGCTTGCTTTTTCGCATGTCAATCCCTGCCATGTCGTTTGAGAATAAAACATGCCTTGAGTACAAAGGGCTGGCGATCAATTTCCTTATTTTGTTCGTCTCGTTGCTGCGCACTATTCTTATGTCAACGCGGTTACGCAGGTTTTCCATGGTTTTGCCGACAACCGAGTTGTTCATGAGCTTGTAAAAGTTCTTTTCGAAGTCGCTCTTCGCTTTCTTCCTGAACTCTGTGTTCATCCGGATGTACGGCTCCATCCAGCGTTCTTGTTCGAACTCCAGGACCCTGTGCACACGCTTCAGTTTCATGCCCTGCTTCAGATAAAACTGCAAGTTTCTGTAATGCACGACGTAGTTCTTTTTGTCATGAAGCGTCAGCAGCAGCTTCTTGCTGTCTGGGGGTTTCAGATCCAGGTCTTTCATCAGCCCCCCTTGGTAGTCCGATATCCACTCCTTTTTTACGGCCTTTTTCTCCGGCGCCAGGGGATAGCTGTTGTGCTCCTCATGCACTTCTGGCGGGTATTCGAGATCGACCTCGAGAATGCACCCCATCTTTGCGTTTTCTTTTATGCCAAGAATTTCCTCCTCTGTGGGCAACTCGCGTTTCCACTTGAAACCTCTTATCGGCAGAGGCAAGCTCATCGCCCATCAGTAAAGGTTGTTTGCGTCGAGATAGAGGAGGTATTTTTTTGGCTTGCTGGGGTCGTAGCCCGGTACTTGCGGGTTGTTCGCTTGGGCGTACCTGTTGCTCACCATGGAGATTCCACCCCGCATCCCCCTTTCCACGAAGAGGTGCATTTCGTAGTCTGTGAAGAGCTCAAGCTCGACCCCCGTGTTTTTCAAGAGCGCGTCCCAGGAGAGGCCTGGCGACGTGAAATAGTGCGCCGGATCCAGCCCGTACTGATCAAGGCACAGTTTTCGGAAGTTCTCAAACACATCCGCCAGCAGCGCGACGTCAGTTTTCACGTAAAGATCGTAGTAATCGCCCAGCGTTTTGCATTCGAAATACTCCCAGACAGCCTGCGCGTGCGCGTACTCTTCGTCTGTTATGTGCTCGTCGTTCAGCTTGCTGTAAAACTTCTCTTTGTCCGGAAGCCTTGTCTCGCTGAATCTTTCCCTTGAGTCTATGTACTCGTAAGGATAGATCCCTTTTTTGTAAAGCAGGTCGCTGCCTTTCGAAATCGTTGATGTTATTTTCAAAGCCTCCTTCGGTGTCGCTCTTACAAGTGAATCAAGGCTCCCTTGCAAAAAGTTCAAGCTGTCGATGTAACGAAGATTACCGACCGAGAATGTGATATATTTCTCCATGTTGTTGGCGACGCATTTCACCTCTTTCTCCAGCTTCGACATCGCTTGCATCAAGTGGTGCGCGTCGTAGCCCCTCAGGTTGTGAAATACAACTGGTATTGGGTCCGTCTTGGGGTTTATTCGCAATTTCTTATTGCATTCGCTGTGCGCGGCTCCGCGAAACCTGCCAGTTATGTGGCAATGGTCCTTTATCGCGTCTCTGAAGTTTTTCTTCATCAAAGGTTCTGCGCAGAACAAACATGTTTCCTGATTTTTTGCAACCCATTCGTCAATTTTGTCTTTTTCTTTTCTTTCTCTTTTTGGCCCAACAAATTTTATTTTTTTCAACGCCGCGTAATAACAACCTTTGTGACTTTGACCGCAATAGCTCCCTGTGTCATGGTCCCAGATGGGCATTGAGTCCAAGGATTCGTCTTTTATCAAACTTTTGTTACAAACGTGGCAGTCTTTTGCGTTTTTGAATTTTTGCCAGTCTTCTGCTGTCATATCAATCGGTTTTGGTGTGGCCAAACTCTCTCTTATTTTCACCTCTTCCTGCAGAATGTCGCTTAAAAACGTTCCCACCGCGTTTTCGCCCCTGAAAGTATTTGAACCTACCACTTTACCGTCGCTTCTCACAGCCATGTATGAGTACCCACATGCCTCGTGCTTTTCGGTCTTCTTTGTGTAGCTTGTTTGCGTTCTTTCACGCTCACAGCCCAGAATCTTTCTGATAAGAGCTTCGAAGTCTGCGTAAATAATGAAAGGCATCTTCATCTGTTTTTTGAAGTTTTGGAAAGAAAGTATGTTTTCCCCCTCTTTCGGCATCTCAATCCTTGTCGGCCTTCCATTCACACCATTGCAGTATTTTTTGTGACTAGCGAGCAAGTCTGCTCTTGAGAAACCAGTCAAGCACAGCATGCAATAGTGCTTTGCGTTGCTGTTCTTGGTCTGATCGAACAGCAAAGCGCTTTCTCTTTTTACGTAACAATAGTGCCGAAGTTCCCCTTTCTCGATCAACATCAAGTTTATCCGCGGCACATCCGCTTGTTTTTGGCTAATCTTGTGCACAATCACACAATCGATTTCCCAGCCAAATACGTTAATTGCGAGTTTCGGGTTTTGCGCCTCCAGCTTTTCTATCTGCTTTACCGGTGTTGGGAAATCTATGCCTGCGTAGTTTATGCCGTCGTTGACCGGATATTTGCTCGGTCTTTGTGGGTCTTTCCCGTTTTTCGGAGGAAATAAAGCGGCTCTGAGTGCCCACTTCAAACATTCGTTGTCCCTGTTTTTCACGTTGATTATTGCTTTCTTTTTCGCCAGTTTGGCCGGGAGAGGCAAATAGGTCCCTCCGCGAAGTGGCTGGTATCGCGCAACATTCACGCACGCTATTTGTATCCTCTCAACCACCCATCCTGATCCCATCTCGGACCAGTGTTCTATTTCTCCTTTTGCGTTTTCAATGAATTCGTCAAATTTTTGTTTTATCAGGTCCTCATCATTCTTTTTGAAAACGTGCGGTTCGTCTTCTTTGAAATAATGCTCCATTACTTGCGTTTCTTCGTTTCTTTCTATTGAGAACTTTACTTGTAACCCGAAACTTACGTTTACGCTGTTTAGCCTTTGTGTTTCTTGTCCTACCAAATCGGTGACCTTTTCTTTGTTTTCTCTTGCGAACCTCAAAAGGTCTTTATTGTTTGGGTTCCTTTCGGATATATCCATTCTCCACACACGGAGCCATTCTTGGAAATCGTTTTGAGATATTTGGAACCCGTCGTATAATGCGTGAACCTCGTATGTCAACGGCTCGGGAAGGTTTATTCTTTCCTCCCTCGGTATTGGGCCGTAGAATATTTGCAGAACATCGGACGAGTATCTTGCGGCAGCCATGTCGGCGCAGTATACACTGAGCATGCACTTCTCCAATAGGAAAAATTTTCTGGCGCACTTTTGTATATACTAGTGAAGGACACGTCCGCGCATATTGATTACAGACGTTGCAGCTTCGCTGGACCCGCACGGGTGCAAGCCCCCCGGACCCCCACAACACACGCAACACATTTCTGGCGCAGCACTGCCGTTCTCGCACACACATATAGTGAGGGTTCTGGTCGTAAGCGAACGCACATAGTATAAGCGCAACGCACCGGTGCAAGCCCCCGGACCCCCACCACACGCAACACACGCAACACATTTCTGACGCAGCACTGCCGTTCTCTCTCACACACACACACACACACACACACATATAAAATGAGGGTTCTGGTCGCAAGCGAACGCACACAGTGTAAGCGCAGCGCAACTCCGAATCTTCAGATGAGGAGTTGCGCTGCGCTTACACTGTGTGCGTGAGCGCTGCGCCAGAACCCTCATTTTATATGTGTGTCGTTCATATATTCACTCCGCAACAAGCGGGACTCGAACCCATGAGCACTGCAGTGCACTGCACAGCAACGGTATCGCAGAGGCCATGGGTTCGAGTCCCGTTCAGGCCTGAATTTTTTCAGGCTTTAATTTCTCAACTGCTTAAGTTGTGCGTGTAACTGCGATGATTAATCATGACTTCATATCTTTCTCCACAGTTCAAATATATGATATTTCATATATTCATTTGTATGTTATTATTGTTTTTACTTTTCTTCCCTTCTCTTTAGATCCAAGTGGTAGTTATGATTCCACCTCCAATGCGTTCATATTTTCACTCCGCAACAAAGAAGGTCTGGCTCCATTTAAGAGCATGGTGACGACTCCATCATATGCAATAATCAGGCACTCAAGTCTTGGTCCAACATTTGGTGATGGGTATGACATCTTCATTGCTAACAATGCCAACAGTAACACTAATTCATACGCAGACTTTGGGCACTCTTACTCTGTTCCAAGTGGAGTACAACACGAGCACACAATCCTGGCTGGGACTTATAAATTCTCACCTGATGAGGTGGAGGTGTTTTATCTTGGTTGACTTACCCTAACATCCCTTCATTCACATTTTAAACTCATTCATAAAATAACATAAACAAGCAAAATGATTAAAACGAATTATGTTAAGTTTCTTATGTTTTGAGATGTTTTGGAACCAATAGAAATAAGTCCTAACCATTTTATTTCAATTTTAACCTCACTACTGACCTAGACTTTTTGATATACGATTTATTCTTAACTTGTGGTTCGCTGTTGTTGTTGGAGAAAGATCTCGTTGATCTGCTGGTGTTTTGGTCGGGGTGGGGGGTGGGGAGGTGGGGGTGGGAGGGGATGGGAGGCAAGCGTAGCCTAGTATGGTTATCGCGTTGGACGCCGGATTTTTCTGTTCCGGTAGGGGACTGGCTGGGATAACTACCGGCGAAATGCTAACACAACCTGACAAATGTTGAATATAGAGTGTAACTGTCAATGAAGTGTCATCCCATTGTGGGAGTTTGGCAGTAGTTCGATACCCCTCATATGACAGAAACAAGGATAAGCTCTGGCGGTTGTAAACATCTTTGCCATGCTCTCTATGCAAAATACTATGGACAAGACGTCTGTTTTTACGAACTTTTTGTAAACTCCTTATTTTACTCATAGTTGAGGGTCTCAATAGCAGTTATAATGGTTTTACGGTTCACATTTAAAGATGGTATTTGACGGTCGACGATTAATTTTTGGGCTGTTTGATGATAGACGATAAAAGTTCAGTGATGAAGGGTAGCCTGAGAAAATTAATTAATTAATTTCTAAGCATTTTGATGGTTACACAACATTTGTTTTCGTTTCTTGGTGCCCCACACCAATTGGCGCTTTGGCGGTTTTCTGTATTTAATCTTAGATATTTTACTGTGATACCTTTTATCTATTTATTGCAGCAAGGGATGTATAGTTGCCCGAGGAAACGTTTTTTTGAAACGAGCTCAGTTGCCTTATTTGGAGTTGTTTCGGCCACGTACAAACTTATCTTTAAATTGAAGGAAACCCAAAATTAAAAGTTATTTTACTGAGATAAGAAAACACCAAAGAGTTATATTGTAATAAACCACGAAGGAACAAGGATTGTCAAGGATGGAGAAGATTCAAACGGATTACAAACGCCGAATTTGTAAATTTTAGGGCAAACCTTTCATGATGCTCAAATCGTGACGTATTCCTTTAATCAATGCCGAAATTAGTAGTCGTGACGTAAAGCTGTGAAGCGACAGCAAGAAATTCCGTCTGTAGACACCCTAGAGATCAAACCTTTTTATCACAATCAGTAACATGCTCCTAATTAGCGAATATTTGACTGTACTTATAAGGTATCACCACACCCAAGATGACCATTATCCGTTGGCGCCGCGTTGTGGTCGAACGTTTGACACAAACTGACCGCAGTAAAGTATATATAGAGGATATTACACGGTGGCGGGAAGATATGAATTTTATGTTCTCGTGGCAAGAACAGATATTGTTCTTGCCACGAGAACATAAAATTCATATCTTCGAGCCAACGTGTAATGTTCTTTTTATTATATGGAGACTAAATATTGAAACCAATTCAACAAAAGCAAAAGGCGGGAATCGTGACGTCATTGAACGATACGACACTCACAAAGGTGACATACGGAAAATACGCCACTCGGGTCCCGGATGAAGTGGCGTATGGAATCTACGAGTGGTTTAGTTCCCAGTAAAACACTCTTCTCCATATAATAAATAAAGGTATATTCGTTAAAATCAAAAATACAGCGAATATAGCGCCCGATTTCCCAAAGTACAGAGGTCGACTAATCAAGTTCGTTTCCAGTCGAATTTTAGCGGGAGTAAGCTATCAACATCGCTGTGTCTTCTTGACACCTTTCTCTAAAAAAAAAAAAAATAACAAAATAAATAAAAGTTCTCGACAGGGTTTCATTTTTTTGCCTGATTATCGGGCAACATTCTCTCCAAATTTCAGCGGCAAACGATGAAACCTGGCAGATGACGAACTCAAAATGTGCGCTTCACTTGCTGAAAATTTCGTTTCGAGGTATGAAGGAAAATATACTTCGGGGCGTTCTTCCGGTGTAGTGAGATCGATACACAAAAGGTGTGAAAGCGACGGCACGTTGATCGATAAAGTGAAGGCTCGTTTTACTTTAAAAATAGAGCTTGTCATTTACAAAGCCTAAGAGTCTGTAATGTTGCCTATCCTTTGCAAGATCTGAATTCCACCGCTCGTGCGCCCAGGTTAGTAAGAAGATAATTTTCGCTTCTGTTTCTTCTTTTCGGTTTTTAAAACGCCTTAGCTTAGAGATGCCGTTGACAATGACAGAGCGCACTCGTAAACAACGTAAAGGCCGCGTAGAGGAGGCCCAAAAGATACTGATTGAGACAATGTTACCGTTACCGCTCTGAACGGCGAAAGCGCCAAGGAAGTAATTATAACTGTGCCTAGCGAATTTCAAACGTCTTCCTCGTCCAGTGCATGCAACTTTTCCTGCTCGAAGCAGAAACTTTTGTGGCTAGCAGCTAACGCATCAGCCCAATTTTGATTGAAAGTTTTTGAAACCATTTCCTCCTGGCTTTTTCCTCTGTGGACTCTGTGGTGCTTTCTTTGCAGGTAAAAATGGACATAAACTTTTGCGTTTCTTCCACGACATATCTTGAAAGCTTAAATCAACATTCTACAAACTGATAACACTCAGAACAGCTCGTCGAGTAACAGACACAAACGTTTGACAATCGTACTACACGGAAATCAGTTACTCAACTTTTTAATGCAAGTTTACTTCTCATGACAAGCCGTTGACAGCTATCAATCAGAGTTAATTTATGCAAAGAATCGTTTTTCGTTTATAATTTAGCTTAGAATTCTTTTTTCATACAGTTTTACTTAGAATAGAAGAACGCAATGAGATCTATCTCAAAGAGCGAAAAACACCATTTTTGGGGAAAATGGTCAATTTTGGGAAATACTGATCGATACTTTGATTAACAATAAGAAGATAGTTGTTGTAATATAAAACGTAGATAAATTAAGGACTCATGTATCATGCCGTAGAGTTCCAAAAGCAGCGATCCTCACCCTTAAGTCTCGCGGTGATTTCTTGTGGCACTTTAAAAAGAGTAAAATTTTAAGAATTCAACCGCTAAGTTTGTGTTTAGATTGAAACTGGACATTATAAAGCTAGATAAGCATTTTTGCACCGTATAAATTCACTTGCAGGTACATTGTAGTTTTTTCCCTTTTAAAACTACACTCACAGTTACTTAGTCGAAATTCTACGGCAGCATGAGATCATTTATTATATTGTTAAGACAGGTTTACACCGACTAGATTATGTAAGGATCTTATTAGGCTGTTCCAGGCTCACGGTCAGTGGGCACGATCGAAAAAGCGGGAGGGCAACGAGCGGGTTCCAGAGAGAAAATGAAAGGGCAGGAAAGCCTTTAAGCATTGTTTCGAAAACCTCATTCGCTCACTTGAAAAAAGAACCGTTTTTTCTGTCAAATGTCGAAATCTCAGTATTTCGATATCGAGTCACTCGTGCGAGTTTCACCAGGCCACGCTGATATTTACAGCATGTTATGTTCTTTTGCGAAGTCATTTCAGCCGTGTGTAGAATCTCTTCGAATGAGGAAGTCTCTGTGTGGGCGTACAGAGAATTAATTACCGGCAAATGATTAGATCCATATGGAGGATTAAAATCATGGTCTTTCCAGAACAAAGACAAACAATGACATATACAACACGCAAAACGGTCAACAGACTTGCGCGTAAACAGCTACACTATGTGGTGCCAGAACAAGTTATAGACCTAAACATCGACCTCTAGAGACAAAATCTCGAAATCGGTGGAAATAATGGCGAGAAAATCTTTACCACGGGCCAGGTTTATCGGGCGCCCGCTTCATTCACGCGTGAACAGTCCTGCAAACGATTCTCGACAGTATATCACAGTATGAGTAAATTTCGACTCCTCGAAATCACGCACGCCTAACACGCTGCCCATGTTATGCTTCACATGGCTTCAGACAAACAGACAGGGTGCTGATGTACACTGTTAAAAGTAACCAATCACAGCGTATACCACGGGCTGGAATACCGGAATGAGATTTTTTTAAAAAACAATGCTTGTTGGCTTTCCCGCCCTCTCCTTTTCTCTCCCAGACCACGCTCATCGCCCGCCCGCTTTTTTTGATCGTCCTCTGGAACAGGCTAGGATGTCATTTCCATTTGTAACCAATCAGTAAACATATATAGCTTTTTTGTAGTTGTGTAATATATAATGGCTTAATGAACATATTAATAAAGTTCCTTTGCAATTCCGCAAAGGTTTTGCGTTTAATTTGTGCTTACTGCATGCTGGAAGACTGTTCGTTTGTTTTTCAACTTCACCCTCTCACGATCCGCTTAAAGACTAATTTTCCCTCTTAAGAGCTTCTGCCTGAGAGACCAAGGAAGACTGGGGGGTTAGTTTTCCACCTAATTTTGGGAACTTTATGACAAATCCCTCACAGAGTAAGAAATAATTTCAAACAAAACCAAAGTCATCCACGTAAAGCCCAATGCTTAGGCTTTTATCGGAAGAGATATTTGCTCGTAAGAATATTTCTTTCGCCCGTGCATGAATAGAGTACAACATCGAGAGATATGTGGCACCTGACTCTGATTCGTCTATATCAATGGAATGTAATGACCCTTAGCAGTAATTATAATCTGGACACAGTAGGCTTAGAGAATAGGACAATCCTTGAACTTGAGGTTTTCCGAGATACAACTTGTGTGACTCTACTAAGTATCGGTCAGTGTAAAACGCAGACTGCAGACTGAAAACTTTTGTTAAAATTCTAAACAAATGTACATATATTACCGCGGAGCGAAACAAGCACTCTTGCCTTCGTTCGAGATACACATCGCAACAGAGAAACATTTTCAAGACGAAAAGTGTCCACTAAAAACTGATTTTCCCTTCGTTTCTCCTCCATGATGATCTGTGAGGGGATACAAAACATAAAACAACCTATTTTCTTTCTTTTTTTTTTTGGAATATAATTGAATTTTATTCCTCCTGGCAACTTTGTCGATAAAACCCCATAAAAGCCATTTTAAGAGCGGCTAATGATATTCTTTCGAACGGCATCATTAAATTGATGTTAATGTTTTTCATTGAAAAAAGCCTCCTATACAGAAATTCTTGTCTCGTCAGACAATCCTCCCTAACGAACGTCAGTTAAAACAAGCAGCTATTTATCAATTACTGCGTGCATCCAAATGTTGGAAGTCCGCGGTAGCTCTGCACTTTGCAATTAAAAAAAAATCAACGCGAGACACCAAAATACTAAGATGGGCTTTCAACGAGCGTGTAAAATTGTCAAAATAGTCCGTTTAAATGTCGGGTCATATTAATCACCCCAAGGGAGACTGTTTGGCTAAAAATTGGCTTTTCATTACACAATTACCTAACGCTGATTGGTTATCTAGTAATCTCCATGCAGCTGACAATTAGAAAACACCCCAGTGAAAACTCTACACTGTCAGAACCGCGCTCTAAAGCCGCCTAGGGGTCTGAATTGAAAGCTCTCCTTCTGACGGCTTTCGCAAAACAGACTTGTACCAAAATACAATTTTCAAGTTCCTTGTCAACAGGATCGAGTGGCACTTGGTAAGTCTTCGCCACCGAACTTGGCGGCCCTGATCCACGTTTTGGATGGATCTTTTTCATTGGATGGATCTTTTTCAATGTTCTACCAGCTTTTTGGCTTTGATGATATCATTCAGCGCCAAAAAGGCTTCAAAAGGTAACCTTGCATGCATATACCCTCTATTACATCAATAGTTATTCTTCGATCCAATTCAGAACTTTCATAATATAATTAATCATGTATTTGATGAATGAAATAAACACAGGTACACCTAACAATATAAATGCACACGGTCGAAGTACCAGCCGAGGAGTTCACAAAGGCATCGCTTTTGCAAACTTTAAGGCTTACAAGTTCTCGTGCTTAAACATCACAAGTCTTGGTACTGATTATGTCCTCAATGGAAAAAAATGTGGCGTTGCATGTGTTAACATACCGTCATGTTTCTCCTTTAACCTTGCTGCATTTTATGACATCAACGGAAGAATCTTATGTGAACTGCTCCCATCTGACAACTACAACAATTCGGACAAGTTCATCAGCAGCCAATCTTTCCATCACTTTAGTATTCTGGTAAGTACTTTAATGACAGTCTCTTTGAAATCCTCTTTGTAAACAATCTGCATTTTTTTTTGCAAATTATTAGAGAGACATTGGCATCAGCAATGTATAATGTCAATACAAATGACATGAACATAACGGAATCAGATCCATAATTTAAGGGGCCTAACTTTGTTCAACTGACAATTGTAAGGAAACACCAGAAATGAATAGGTTAAACTTTTTAAGCTCGCACAACAAAGCTAACAGGGAGTTTAAGTCCCTGTATGAGTTCATCTGAATCATACACAGTCAAAAAGGAAGATCTTTTGACTTAAAATGTTTCCAGCAAATACTGAGCCCTCATTTGTTCCTACAAAAATGTTACTGTAAAACAGAATGGAAAAAACATATAAAGGACATGACAAGACAATTTGAAGATATTAAATTTTAATTTCAAGTAGTATAAACAATATTTTAGGAAGGAGCAAAGGCTGCTCGATATAGGTAAAAAAAGTAAATATAACAGAATACTTGACTTGAGTGGCCCGATTTCTTGAAACGGACAATAATTATTAATAATAACAAGCACAAGCTAAAAATTGAATAAAGCGTTCTCTGGTAAAAATATTAAAAATGTGAGCTTTCAACAGCCAGTCTACTGTCTTCGCGGATAAAATTTGTTTCTTCACAAATTTGATCCATCGAACACAGTAAACTGGCTGCTGACAGCGTACACTTTTTAAATAATTTTTATCGGGGAAGGCTTTATTCAATTTAATTATGATCAATACTGGTAAGGTATCATTGATATTTTTACGAACTAAAGATTCCAATAGCACGTACTCAGCAGGTAAGGTCTGAAGCTCAAACTGCAAAGCTACAGCTAGCAGTCAGGCCAACTACCCAACTCATCTATTTTTCATGAAGCAAAAAAAAAACAACAACAACAATCCACACTGGAAAATCTCGTCACTTCCAATTTTTCGGCAAAAAAACAAAACAAAACAAAACAAAAACAAAAACATAACTACGCACTCATTTTATCTACAAAAATTGCCTTATATATGGGCGCTACAAAGATATCAAATTTTACTTTTAGAGCAGTAAAAATAATATCTTACGAACAAGCGTACCTTTTTGACAGGGATTAACGTCGATAAAAAATAACTATAACGGAATACTTGGTTGTATTTTTGTTGACAAAAAAAAAAAAAAGAATGAAAAATCTGCAAATATCGGTAAGAAATGTCAATTGGAAATGAAGGGAAAGCTTTCGCGGTTTGAGCAACACAAAATGTAAGCCTCCAAAACTGTTTATATATATATACTCCTCTCCGATTACAACACAGCCCCAACACAACAACCTAACAAACAGTGCAACTGCCGAACAAAAGACGAATGCCCCCTTCAAGGTAAATGCCTTGAAACGAACGTGGTATACCAAGCAACCGTAACAACCGACACAGAAACAGAATCATACGTAGGACTCGCAACAAACTTCAAAGAACGTTTCAGAAATCATACAACATCCTTCCGACACGTCAACAAAAGAAACAGCACCGAACTGTCAAAACATGTATGGAAACTGAAAGACGCCAAGAAACCATTCAATATAGCATGGAAAGTCCTCAGAAAATCCAAGCCTTACAACAACGTAACTAAAAAATGCAGTTTATGTCTTTACGAAAAATTTCTAATAATCTGCAGGAAAGACCTATGTAGCCTCAACAAACGTAATGAATTAGCAACTTCGTGCCCTCACAGAAACAGATATGTACTCAAAAACCTTAAGATAACGTAACGCAATAATCAGCACCATAGCAACTATTTGAATTTGTATTTAACCGCCAGCATTTAAATTAACCGGTCATTCGTTGATGTTGCCTGATGAGTGTGGTCACTTGTTGACCATACGAAACAGGTCTGTAGCAATAAAACGATGAATCACTCCTGAAGTCCTGAACTACATTTAATGAATATACTATGCTCCTCTAAGAGTTGAGCGCTTTTTGAAATCCATTCACCACAAGGAAATAGAATTTATATATATATATAATTTTCGTCACTGTCATTAATAATAATTTGCTTTCTTTTGAACTCTTCTTGGCCCTCATCCGAAACAGTGAACACGTTTAATGATCTTACTTGGTACCGGCACACAATGGCAACGTTCCTGCATTTCTACTCGGCTGAACCGTCGATATCATCTTAATTTAAGCCTCTCTTAAATTTGGAGAACAAGAAAACGTCGCGCGACCAGAAGTTTAAGGTTACTGTCCTCTACATCTAAATAAAACAGCCAAGATGTGTTGCCGTCAGTTTTCTCAGAAAATGTCCGAATAGGTATTGGGAATTTATATATTTTTTGTTTTGTTATTAGCACAATTATTCAATTATTTTGGGTGAAATATTATTACCCTCAAGAATATGGAGGTGATGCTTTTTTGCGTTGTATATTGCTTTACCATTAACTTCCTATCTGAATGAATGTGTGTTGGATATGTTTTTTTTTTTTTTCCGACATTTTTTTCACCATCGATCAGAATGACACTCCCGGCCAGTACAAAAACTTTCGTTTACTTTGGAACTTCTACGTTGATAGCGAGACAAAAAGTATAGTCGCCATTCAACATATCTGATGGTGTCTACTGGGCTCAAATAAGCTTAGCTTTGCTTAGCTTTGCTTAGCTTACCTTCATTTACCAGTTTATTCATTTTTCAGTTTATTTTTTAGTCTCCACGTATGCGTGCATCATGCCAAAACGGTGGAACTTGCGTATCAATTTATGAGAAGAACAGCTATGTGTGCCTTTGCACGAAAGGATGCACAGGTAGTATTTGCAAAACAGGTAAGACGACGATAACACTTGGACAATATTAATAATTTACGTCAATATAATTTAAAGTCCAAAATGTTCCTTGACTACGCCAGAGTTAATTTTCCTTTTTAACTTTTTTGCATTTTTAAAAGGTTTAAGTAACATATACCCCAGGCTTAAAAGGAGACAAATATAGACAGCAATAGCATTTATACGAGCCTCGAAGCAAAAAGATTACACTGAAGCAAACCTGCAAAAATGAGTTTCTGGTCTGCTATCTTCTCTCGACCAACAATTAACACTAAAACCGGCTCCTTTTTTTTCCCTTGCAACTGACGGTGAGTGGCCATAGGTTACCCAGCCAGCAAGAAATCGTGCGTGAAGCAGATATTTCAAGGAGTTGCAGGTCCGTCGCGTGCCTCTGACTAGATTATGATAATGGTGGACGTCTGAAAAAAACGTGTGTGTCCAGATTCTTGTGCTTATTTTCGGGGGACAGTAGAGGGACAGGAGACATGCAGCAGAGCTTAGTGGCAGTATTTCGGCCACGTGCAATATAGATTACCTTTAAATTGAAGGAAACCTGAAAATAGTAGTTTACTAAGATGGAAAAAAAAAAAAACAGAAAGATAATAACAATAATAATCCCTAAAGGAACAAGGATAGTTAAGGTTACTTCAAACCTTCGCGGGGCTATACTGATCGATTTTTTTTTTTTTTGGTCAAGAATATTGATGTCCGCGAAGCACAAGTTTGCATACTGTGAACGCTAGGGGTTCTGTTATTTCATTGGCTCGCGGCTTTCAAGTTGACATATTCCTCTGTGAAGGCGTGATATGTTTATAAATCTT
>NC_138152.1:14219645-14364645 GCF_964199315.1 Orbicella franksi | reverse complement strand
ACCGGTGCTATAAGCAGATTTTTAAGAAATAATGTTTGGATCGAACATGCAGGCTAGCAGCCTGTAAGAGCTCGCAAGTGTCACTGCGAGTCTGTTGGGCTTGCGTTGAAGCCCTTTAGGCCGATGCATGCGTATGCTACCGACGAAAGCAACAAATGAACATAGTAAATCCAATATATCTAGCTTCGTTAAAAATTTTCGGGCAGTGTTCTTGGTTTGAACGCATAAAACTTCCCAACGACTGCAAGGAACGATGTATATGCAGAAATGGCGATCTGCAATGACATTCCAATAGATGACTGGGGCAAAGAGCACGACAATAGAACGGTTTCTTCTATTAGCTGTATGATTTGCTCTTGACGTGGTGCATCCAACGCAATCCGTAAAACACAAATTAGGAAGCGTGAATATACTTACTCGTTTATTCATTTTCCTTCAACAGTTGAGAGCCCCCTTAAGTCTCTTCCAACAGGAGCTGATTTGCACTCACTCTGAAGAAACGGCGCCGTACATTGGGAAAGGAATATCTTAAGGTCTCTATTTTCTCAATCTGTTGAAATCCCACTGTCAACCAAGGATAGGTAGATAGTGTATTTGAGATTTTGCAATCTTGTACATGAGTCTTAGATTTATGAAAACATCGTAGACCAAAGCCTCTCAAGGTAATGTCCTTCCTCCGGATTAGGATGATCATTCACAAATGCTATGGCCTTGATGTAAAAATCTAGTGGATGTTTCTTGATCATGTCTCGAGTTGCTGCAAAACATCCCCCAGGGCAAAAATACACTTCTGGTGGGTTTCGATAGCCAAACAAAGTTTTGAAAAACTCTGCTACAGTCAAACGAGCTGGACGCATTTTACCATTGTTCAGCATAATTTGCCACTTGAGACTATGAGAGATTCTTCCCCACGCCATGAAAACACTTGGCCTTAGGCAAGTACGTTTCAATGATGTTAGTCTTGTGACGTCATAAACATAATTCATAGGAGGCCTGGTGAAGAATCCACAAGACTGATGTCCGTTGTCTGCCTGTAGGAAAACAGTTACCTCAGGCAAACTATCGTAATGATTTATGATGTGGTGCAAGTATGTGTGACTTTCTCGGCCCACGTTAGGTAACCTTTTCCAGGAAAGGAGTTTTAAAGGCGGAGGCTGCCGATCAGTGCCTTTATGATAGACATGAGAATGGCTGGCTATTTGCTTTATCCAATCAAGATTTTCATTATAATGAGCGATCACAAACTCGTAGGGAAAAAGCCGACCAGTGTTTCTCCTTGAATTGACAAGACTTGGGTTAAAGTACGTTTCCTCGGGAATTGCTCGTAACAGCTGGTCGACGACTTCAACACCCTGCATAAAAGAATGATCTTGATTTGAAACCTCATACCGCCAGCCTCCAAACCGACCACGAGAGTAGATGCCTTTGGATTCCAACCACCGTTGGACTTTGTCGAGAATCGCTTCTCTGTTGATAGATGGGACTGGATACCCGTGTTCCAAACGTCGATAGTATTTTGATACAACCATGTCTGATGTAATGAACCTATAAACTACTAATGCTTGAATGGTGGCATTTATCAAATTTTCCTTCGTCCAGTATTCTAAATTGGAGTCAGTTTGCTTAGGTTCGGCTGCCTCACACACGAGGGACCATTGTTTTGTGGGCTCTGGAACGTGATCGTCTGAGTAACTGGAGAATACTGTTATCCTGTAGAATGGAGCGTCGGCATCCGGAAAGTACATCCACGACTTGCTCAAAAGCATCGGTGGAGGCTGACCAGTTAGCCCTATACCGATCACATGAGTGTGCGAGTAAACCAGATGGGAAGCCAATTTCTTCATTTCCTCTAGAAACTCGTCTCTTCCAGTCATCATATTGACAAACATGTCGAGCGGTGCGGTCGATATCAGTGTCAAAATGAAATTCCTGGAGCGATTTAACGTGTGTGCCACTCTCAACCCTTACAACATTCGTGTCCATGTTCAGCCCTATGACTTTACTATGGAATTTAAACCACTCTCTGGGGAGGCGGTCAGCAACGGCTTGCCATATTCCTCCTGTTCCTTTATACCTTGGATATCGAAAGGAATTGTTAGGTCCCCAGGGGGAACCTTTCGTCAACGTCCCGTTGTCGTACTTTGCAATCTTACGCTTGATCTTGGTTATATCGGGAAGAGCAACGCGCTCGCCAACCCAGGCAGAATTCATTTCCGAGGGGTCTACGGTCCAAACTTTTCTATTGTACTTTTTCAAGAACACTTCGTATAGGCCCAAACCAAAGTTTGAAACAAGCCACTGGTCGAAGTTAGCAGGATGTTTTGGTGTTCCATCTTTAGCTACAACTTCTTCTAGCCCCGATAAACACTTCTCTTGGTCCACTTTGTCCATTACCTCGATGTTGTTTTGAACTGGATAAGGAATAAACCCTCTGGTGCCGTCTGAACCCTTCATAAAGGCATATGCCGCTCTTTCTCTCCAGTTCCAGCTCCCTATGCTCCTATCGAGCGTGTCATCAAAGTATTCATAATGTGAAAAAACGACATGTCCCCCCATGTCCCAAAGGAAACCTTGATCATCTCTCTCAGAGGACGCAAGTCCACCTGGCTTGCCATTCTGTTCAAGAATGGCAATTGATAAATTTGGAAACTTTCTGTTCATCAGCTGTAAAAGTCGCTGAGCGGTACCAAGAGCTGTTGGACCAGAACCAATGATTATAACGTTAAAACTTTGTACAGCTGGGTGCTTGATATCAAAAGTCATGTTAGACAAACTGCGAAGAAAACCTGAAAGATAAACAAAATTCAAAGATCAGTTTATTTTCAATTTAAGGCCACCCTTTTCTTAATTTAGCAACAAAGAAGTCTTATGATTTTGGATCTGTCGCACGGTCGGAGTCAAAAAATGCTGAAAACAAAAAGACACCTTGAACTAGAAGACCTTCTAAAGACCGCAAATAGCAATTGCAAGACGAGGTTACAAAACCACAATGGATGTGAACTGAGGAAGGAATCATGCTATCTTGTTTGTAGGGAAGGCTGAAACAAGTATTGTAGACTGTTCACAGCTTTCTTTTTTTTCACATTTTTATTCGATCGTTGAACTCGCGGTTAGGATCGCCTGATTACTGGACGCTAGCGCAAAATCGAAAACTTGACGGAGAAGGGGGGACCGAGTTTGTCTCGCTTTCTGCCCCCCCCCCCCCCCAACTCCTCGTGCTTCGTGCTCCCGCTTACTTCGCTCGCTTCCTCTTTCGCGTGCGTTGAAAAATAGAAAGGCTGTGAACAGAATTCGAGTATTGAGCATTAAGAAGTATCCTTAATGAATCTGTATTTGTAAACACAGATCCAGATAAATGATGAAAAAAATGTCTACCTATACTATTGCATTCCTAGTAACAGATTCTGTTTTTCAAAACAAGAAAAGCAGAATCGGGCGAAACTGAACGGGAAAAATGGGGATGGCCTCGGATGAAAGCATACTTTTTCTTTGCCATTATTGTAAACTCGTGCCCTCCGGAACTATTTGCCTTTTTGTAGGTACTTCACTTTTTTTTTTTTTTTTGCTTATTTCACTAATTAATTTCAAATCTTTAAGTTATTCCTTAATTAAGAAAAAGACCGCCATCCCTTATTGAAAACTGAAATAACACAAACGGAATTGATAAACATGGGATACCAACGCATTTTTATACTAAATGTTTCGTATGCTAAGCAACATGCATTTTCTAAGTATCCTAAAGAAACCGTTAACAATCTTGCAAACCAGCATTGATTAAAGAAAACCAACGGGGGTGACTAACAAAGAGACACAAACGCGCGTATCTAGACAGAGATATAGGCCCGTGATTATGCACTGCACATGCAATTAAAAATTACTCGCCGAAGGCGAAGTGAACATTGGTGAATGTTCACCGAGACGAGGTCGAGGTGAAAATTCACCAATGTTCACTTAGCCTGAGGCGAGTAATTGTTTTAGAATAATTTTCGGAGGTGAACATCAAGGACTACAGAATAACGGACTAAAACATAAAAACACAGACGCAATTGGTCGTTTGCTTACACGTATGCAGCCGTAGTTTTAATAACCTTACATCTGCATCGATTTGGAATCAATTTTCTCATCGAGTTCGGCGATAAAACAAACAATAGAAACACTACGAAAACTAAATTCATCCGGTACCTTTGTTTTATCGTTGTTGACCTCATTCACAGTTGTCATCATGGTCTAAAAATGAGTAGCTTTAGTTTGATTAAAATTTAATTTCGGTCAATCGATCTGACCTGCTGGCGATCAACGTAACCACTGCGTTTACGATTCTTAAATGCCTTGAATATGAGTTCTTCAAAGCATCTTTGGTCCAAGGGAGATAGCAGTAATTTTGAAAATTCTCCATCCCTTTAAATATTGTGGACTTCAAATATCGTGGAGTGATTTCTTCCGAAGAAATGTACTCATCGCGTATATAGATTGCATATGCGCAGGTCGCTTATTTCTGAGCTGCACTGTTTTACGTGATATCGATCACGTTTGTCAAATATTTGACAAAAGAATATATAATAACGAGAAAAACATATCACAATACATGTTGAAGCCGTTACGTTGAACGGTAATTTTTTTGTTTGTTCGCTTGTTTGTTTTTTTCTAATTCAAAATAACCATGCCTGCCTATAAGAATGATTTCTTTCCTGGGCGAATTGACAGCAAATGTAACCTCCCAGATTCTCTCAGCCAAAACTCTAGCTATAAACGGGCATTTCTGAAACTCTAAAAGGAGGTTGTATGTGGCTGTCTGACGTCCCAAAATTCTCATGTTTGTAAGGGCACTTCCATTAAAATACTGACCAGAATACTAACAACATGTAAGAGATATTTTTTCGGTATCTACAGTTAGTATGCAACCATTAACATATCCTCATGCTGAAGAGTGTATTATGTAAATCCAAAACTTAGCTACCTTCCGTGCTATCTGACTCTACTGCTCCAAACCAAGGACTGTTTGCTGCGCGCAACAGCGAAACAACAAGACAGAACATCAAGAGCAATCTTTTAAGTTTCTTCCGAGTTCTAAACATCATATCTATGCTGTGTTGGTGACTAATGCGTTATGAGTAAACCCCTAGAACAGTTTACATTTGCATAACTACATTGTGCGGGCTGTTCAGTGCCCAGGGTGTCATTCGGTAAACACATTTGTTAATCACGTGATGAATTTTCAATTCTCAAACTCATAAATAATTCATCAATTTTAAACAAAGGAAATCATGACTGGGAGGGTGTTTGGATATCTGACCTTAATTAGCAAAGATTCTTACGATTTTATTTCTCCGTTTTCTCCTTTGTTTTAATTTCGATTGAGAGGATAAATCAAACACTAAAGAGAGAGTTTGATCACATTTTCATACACCTCGAGGTTCGTCAAAAATACTCCGCTGCGCGTCGTATTTTCCACTCCCTTCTCGATGTTTGGAAATGTGGACAAACGCAGTCTTTCATGTTTGACATACTACTTCACTTTTGCCACGTGGATTCATGCATCACCTCGTGCTCAGTGTCGTGACATTTTGTTTTCTTTTTTACCTACAATTGTGCTCTTTTTAGTATCATTTAGGCAGAGTCTCTTCTAATCAGTTGAAGAAAATGCGTTAATTTATCACGTTTTCATGTGGCCCAACCGCCATCAGTCTTGGATTTCATTATTTTTAAAAGAAAACTTGCTCAAAAGAGTTCTAACACTTAGTACTAGGAACCTTCGCTGGTACGCAAATGTTCCTCTTCATTTCAAAATTTTGAAAGAGCCTCTTGGAGAGTGGCATTTCTTTCAACGCAGAAGGGTTAAATTGTTCCCAAATTACCATCGAATAACCTTAATTAACGAGAGCTTCTACCCAACTTGATAACGCTTTTGCAGCTCAATAATGTGGCAAAAACAAGCGCACATCATACTGTTTTCCGGGGGGAGCATGGCCCTAGACCCCTTAAGAATTGGAAGTTTGCCGCTTCGATGCTCGTTGTCTCGAAAATGGATCACCACGTATCCTAGATCTGCGTCTGAGAAAATCAACAAAAAATACTCTATTTGAAGGGTGAACAATAAATAAATAAATAAATAAATAAATAAACAAATAAGTAATAATGGCGTTTTTTCTCGATCATGGCTGTCAAGAAACGGTTGCTTAGGTGATATCAAAGATCGTTAACACGAAACACTGACAAGCAAAATATCAAAATGTTTTCAGCTTCGGCTTCCAGCTCCCTTGTGGTGATAATATTTCCTTAGCCCTATTCTGACAGATCGTTTTTAGACACCGAGGAGCGGCTTTGGACACGAAGCGAGCCTATATAACGAGGCTGACCTTCGCAGTCTAGCTGCCTGTATCTGGGGTCATTTACGAGTTTTAGTTTCCAAACGTATTTCGCAACCGTGTTAATCCACGAAGGAGCAAAGAAACTCCATTTTTTTTTTTGGGGGGGGGGGGGGGAGGGCATCAAAAGAACTAGACACGGAATTATAAAATTGAATAAAAGCTCCAATTTGTACGATACGCTTTCGCAAATGGAAAAAAAATCATGAATTTGAAATTTAAAAAAATCCATAATCTTTCTAAAGTCGTTCGTTTAGTTCAAAAAATATTGCTTACTTCTAAAACGAAACCGAAAATTAGACCCGTCGCTTTCCAAAATTTTGTGGCAACTCGGTAAGCGCTAAAATTAGGCCATAGTGAATAAACCAATCAAATGGAAGCATTGCTGGTCGGTTGGGATTTGTGATTGGCAGACACCTGCGGTCGATAAATTATAGACATGACTGGGTTTGAACATCGCAAAGAATTTAAATGTAATTCAAGCCGGTTCCAATGCAAAATATTATTAGCGGAGCTCCATGCCTAACGGAAATTGGTAACCCATCAATTTGGTTAAGACGTCAACATGAACGCCATCTGAAATATTCCGCACGTTCGTTCTAATCATGTGAGCAATGACATCAAAGCCACAAGGTTATACATAGTGTATCTTTATAAAAATATTTACCAACACGCAAGTTTAAGTTTCTGTAAGTTGTAACCAAGAAAAGATATACCCTCGACCTAGTCCCCCACTTTTTTTGCTCGTGCTAATAGCCCCCCTAGTTGTGAGAGGGTAGAAGTCACGTAGCCATCTCTAAAAGCTATATAGCATTACCCTTTGAAATATGTAAAGTGCTTCCCAATTGCTCAATGCCTGTCCCCCCAGAGATAAAACGCACTTTTAGACATGGTCACGTGACTGATGACGTGATCACACCAAATTTGCAAAAGATGTCCATTTCATGACGAGTGTTTTTTCATGTAATGTAACAACCTGCCGGACTCGATAGCTGACAAAATTATTTAATACCAATACCTTTGCCTTTTATAAGCAAATGTTTCAGAAGCAAAGGATGCTGGGAAAGTTCTTGTTATAATTATAATACTGTTTATTATTATTATTATTATTATTGTTGTTGTTGTTGTTGTTATTGTTATTGTTATTGTTATTGTTATTGCTATTGTTACTAAAATCAGTCTACCTAATGCCGTATTTAGTTTGAAATTAAGACGGTGTTTGACCGCGAGGGAAACTAAGAAACACATACGAAATAACTTTAATGTTTTTCGTTTGACGTGTGCCATGGATACAACAGCCTGACCAGTGCCGATAGAAAAATCACTTACATCACACAATCGATTCTTTGTGACGACGCTCTTGTCTTTGGCTGGTATCGATTTAAAGGTGATGCAAGGACGAGAATGGCTACCGCCTGTCCGAACCAGTTTAGTTTAGGAAGATGTGTTACTCTGCACCAAGGCTGGTTAAATGGTACTGATCCTAAAACTAAAGATGGTGAAGTCAAAAGGAAGGTCTGCTTTAGTTTTAGGGCTTGTTGCAGTAAGACCTCACATATTAAAGATAAAAACTGTGGCTCATTCTACGTCTATAGATTGCAGCCACCACCGGTTTGTCCAAACCGTTACTGCTGCGCGGATGAACCAAATTAAAGCAACAGAGCCCCTTCACAACCCAATTTTCTCTTCCCTCCCCACACCCCTTACCAGTGGCTACACCTGTCTTAATTTGGTTGAATGTTGATCAGGGTTGTGTCTCCTGTCAATTTAACAAGCTGGTTTGCTTCACGGTAACAGGCTGGAAATTGTTGCAGCGAATACTGTTCAACAGTAACGAACTGGTGCTACCGCCCGATTGGAGATAGACCCGGGATCAAAGAGCACTAATTTCAAGAGTTACAGTACAGAAACAGGCCAAGGTATATGAAAGAACAAGGCCTGTGACTTCGGCGTAAAGCCTGTCCGTATAAGACTTATTAGTTGAGTTACAGTGACAACACCATGGTGTAAATTACAAGGACAGAATATAGCAGGCCAAAAATCCAAGTAATCACATGCGTAGAGCAGTGCGTAGTGTTAAAACGAACTCGACAAGAACTTCTGATTACGATGTAAACAGAGTTTAATTGACAGGGATCACTGTTCCATACAAACCCAATTGAAACGAATCACGTGCCAAGACGAAGGTAGAATTAAACCACGTGCTGTAAGCTTTGCCGTAAGTCGTATGATGTAAACCGTATGCTGGTTCGAACTGAAATACAATAACGAAAATAGAAGCTAACGTAACTAACATACCGAAGTATAAAGATAAAATAATATAAATGAAGAAACTCTCGCTAACATTCTCAATAACGTCCGCAACATGGAAGTGTAACATAATCGGCACTTATACTGATCGCATGGAAGGCTGGAAAACGATTAATAGGCTACACGGTGTGTACCTTAGACGGTACTTTTATGGCAAAATAACCCTATATTGGAGATATGGACCTAATCAAGCGCGATTCTGAGCATACAGAACTAACTAACCGATTTAGTAACGATACAGACCATTTGATAGGTGATAAAAGGAAACTTAACCGAAACAAATAACAATAGAAAACCTGAGAACTAACCCTAAAAAAACAAGGAATAGATTACTCACTTTGGTTTGCACACGCACTGAACTTGACTTGATAGAATAGACGAGTAACAGTGTATAGAGAAACTATGGCCCAATCCGAGTAGAAGTTGACGCAGTGAAATCTGCACTTGAACTGACCTAACCGAGGAAAACCTCGTGGATATATCTAACCAGAGAACACGTACGCAAAACCTAGCGGTTATGACTATTTCCCTAACGGACATAGCAGCTGAGGGCTGGTCAACCACAGTAGATTAAGTAAGTAAGGCCTTGTTTGAAAGTGACAATTACTTGATAAAATGATCTACGGTAAAGTAAGTTCCTGCGACAAAAAAACGAATTAACATCACGTTTCAAAACCAACACATGGAGCCATCTAGCTTATCCAGTCCACACGATTGGAACGGACATAACAAACAAGTGCAAAGAAGGGAGTTATTTCGTAACACAAAATGGAATTAAGCAAGTGGACCACTGTAATTTTATTGACAAAAAGCTACACCTGTCGATGTTGACATAAAATATATAAAAAAGATCCTCTCTGCAAATTTCAAAATTTGGAAGGTAACCCTTTAATCCCCCAAGACTCAGTAGCATCCAAGTTTCTTCACATTAATGCACAGTTTAGCATTACAAGTGTAATGACGAGAAATAATGAATGGTCAACAAAGGAAGATTGCCTTGGAGACAAGTTGTCTCAACGAGAACTGTGAGACATTTGTCGAAAATACGAAGATACAGCATGCTGATATTCACCTTGTTGTTGGAAGAATAAGTAATTAAGAGCAACAGTGAGCAGATGATGTTCTAAACTAAAACTTGGAGCAAAAGACCAGCAGTTCTTTTTTCCCTTATATTCTAAAAGGAGGCATATGGCCTGATAGCCTTGTTGCATTTCTGTTTTTGTTTTTCCTATATTATAACTCGTTATTTTCCATGCATTTCATGAAGCATATGGCCCTGGATGTAACTTCAGTGGTTGTTCCCAAATTTCCCTCTCCTGCGTCAGTCTTGAGCTTGGAGCCTTCACTCTTCTTGACCAGCGGTCAGAAGACGAGACTCTCGACCGCTGGTCAAGGGAAACGAAGGCTCATCGTAAGGCATCCTCCATTGCTTTTTCTTCGCAGGTTTAGGTATTTTATACTTTTTCAGCTTCTTTATTCCTCGCCGTTATCAGCTGGAGTCTTTTTCTTCGTTTTCTTTAATAAGTTTCATCTCCACAGCACTTTCAAGCGCTCTTTCGGCGCACGCTCGAACCATTGACATCTCAGGGTCGGTGTCTTTGGAGAAAACCATCAGGATCTCAAGAACTTCACTTTCGATCAACTGAGAGCAAATAAGAGACATTAACAGGTTAAAACATGTATGTGGACAAGCTTGAACATACACCAATAGGTGCAGCTGGGTCTATCAAACAATCGTTAAATAATCGATAAACCCATTGACACCTGGAGATTTTTGAGAAAAACGCATTTTTCATACATTATTTTTAGCATTTTCAGTTCCCTCACTCACTCATACCCAGCTAACATGGCAAGAATGTTCCCACCTTGGTCGCTATTTCCTTATTGGAAGCTATCATGTTGGCAGCAATATGAGCTCCTCTGTACAATGAAAAAAAAACAAAAAACAAAAAAAAAACAGACATTTACATCAACGTCAACACTGTTGATTTGTTTAAGTTAACAAGCATAAGAACCAGACGCCGTGACCAAACTGGCGTATAGCATAACATCACAGCGTTTCTTCAGACTGTCTGTTTTTATAGTTTGTTCCTGCATGAAAAGGTTTGTTTTGTCGCGTTACGTTACGTTTTGTCACGTTACATTAAGTTACGCTAATTTACATTAAGGCACGTTGTGAGGGAAACCTAGCTGAATCCGTTGCTCGCTGGAAAAACCAGAACCGTAACCCACAAATCGGGCTCAATTTCAAACATAATGTCATCATAGTGAGATTCTCGGCGATAAGGAAGAAACAATGAAGTACTAAAACTTTTCAACATTTATAATAACAGCACTGAAAATTTATAATGAAAAAGAGAGACCGGTAAATCACTGTTCTCTAATGACAGAATATCTCTCACTAAGGTGGCATTTGACCTTTTTTTGGAGGAGGGTTATTTTTTTTTTCCGCTGGACGTGGGAATGTTTGATATTTTCTGCTCTGTTTCTCGGCCCACTAAACGTGCGTAAATTTTTGTTTTAGGCAGTGATCAAGCGCATGAATTTTCTTTGGGTACAAGTATGCTTGCAGGAATTTCTTTAAATAAATCACCCATCCCCTCCCTCAAAGTCAAACAGTCGTCCTCTCCTAAAATGAAGGCTACGCTCCGTCCCTGGCCTGGCCAGGAAAGGAACCAAAGGGATCACCAACAGTTACCTGTGTCTCAGCTCCTTTTTATTGGACACCAAAAGTTGCTTTTGAATATCCATGTATGATGACACCTGCCAATCAAAACTCAACAGTCAAGGGTTTATATTTCAATAAACTGCTTTATTACATGACTAAGGAATTTACTTCATTCTGATTGGCTGAGAGCAGGCCAATTTACCGTTACTGCAGAGCAAATTAACAAGCGCATTCGCAATTTTTTCAGTCTTACATGTATAATAAATGAGCAATGATACTAAGTTCGAGTAATTAAGGATTTACGCTAATCATAAGTTTTGCTAATTCTTTTAAATTTCCTCGCCTCGCTCATGCAATTTTGAGTGAATTTTCAAATGTCACTCGTAGTCAGTAAATCCTTAATTTCGCTCGCATTCATGCGATTACACATATTAGAAAAGTATAAATCATAAAATTACACATTACTGTTTAAAACTTACGACAGCTCTGCATTATTTACGACTGTAACAATATTCTGGCATATGCGCTGTTACACTGGGTAATTTTTCCCGCAACTTGCGCCTTGCCGGGCAAGTTGCACGAATCACATATTAGCATGAACACGTCCCCAAACTCTTTCGTTGCAGTAAACGTTGCGAAAAAAAACAAACAAACAAACAAACAAACAAAACAAAACAACAAAACAACAACAACAAAAAAAAAACAGAACTTGATTAACAGCAAATGCCTTGAAAAGACTCTTTACCTTTATGATCTGTTTACAAACTTTCTCGCTGGAGGACAGGACAGCCAGTGCTCCTGAAGCCGCTCTAACGGATAAATAACCGTAAATAACTCTTCAGTAAATAACCCTTCAGTATCCTAGGGATGAATATCAATGAAGCATTTCCGTTTGCAACTATTAAACAATTACATTATGACCTCGAGATTTCTATCGCGTGATAGTTGACTCGGGCTACGCCCTCGTCAACTATCTCGCATAGAAATCGAGAGCGAATAATGTTTTAGTGCAAATCTACTAGTCGTTCAAAACTTTATCTAAATCCTCTTCACAAACATTTCGAAAACATCAAGAAGCGGCCGCCATTTTGTTAACAAGCACACACTGCTACGCTACTCACTATCTATCACAGAATAGATAGTGAGTAGCGTAGCCAATCAGAGAACGGCATTCGTGATAGAACGCTAGTAGATTTACACTAACACTCGATAGCCGCACCCTTAACAGTGACACCAGTGATACCTGGTTTGAGTACAACACACTCGTGTGCAAAGAAATGCGGTTGCAAACAGAGTAATAAAGTGGTGACGTTTTCAACTCCTGCAAACTCATCGGGTCGGTCATACCACCATGTTTCCGCCTTTGTGAAGTTTACACCTTTATGCGAGAGTTCACCAGAAGAGTCCCACCAAATAATATTGAGAAAATATTGATGAAACACATTGCCCAGAAATAAAAATATCTCACCGCGACAGCTCAAAGTCCTCCTCGCCTGACAGTAGAGTCAGTAACTTCACTCGTTCTGTGGGGGCGTCTTCTTTCTCGTACATTTTGAATACCTATGGTTTGACAATCATAGAAAAATAACCACAGGTAGATCAAACTTGTAGCGCCCGACAGGCAACATTCAAGTTCTCCTTACTGACCACTATAAATAACCTGAAGTAATAATAGGGAGAATTTGCTAGAGCATCAAGGGAACCAACTTTTAAGAAGATAACAACATGTAGATCAAACAAGTAGCGCACGACAGTCATTATTAAATATCTCCTTAATGGCCCTATAAAGTCCTTAATGGCCCTATAAATTCCTTCAAGTAATAATAGAACATCAAGGCAACTAACATTTAAGTGTTCCCCTTTCAACAGTGAAACGCTTGCCTGCACTGTCACAGTTGACGAGAGAACGAGTAAAATCTAAGAGCATTTTTACCTCCTCACAGAGCACCATGTTACACATGCATTCAGTGGCGGCTCTCTTAACCATGTCATGTTCATCAAACATTAGACTTTCAATCAAAGGGAAGCCTTTCTCCTTCATAATATGTCGCCTGAAATCACACAAAATATGCGTCCTTTAAATCACCTTGCACGTGCTTTTCACGCGGTGGCAAATAGCGCTGGCGCATAATTTAGGTGGAAATTACACAGCGCATCAATGTAGCATCTCACCTGACTTCGTCGCTCATTTGAGCCAAATTCGTTAACGCCATTAGAGATTCAAACTGTTGCAAGCCCTGACAAACACAAGGTAAAGGTAAATGTATAGTCTGCATACGAGCCAAGTGCCCCATCAGGCCGGAGCTTATCCCGGTTTCTGTAGCATTAAGCGACTAAGAGTATTTCTACTCCCCCCTGGATGGGATGCTAGTCCATCGCAGGGTTACCCCCAGCATTAAGTTCGCCGGTACACTTTAATACACCCGGGCGTGGAAAGAGGCACTGTGAGAGTAAAGTGTCTTGCTCAAGAACACAACACAATGTCCCCAGTCGTGGTCTAAACCCGGACCGCTCGATCCGGAGACGCGCGCACTAACCATGAGGTCACAACGCCTCCCTCCGTCGCCTCCTTCATTTCTTCTTTCCCTACATATGCTGCATGACGTAGATCTAAAATACCTTTAGAATTTGTGGTGTTTTTCAACGACCTACTGTTTTAGGCATGCCTCAAAATCAGACTTTGATGAGCTTGTATGATGCCATTAGGCGTTAACGGGAAGAGCTACCAGAGTGGAATAATGCCACAGGAAACTCCTCCCCCCCCCCCCCCCCCCTCCCTTCCCCTTACTCTCTCATTCCTTACCCGTTTGACAACTTCTACGCAGGGTAAGATTCCATTAGCCATGAAAATCAGAGGGTTGTCCAACACACCCAACTAGAGTCGATTCGTGTTTTAAATTGACGATTCGACCAACCGGATGTCGATTCGAGGACCCCCTTGGATGGAATCGACACGACTCGTTTCTCTTTCTCTCGATTCGTCATACCGGAAGTCGATTTGCGCGAGACTTAGAAAATATAGGGCATCTGGGCTTTGAGGGTGGGTTGAAAATGTTGTCGATTCGACTCGATTCGATCGAATCGTGACGAATCGTCTCCCTTGCTGTCGATTCGTCATACCGGAAGTCGATTTGCGCGAGACTTAGAAAATATAGCGCATCTGGGCTTTGAGGGTGGGTTGAAAATGTTGTCGATTCGACGCGATTCGATCGAATCATGTCCCTTGCTGTCGATTCGTCATACCGGAAGTCGATTTGCGCGAGACTTAGAAAGTATAGCGCATCTCGGCTTTGAGGGTGGGTTGAAAATGTTGTCGATTCGACACGAATCGTGTCCCTTGCTGTCGATTCGTCATACCGGAAGTCGATTTGCGCGAGACTTAGGAAATATAGCGCATCTGGGCTTTGAGGGTGGGTTGGAAATGTTGTCGAATCGACACGATTCGATGGAATCGACATGAATCGTGTCCCTTCCTGTCGATTCGTCATACCGGAAGTCGATTTGCGCGAGACTTAGAAAATATAGCGCATCTGGGCTTTAAGGGTGGGTTGAAAATGATGTCGATTCGACGCGATTCGATCGACTCGTGACGAATCGTGTCCCTTGCTGTCGATTTGTCATACCGGAAGTCGATTTGCGCGAGACTTAGAAAGTATAGCGCATCTGGCCTTTGAGGGTGGGTTGAAAATGTTGTCGACTCGACACGATTCGATTGAATCGACACGAATCGTCTCCCTTGCTGTCGACTCGTCATACCGGAAGTCGATTTGCGCGAGACTTAGAAAATTTAGTGCATCTGGGCTTTGAGGGTGGGTTGAAAATGTTGTCGATTCCACTCGATTAGATCATTACGACACGAATCGTCTCCGTTGCTGTCGATTTGTCATACCGGAAGTCTTTTTGCGCGCGACTTATAAATTATAACGCGACTGTGTTAAACATGGTGAGTTGAAATGCTGTTGATTCGACTCTGGTAAATGTTAGAAGTTGACTTGCGCAAGACATTATGTTCTCCATTGTCAATGTTCTCCATTCTTGGCTATCCTTGTTCCTTTATGTGTTATAATTATCTTTTTGGTGCTTTTCTATGTTATTAAACTGTTATTTTCCGGTTTCATACCATTTCAAGGTAATTTGTATGTGGTCAAGGTAACTGAAAATACCGTGACTGAGCTCCTTTAATATGTTGTGGAATCCATTTGATTATGCGAGTGCACTGACATGCTCAGTACATGTTCCAATACACGTGTTTCAAAATCATTGCTGAATATCTAGGTTCAATTTTTTTTTTTATTAAATTATAAATCAGTTCACTATTGGTAGTTTACTGTATCGAGTATGTTGTAATTGGATATTTGCTGTACATCCATCATTATGTTTGTAAGGCTAACATCTACTGACATATGCATGTTTAATGGCTTTTAAACTAGGCAACCTTAAGCTAACTTAAACTGTTACGGAACCATTTCTCATTAAATATGTGGACAGTGCACGCGACTCATGCTCTGTGGATTTTGTCACCGTGTTGTTCAAGCACATTTTAAAGCAAATTTTCTTTTTTATCTTACAGATCATGGGTTGTTCATTGAACAACTCTCTGAGTATTTGTATTTAAAAATGCCAGTTGTCTGGGATTAGGTTAATACATACTTCACAGTAATTCAAACAAAAATGTACTTTTTGTAAGATCAACGTTGCCTAAAGTCATTTACGATAACACAATGTTAAAAAATCCTTGATCTATCCTCTAAATTGTATTTTGGGACACGAACTAATTTAAAACTCTTCCAACTCAATAATCGCTCACATATGTAAAGATGCATTGCAACAACAGTGGCCTCTGTCTTAGTTTCTCAATTGTTATATTCATGTGAGTGTATATAAAATGATCTGTTGTTCAAATTATATGGCTTTTGCGCAGCTGGTTGTTCTTGCCAGGAAAAATTCAGAGTCAACAAGTCTGTTTCACTTTCCTTGATCCATTAATTAGTATTTGGTACTATAACAGTTTTAATTTTGGGCGCTTTTTATAAATAATGGTAAGTTTGTTTTGAGCATTTGGTAAAGTCCTAAAGAAGAAATAAGGTTTGTCCAAAATACGCACAATGTTTCAATTATGCACCTTTCCTTGAGGTACCTAAGTACATATTTTTTTCGAGGGGTATATAAATATTTAAGGCAAATGTTTTCTATGGGAACATTGAATTTGTTGTGTTTGGTGTTATTCAATAATTACCTGTAGAAATTACAAGTGCAATCCATGTAATAACTGGTTCTTGCCAGAACGCCTGCTGGACATTGACACATGAATGGCCCATACAGAATGATGTCAACACGATAAATCCGAACAATATTGATGTTGGTTTCTGTTTTAGACCCTTTGCAAAGATGTTACAGATCTATGAGTAAATGTAGAAATCAATAAAGTTACATTAAAATCACAAACAATGTGGATTAAAAGTAATTATATTTTAATTATGGCTGCAGTACACATTATATTTGCAAATTATCAAGAACATAGTCAATTCCATGTGTTTTTAATCCTGCAAGCAGGAGGCACGGTGGCCTCATGGTTAGTGCGCTTGTCTCCGGATCGAGCGGTCCGGGTTTGAGCCCTGGCCGGGGACATTGTGTTGTGTTGTTGGGCAAGACACTTTACTCTCACAGTGCCTCTCTCCACCCAGGTGTATAAATGGGTACCGGCAAACTTAATGCTGGGGGTAACCCTGCGATGGACTAGCATCCCATCCAGGGGGGAGTAGAAATACTCCTAGTCGCTTCATGCTACAGAAACCGGGATAAGCTCCGGCCTGATGGGCCACTTGGCTCGCATGCAGACTTTACCTTTACCTTAATCCTGCAAGCATGCAATCTTTGTCAATTTACATTTTTGTCAGTTATGAAAGACATTCGTTATATCTTTCCACCTGGGTGTTTGTCACTTGTGTTATTATTTCAATCAATTGTTTTTTTGTTTTTTTTTAAATAAATTGCTTATTGTAGGGAAATATTTTGGTTGAACAAAAGCTGGCACCTGACCAAGTCACCTTGTTGGCATTCGAACAGTAAAGTAAATGGGTAATTTTGTGTGATAATTTCAGTGTAAAGAATAGGACTCTAACATAGGTTATTTGTATTTACCTTCTTCAATTTCAACAGTACCCTTCACAAGACTAAAATATTTCAGTTACATATAGTTCTCTAGGACGGTGAAAGTGTATTGTCTACTGACGAGAACTGTCCATCTTCCCCCATTTCGTTTGTTAAATTCGAGTAAGGTCAGTTTATAATTCCTGGAATAAGCTTCAATTTGTGCAAATTCGAAAGCTGCCTTTAATCGTGAGAAATTTTACAGTTGCCACTTTGTGAAGGTTTTTCCAAATGTATCTTAAACGATTATATATAGCAAATTTACATCCTACAATTTAATTTACCAGGTGGTTGCTTGTGTTTCGTAACTCCAATCGGCCTATTTTCATCAGACGCCATTTCGCTTGTTAGTTGTGTTTCATTTGTTTATATACGAAACATTCCATGGTAAATGCAACAACGCTGGCGTTTTTACTGTGGGCTCCGACATCCAGATATTAGAAATCAGTCTGGATTTGAAGACCCCTGTTTTGTTTCGAAAACCCTGGGAAATGCAGTATTTCTGATTCGGTAATGTTTGCACAATGATCGTGTTGAGTTTTAAATCAACTTCATATCATGTCTTAATTTTTGGTGAAAAACCGCAATTTATTTCGTTGTGTTTTGGCGTCGATTGTAATTATATACTGTTGGGTTATCATGAAGGGTTTTAAGCATTTTAGTGGTTCTAGTAAGGGTTTTTAATTTGTGGGCAAATGTAGCAGTCGCACAGTTTAGATATGTTAAAATACGGATTGAACTCACCATTTTGCACTAGACAAGTTTACGGAGCGGGCTAAATTTCGCGTTATTTGAAACTAGTTAAAATGTCTTAATTAACCAGTCTTAAGTTAATAACTCCGCTCTGTCTATCCCGTAGAATCTGTGTAGAGTGTGGTAAATGTATATTTATGGTGGTGTAAATTCCTGGTAATTAATAGGGGCTCCAAATGGACGTGAGTACGACATGAACTTATGGTGCTTGTTTATCTTTTCCACAACAAACGTTTATAAAGTTGGTTGTACGCAAGATAAGCTTTTCAAACTCGTCAATAAATGACGTTTTGCCATTTGTTCCAAATAAAAGCAAGTTGAAAGAAGATGCTGTTTAAGCGTGAAGCGGACTAAAGTGGAACATAAAATTACTCTCCTCGTTTTTTACTGCTAAACCCTCTGATCTATATGTAATGGGTGCATGTTTCCTTAATAACCTTCATGTTTGTCAGAAGACATTTGGGCATTTTTTATATACACTTTTTGTTTTTTTTAAAGTTAGTCGGTTTAACAATTCGCGGTTAAGATTCAGCCAAACGGGCACATGAAACTAAGTAGCGAATACCTAAGTATCTGACTCGTTTTTAAAATGTTGGCTTACACGACAACGTACCTGTTGCAAACGATCCGGTAGAAGGTTCCAGTCGAGATCAAACTGGTAGCACTTTTTGAGGTTGGAATCCAAATGATGCAGCTGGTTAGACGCCATTTCGTCGGTGGTGGCTTTGTGTGTTTACTCTGTGAGGGTAACGTAACTGATATGCACTTGTTATCAACGCTTTATTTTAAAACTTCTCTGGTTATAACTGTTGCCGTGGCAGTTTTCCCAGTGGGATTTGTGATTAATGCTAACCGCTATGCCATACGTACATACATATGTACACTCAGCGTTCATATTGTTTGACAAATTTCGACTGTGGTATTTCTGAACAATAGAGTATATTTCACTTTTTTTGTATTTAAATCGGCGGCATTTCAAACCGCTTTTGTAGTGGCCTCAAACGTAAGTGTGGTAGTTGTAAATAATTTGTTTCTTGTTGTTTTCAAATTCTCTTGAAAAAGTTTTGAAAAAGTGGAGTCATTTCTTAACATAATGGCAATTAAACTGTTTTGTAAAAGTTGATCTCAGCCTAGCGGTTTTGTATACAATTATCCTAAGTGGGAGTGGTAAATTATAAATACGTCACTTTGCCGGACGCTTTTTTTGCTTCCCTTGTTGCCTGGGTTTATTAAAATGTGAGACTGCGGAGGGCGAATTCGAGTCGTTCATACATCATCTCTAACGGCAAACGCGGAATTCCATCTCAGGAATTTAACACGCTTTATGAAAAACGAGATTTCGAGGAGGCTTAGTGCATAATTCGTTACTAGATATGCATTTATTCGTTAACAAAGCGAGACTGCGTAATCCATGAGATGGAACGAAATTTGTGGGACATCCCATGTTTTTGTGAAGGACAATTTTTCACCCGTTCCGTTATTTCAGTCGCTAAAAAAATTAGTTTTCATAACTAAAAGCATTTATGGTTAACCGTAAAGTTTTATTGTAACTCTTGTAGTTAAGTAGGTGGTTTGTTTGACTGCGTTGTGTGAGTTGTAATTATCCTGTTGTCTACTACTTTTGTAACATTCTTCAGCGTCCCCGTGTATATTAATGTAATGTGTTTTATACAGAATGCATTCGTTGCTTGGAAGCAGTGTGACATTATTTTAATCAGAATATGTCATTTTAAAGATTTGGTATGAAAATTAGTTTTTTCTTCATCTTCCTTATGGTGTAATTCGAATCGTAATTTTTTAAGTGGCGTCAGCTTCTTTATAATGAACGGATAAAAGCGTCGAAGCGTGTAATAGGGCTTTGAATTGTGCGCGCAAATTATCTGAAGTTTTTGAATTTATGGTTAACTTAGGTAATTTCTGTATACGCGAACAACGTGAAATTAACGTGCGCCTTCAAGAAGAATCCTGTAACCAAAGAGAGCGTGTGGTCAAAGTATGCGGCCTTTAAACAAACCGATGGCCACGGGCGAATTTATTGAAATGCCCGTATTTTTAACCGAATGACAGTTCCTCAAACATATTATACCTTTCGCGAGTCGACTTCCGGTGAAACGATTCGACTTTGCAAGGCCGATTCGCGACGAATCGTGCGAATCGATTCCAATCGCAACGATTTCACACCCCCAGTTATTGCCTAGCGCGAGTCGACTTCCGGTGAGACGATTCGACTTTGCAACAACGATTCGCGACGAATCGTCCGAATCGAGTCGAATCGAATCGCAACAATTTCACACCCCCTGTTATTGCCTACCGCAAGTCGATTTCCGGTGAGACGATTCGTTAAGTGCCTCACCGAATCGACCGAAGTTTGTCGCCGCGTTTTTAGAACGACAAACGTTCATTTATCATTATTTCACGGGTATTGACTTCCGGTGGTGCGGATCGACTCCGTGCGAATCGAGTCGAATCGTTAAGTCTCTCACACGAGTCGACTCAAGTTTGCGCCACGTTTTTAGAACGACAAACGTTCATTTATCATTATTTCACGGGTATTGACTTCCGGTGGTGCGGATCGACTCCGTGCGAATCGAGTCGAATCGTTAAGTCTCTCACACGAGTCGACTCAAGTTTGTAGTCACGTTTTAAGAACGAGAAACGTTTATGTATTATTATTTCACGGGTCTTGACTTCCGGTGGTGCGGATCGACTCTGTGCGAATCGAGTCGAATCGTTAAGTACCTCACACGAATCGACTCAAGTTTGTAGCCACGTTTTAAGAACGAAAAACGTTTATGTATCATTATTTCACGGGTCTTGACTTCCGGTGGTGCGTATCGACTCCGTGCGAATCGAGTCGAATCGTCAAGTGCCTCAGACGAATCGACTCTAGTTGGGTGTATTGGAAAATCAATCAAATAAGGCTAAGACTTACCGTTTTAGAAGGATGCAATAACTTCAGTAACGGACGAATCAAGCCGAATGACTGTCGAGAGAAAGAAATCCCAAGTTAACACTATGAATCTTGACTCAAAACATCAATTCTCATTACTGTGTCGAAACATTTCTTTGGATGCAAGTGCTGAGCATTTAGCGACACTTCACGTCAATAAAGTGATGTTAACGATTTCACGAGATTCAATGGTGACTGTGGTACACGTTTTCTTCCAAAGAGTTTACAGGCGATCGTTTCATATTACTCAACAAAAGCTAGTACTGCACCGAAGCATCCACAGTATCTTGTGGAAAAACACGTGCAAAGTGTTTATTCTCTCCTAAATATTCATCCACTCTTGTTACCAGAACTCCGCAGAAATGCAAAAACCGTTTGCTGCTTCTCACGTGAACGATCAACATAGCAATTCTCCAACTCGTCTCCAGCCATTTCTTACGGTACTTGAAGTGAGAATACGGTGATTGACACACACAACTGTCCTTCAATGTTATAACTTTTTGGGCAGCGTGCCGGTTCTCACCCTTTGTCCAGGAAATGCCACTTCAGGGTTCATAGTGATAGCAATCTTAGCAACAGATTGTGCCGCAAGGTCGGCGCCTTTTTCCGTGTTTTGAGCAGCAAGGGATATCAATGCCTAAGACAACCATAACACCATGCATTATGAGGCGTTCAAATTATACAACGTTAGTTTCTGAACTTATAACATAGAGGGCAAAATTACTGAATCTTAATTGGCCGAGACAGCGGGCACTTTTTTCTTAATTTTCTTCTCTATCGAGGGAAAAATTACTTCAGTGAAGAATGATTGGTTCTGAAGTTCGCTTGGCAACGGTGAAGGAACTTACTTTGCCATAGTTTTTCACCAATGGCGTCTCGTTTCGAGGGAGTTGAGATGAATTTATCAATTGGAAGAACGGAGAGAGCGTCCACACTACACCGGAGAAATTTGAAAACGCAGTTTTATTTCTACGGTTATGCCTACCGCCCACACTAATCTGTCACGAAAACGGAGCTTTTCGAAAACGCTCCTCAAATCGGAGGAATTTGAAAACGTCGGCTCGGCGTTTTCGTGTGGACGGAAAACATTTTAAAAACGGAGCTTTTCGAAAACGAGGGCGTCACGATAATCAGAAGATCAATCTGACCAAGTTTTCCTCAAACACAAATCCAAAATGACCGTTGATAGTTGCGTTTTTAAATTCCTCCGGCCCAGTGTGGACGGAAAACATCTGATGCGTTTTCAGAGTGAAACCTCCGTTTTCAAATTCCTCCGACGTAGTGTGGAAAGGAAAAAAGAAAACGAACGAAAAGAAAACGAATAGCCCGTTACCAGGCATCTGTTACAACAAAACTCCAACTGAGCAAAACTAGCATTCACACTGCGTCACTGTTTGATCCTTTCCTATTTTTAAGTAAATTTGTCAGCTTTCTAACCTTTACTCCACCTTGCTGTACAGTTATTCCTCTGTGTTCTTGCTCGCTTGTAATTCCACTGAAAACTCTGCAAGCAAACAACACACACAACTGATTGTAATAACCATGAAAAGAGAAGACTCTATATCCGTTAGAATGTAAATGAAGCTATACACGGTCTTAAAGAATATAATTTCTTAGTATTTTGGCCTGATAATTTTCAAGGAAAGGGGCCAAGGGTGTGCTTCCATATAAATATCTCTTGTAATTCCTCAGCTAAATAATACCGTAAAATCCCACATTAAAGTCCAGTGGGCTTATATAACTTCATAAGGGGTTTTGGGTGGGCTTATGAACGGGGGGCTTATATATCCGGGGGGCATATAAGCGGTATAAAAAAAATGTTTCGGAACGACGAGATAAAATGGGTCTGAGAAACGAATTAAAGCTAACATACCATTACATTTTGAGCTATTACATTTATAATACATTTATAAAACGCAAAAGGAACGCACATATACATTAGATGGGCTTACATCCGGGGAGTTGGGGGGGGGGGCTTATAACCGGAATAATATCTTTGTTAGCAAATAGAAGGGCTTATATCCGGGGTGGCTTATTACCTAGGGGGGGGGGGTTAACGTGGGATTTTACGGTATCTGATTTTTGTCTGCTCTTTCCCTTACAATTCGTACTATGGAATAACATCTTAAATAACAGATACCACAGGTAATACATGAAAAGTACCTTGATATCATTTCCCTGCTGGTGTTACTCTCTGTGTCTGACAGGTTAACAAGTGCCGATAACACACCCTCCTGTCAATAAATAAGTGATAGCTTCAGAATAGACAGAATGTTTTATGAGCTTTTTAATTAACTTGTATTTTGGTATTTTAGTATTTTAATTGTGTTGTTGTAACTTAGTTTTCCATAGGGCCATAAGGGAGACTACAGTCTTTGACTGTAATTATGAACCCTACTGAAATAAAGTGTTGTTCATTCATTCTTAAAAGGAAAATACCATGCGTCACGTTGTTCCTTTCTTAAATCAAAGACACCGTTAGACACTGATAGACAAGCTTTAAATTATTAAAAGACCAGAAGTCTAAAACTAATTACTCTTAAGGTTATGAAAACCTCATGTGGTAAGAAAGGATGCAAGTCAGGATTTTCTTGTTTACTCCAAACCACAGAGTACATCTAACTGTTAATTGTAGCTTTGCAAAATACGAGGGCTGCGATCTGTTACAATCAAGACATGTGCTGGGTTTGTTCGTGTTTATTGGGTAATAAAAACCTTTTTTGTTAGAATGATTGATCAGCTTTTTGAACCGCCATCAAATTTGGCTGCAACGCTTTGTTATTTGAACTCGAAGCCGATAAAGGTAATCTAACCGACCGAGCCAGTTTGTGAGGCAGACGTTTCGAGCGTCAACCCTTTCGTTAGGCCAATAGACCATAGTCGTATTCAGACGTAATAGACCAATTTCGATATATTAAAATTCAGCCTTACACAATAGACCTCAGTTCGAGGCTTTGGGGAATAAACCTCACAAACTCTGTAGTTATTCCCCAGAGCCTCATACTGAGGTCTATTGTTTTTACGCTGAGTTTTACTACATCGAAATTGGTCTATTCTTGGTATTGGATTGGAACAAGCTTGCAAATGAGGTTCATGCGGGAAGTCTTTTTAAATGCAAATGGAATCCATGTCTTTTTAATGATATTCCTATGCATGAGCCTCCATTTCAAGCTAGTTCCAGTCCAATACCGGGAATACAAATATGGTCTGTTAATGTTGCCTTTTGCCTCTGTTTCAAAGCGAATCCTCGTTTCGCGCTCGTCCGATTTTAAAATTACTCGCGCTATTAGTATAGGTAATCACACGGTTTCGAGTTCAATTTGGCATGAATTCGCACGAGAGAGTTTTTCAAAAAGCTGAAATTGCACGAACCGCTTCTGAGAGTGTAATTCCAGCCTTTTTAAAAACTCACAAGTGCAAATTAATTCCAAATTGAACGAGAAAAACCGTATGATTACTTATTAATAATATAGACATGAAAAAATTCGCATGGAGGAAGTACCGGAAGATCTTTCTAGGAGCCATTTTTTCTCATTCGAGAAAACTTTTCTCAAAGTTCCTGCACAAAATTTTCGTCATCATTCTACATGATATCATTGGCTTAAAAAATTTCCTATTGTCTTCGGGCAATCATAATCCAGAATTACGATGCGTAATTTGCACTGGTGTCACACTTTTTGCACTGATGTTACACTAGAACTGCACTGCTCTCAGCCAATCAGAATCGAGTAATTTTTTCATGTATATTACTATTCCCTGAATTGCACTCTGTTCGGTTAAATTACTATCACTTGTCATGCTCGTAATTTCAAATCAGCCTCGCGCTGCGCGTTTGTCCAATTTTAAAATTACTCGACCGATTTCTCCCTGAGTCGTATTCCATTCGGAGAAATTACTATTACTATTTTTTTTTTTTAAATTTTATTCCTCCAGTTCCTAGCTAATACATAGATATGTAAATATAACGTAAAGAAAGTAAATAGTAACCGATAGTGCTTTGTAAGTTAGAAAAAAAAAATGCAAAAAAACAAAATTACATCACTTAAATTGAATTACATTGTATATTGGAAGGAGAGGAGAAGGGCACATCTAGATAAACTAATTTCGTGCCCCTTTCCCCCCTGGTTTAATTTCTTCCAATTACCTCAACAAGTTTCTTGACCCTCTTTCTGACATACTCTTCACCATCCTGAAAAAAAGAAATCAGGGCTGCTGTCAAACTGGGAACTTCATACTGATATAAGAACAAAACACTAAACCAATGTGCAATTCATGCCTCGAAACTGGACTACACAAGTATCCCAAACATGATGCAGATAAGAATGAAAACGTTAGTTCACTGTGAAAAAAAATACACAGCAGATAGTAATCCACTGATAACTCCCATTTCTAATTTGGACATAAAAAGCACACAGTACAATGTTCATTTAAAAGCTCCACAAGCTCTCACCTTTTCTGAGAATTTTGGCAGTTTGACTTTCGCAAATTCTCCAAGTTGTTTCATTTCATCAGGAATGTCTGGTTTGTCAAACGTGTTTGTCAGGTTCACCAGCGTCTGACAGACTCCGTACAACAAAGAACTATCCTTAGCCTGATAATCAGTCAATCAAGAATTCAGTAAAGAGGGAAGGAGGGGACGACCGGTAAGGGGGAAAGAAGCAAAGAGTAAGAAAGAAAGGGAGAAAGAAAGCAGGAGACGTACAGACACAGGGAAGGAGGGAAGGAGGGAGAAAGGAAAAAGGAATGGAGAGAGGAAGTGACAGAGGAGAAAAGAAGGAAGCAGGGAACGGAGGGAAGAAGGAAAGGAGAAAGGAACAGAGGAACCGGAAGAGGCAGGCAGGTTAAGCAGGCGAGAAAGAAGGAAAACATTCGCCACTAAAAACGAGAGGACACTTGAGGCGAGTCTCATATCGCAGTGGCTTGTGGGACCGTTACTGGGGACAAAAGAAAAGATGAAGTCATACTGTACCAGTCCCACAATGCAAAGGACTGCGAGATGAGACTCACCCCAGATTTCTTCTCGTTTCTAAAGTCTCGTGATTAAAACTTCCCCCATAAACAATGCACTAAGCAATCATTGCAAAATACATACCTTCGCTAGTTCCATGAGTGATCTAACAGCCTGCTGGTCTTCAAGAAAGGTTTCCTAATAAAGAGAATCGGGAGAAATGTTTCATTGTGTTTCGTCACGCAGGTACATGCACCCTTCTTGCAGTAAATAATGGAAAGATCACCCTGAAAAAATCTGTCAAACTTCTTCATAGGTCTTCATATGAGCCCGGTCGTACGAAAAATATCAATGGTCAAACACTAGGGGTTCCACACACACCCGAAAACTGTTAAAGCCCCTTGTACAGTATAATAAACGATGCCACGTAAAAGTGATCCTCGTTAACATTTTCATCCACGGACTTAATAGTGAAGGAGTGGCTCTTGAAAGGGTTTCATAAGACGAATGCATGCTATTACTTAACGCTTCTGTTTCGATTCACGGACGAGCAACTGTAACAGTTAAAACAAAATAATAACAGATACAAGATTTGACTTTGGGATTTACTGGGCTAAGTTCACGTTTTGATATCCTTTTTTGTGCGCCTGAAGGGCAAACGATATTTGATTCCTGGTACAATGTGCCTAGCCTCTTTAAGTGTACCTTAACATCAGCCTCCATGGTTAGGAAGGACAGTCCTTCTGCTGCCCACTTACGCAGTTCCATGTCTTTCTTAGATTTCATCAGGAAACTAAATAGGATCAAAGCATTTCATTAACTATACTTGTCATGGTAACAATTAACCAAATGTACACAATATCAGGATACATAAAAAAGGTATTTACAACAGCCAGGACTAGTAGTTTCAGGGTAACAACTGCATGTAGTACGATTGAAGGCAGGAAGAGGCTTCTGCACCAGTTAATCCTCACCTTAGTGATACTTTGCGCGCCCCATTTCTTAAAATGTCACTGAGAATATACTACCCTTCATTCCACTTTTTGAAATAACGTTCAATGAACAGGGAAACTTCCGAACACATAATTATCGAAGATGTCTGTATATGTTAGTGTACATGCTTAAATTCAGTAAGACAAATATTTGACTGGTGCATGCAATCTAACCCCTCTCAATTTACACTCGATAGGGGCCACATAAAAATGTCACACTGATACTACAACATATAATACTTGCTTGTTTGCTCGTTTGATCGATTTTCGGGGGAGGGATCGATTCTCTTCTAAGTACATATGGGTATTCAATCTTATGCGACACTGATTTATGATTTTGAAGCTGATTGGTGCAAGGAAATTTATTGTAGAAAATGCAATCACCTTCGCACTGATTTATACAGCTTCAATGTGGCTCCTTCTGCAAATGTTTGATCGTTCACAGTTCCTCCTCCTGTGGTGCCCAGCTTACAAAGACCCTGAAATATGCAGACACCCAACTTACAGTTACATGGCTGCAAAGCAGTTGGACACGCTTGATTTGTTTAGCTCATTAGCATATTTGTCATGCGCAGTTTGTTCTGTTAGTTGAAACCTCGTGGTCGATTAAACTGTCACGTTTTCTATCATGCAAGTTTGTTGTGTACGGTCTCATAGACGTTTATCAAATACAGTCTTATAAGAAGAAGGCTCGTCTAGCAGTAGTTCTAGCAGACACAGGTATTTCACATTGGGAATTTCAGCTTCAGATCAAGATCAGAACTAAAACTTTTCATCTACAAGCGTCTAAGGGAAGCCCGAATGATCCTGTTATTATGGATGGCTTGCACCAATTTACACAATCACAATATCTTCATATGATTATAATTGAAACAAAATAAATTGTATTCTCGGATGTAATCCACTCAATTGCAGGACATTTGGCCTCACAACGGACCTACCCCAAGATTTCAGTTGCTCTTGCAACGAACTGCTATTGCGCAAGTTTGATTTTTGGTATCCTTTTTTGAAACGTTGCAATGGCTTCTGTTTAATTTTTCCAATAGAAATACAAGAAGTAAGGAGGGTGATTTAATTATTGTTGCAGACCGTAAGTGGAAACTCTCCACCTCCTATGCTTCCTGCATTTTGTTTGGCCAGTTCCCATGTAAGCCATCAAAAACGAGTGAGAAAAAAAGCGAAAAAGTTATAGATTAAAATAATTGAAACTTTTGTCCGGTGGCAACGGAATGGCACGCAGCACTGCAAAATGTCTCGTCTTCTTTTTGAATACGTTTTTGGTTGTGGAATTGCCCCAGAAGACCACATGATTCCAAGAAACTACTCACCACCAAGGCTCTAACTCGTATGTTGTCATCCTTTAAATGGTACAAGTCTTTTAAAACAGGCAGCGCCTAAAAAAAAAAAAAAAAAAAAAAAAAAAGCTGCACATACTCTTTTTACGGGCATTGAGTTCAATGTTGGCAAAGATGTAAAACCCTCTCTGATTCATGTCCTCGTATTTCCCGTCAAGTTCCATGCGACCGTCATACATTCAACTAAATGCAGCTGAGATGGCAGAGAAACCGGCGAAAATTCAACTGACAACTGAGATTCCACAACCTCCATTTATACCTTCTTGCAATGACAGCATCATGTCTTGAATACACTCTATGCTGCATAGAACATTTACAGACTAGACAATTAGTTGTCGACTACCATTTGATATCGGCAATTGAATGTTTTCGACATTCAAAAACGTAGTGCCAAGTGTGAGAGACGAACTGTTAGTTGTCCGTCGACAAATAAAGCAGTTTCCCTTTTTACACAAGGAAACTGGTCATTTGTCGATAACCAAAAATTCAGCGTTTAGTTGTTTACAACAAAATCTCTTCCCTCACCGGTCCCGAAAAGTTTTCGCACCCGAAAAGCGGTAGCAAAATCTCAAACCCTTTGACCACAGAGCTGTTTTATTCATAAATTCTTAATACGAACAGATGTTCTCTTCATACAAGAAGTTTCAGGCGTATACACCTCTCTGTCTTTAAATAACGATTAACTAAAACTGACTTCTCGGGCCCGAAAAGATTCCGGGGCTTTCGAGAAACGGGCCCCAGGTCGCATAAGATAACATTGTGGGTTTTGCCGAGTGAATGATAACTTCACTTACTTACCCTCATGTTAAGCACTGTGCTTAGTTTCTTTTCAGACGCTCCTAATGCTAATGTTTCAGATGCAACAATCTGTAAATAAATATATATTTTAACTATACATAAACAATTAAAATGCTACAAGGTATTCACAACTACTCCCAGTAAATAATAGAAGTCTTCAGCTTTTGAAGCGTGTTTTTAATCTGAGCATTTACTGATTTCTTCTTGAGGCAAAGAGAGGAGTCTCAAACAAAATTTTGTATTTTGATTCCTGTTTCGCTTTTAACTTCTCTAAGAACAACACAACTCCCCTAAGATTTTTATATCACGGATCGTTTGAATACTTCTCGCTCGCTTCATAGTTAATAGTTGAAAAGGAAACGTATTGATTAAAAACAAAATTGGAAACACTGTTCAAGTTACCTGTGACACATGGTCTTTTCGTTCAGCAAGTGCAAGGATTTTTCCCAAGAATTCTTCATTTCCAAGAACTGTAGCAGCGGCTTCCTGCACTCCCTGAATGTACAAAGTTTAGATTAAAGTTCAAGCAAATTAAGTTTCCTACAATAATTAAACGAAATAAGAAAGGCTTATACGACTAGATTTAGGGGTTTTATTAAAGCTGGGCACTAAGAAAATTGACCAGCTGTGAAAGTGATTTCGCGCCCCTGGTCTGGATATTTCTTTCCCATAAAGAATTTCAATTAAGAAAAATTTTACGGCCTGTGAGAACTACTATCCTTCTTGCTGAACACCTTAAGGAAACCCTTGCTAAATTACGAAATTGTGGTTAACATAAAAAGTCAAACACTCTCCGACGTCGGGGACTTGCGTTAGAGTTTCTGATGGCTTTAAAATTGTTTACAAAGATTTTAACCATGCAACCATCAACAAAGACGTTACACAGATTTTTGCTGAGCTAAGTCACCAAATTTTTCAGTTGGGCACTTCTAGATGAGAACACGTGTACCAACTAGAGTTCAACCAAGGGAAGAATTGGCATGCGAAGGGAAATGTCCGTCAACTCAAGCAAATTAGTGGCTCAGGTTACCTTCTGGCATATGGTGTCAGAGGTGGATGACATAGGTTTTATGTACTGCTTGCAGGGCTTTTCGCCTGATTCTACACGATTATCCTCGTCAATTCCTCCCTCTTCATAAGCCAACACTAGCTGAATACAGTGTTATCTTGAATTGGATGCAATTTAGCGAAAACTAATCTTGTATTAGAACCAACCTGAAAAAGACAAGACAGAGCTGTGGCTCCCTTAATGTGTGCTTCAGGGCTGCTTTGAGTCAGGTACTGGCTGCAAAACAACACAAAAACATAGTAAGGCAACTGCTTATTATGTATTGCTAAAACTTGGATACAACTGAAGGACATATCATGTCTTAATTTACACTATGTCCATTATTATGTCTGTTAAGAACCACAAGAACAATAAAAAAAATGGGAGTCTGCTACAGAATAGTCTATCCACAGACGTTTAATTTTTGCTACGAGTTCAAAATAGCGGGTCGGTGGACAGGCTAGCGACAGAAGTGAAACTGAAAGAGAATTATGCTGAACATATACTGTAATTGAACTGCAAAAGAAAGAATTCATCAAGACATGAGAGATCATCGACGTTATTTCGCAATCCGCAACGTTGGAAAAAATTAGGCTTGAACAGTAGTAGAAGCCACGGCCTAGTGCAGTGCTCTAACAACTGAGCTATCGATCCATCTAGGAGCTGGGCAGGTAATGTCGTGAGCTTGTCACATACACGTAGATGGTGGGGATGTGAAAGAGAATTCATATAATTATCAAACACATATTTGAACTGCAAAGGACAGATTCAAAGACGTTATAAATCATTGTGGCTACGTACGAAACTTAGGCAGTTACAAAAATAAAGTCAAACTCGTGGCTTACCACAAAAGGTTCAATAGCTTTAAACACTTGGTGATAAATAAAGTCGTTGTGAGCTAGGTTACAGTCAGTTATTAAGCGGTCGCCTCGGGAAAATGGGACGTGGCCGCTTAATAGGGGTCTGTGAGCTCTACATATTTCTTACCATCGAGTTAACTGCTCAGTGAATAAGGAATAACGTCAAAGAGAATGACGATAAACTGTTATCGCCTTTTCCAATAAAAGGCAAACTACGTGAATTACATTTTGGGTGGCTATTTAATGGAGGTAAAGACAACAGGATTCCCTCATCGGGACGACCAAAAGGTGGCCACCGCCGCCGCTTAATAGGGGTTTTATTTTACAGTATTTTACTAACAACCATTTCCGGACTTCGGTAACTGGCCGCTCAATAAGGGGTGGCCGCTTAATAGAGGTTCGACTGTATTTAGCTGGGCTTGAACATTACAGTGTACATATTACAGTGTACATGAACCCAGTAAACGGCTTGTGCAGCTGCATGTGTGTACCTGATAGCTGCTGTTGCATCCTCCATCAGTGGCTCCTTTTCCTTTTGATGATAACTGAAAAACAACGAGAACAAGCCATTAACTGCATATACATTTTTGGGAGTAAAGCTGTACAAATTGTAATTCTTATCAATGTTAAACACGCCTACGTGGTTAAGCTAACATGACAAGAGAAGTTAAATTCAACGAAAATTCACATGAGAAATTGCAATTGGTTACCGTATAATTTTAAATTGTTTGGTTCATCTGAATAAACTAGATTGCGATAACACTCACCCAAACGAGTCTACCATTTTGGCCAGTGCTACAGAGATATGCATTCGGGTGTTATTTGATACTGCAAGGCCTTCCTTTTCCTCGGAATCCAAGGGAGCTGTGCAAGCAGCAACAACCATCAGCTTACGAACACCTGTAGAAGACAACAATCAACATTTAAAATTCAACAAACAAGGTAATGACTTGATCAAACCTGTACTCGTTATTATAGTTCAATGTACAAGTACAGGACTTTTTTCAGTTTCAAACTGGATAATAATACTTCATGCGCATTTTGATACTGTCTCCCTTGGCACCAGTCATAGACGTTTGTTGTTCTGTATTTAGAGCGGTTTCCAATATTGATTGTCGTAAAACCAAAACCAAAGTAATCACTCTAGCCAATCACGAAGGACACAAACAAACCAATGAACCAATCAAAATTCATAGAAGGATGCGAAGCGTTGAAAAACGCGTGTGAGCGAGTTGCAATTTGTTTTGGTTTCACTTCCCACTGGATCAAAAAGTGGGGCAAGCTTTTTCAAGCCAATCATGCAGCAGAATAATCCACTTTTCGACACTCAAGTGAAAACTGTTTTATCACTATGGTAAAACCACTAAAAACATGTATACAGCACGTACATGTTACAAATGTACATGTATATCCTCGATATCACATTGTCAATAATTATATATGCCCTGTTGAGAGCTACATGTAACTCACCAACCACATGCAGTAACTAACGACAGCCAATTATTTGCTTTAATGTCTCAAACTATGAGAATTGTTCGAACATCTGTGCACTGTACCTCCATTTTTTACAAAAAGTTCAACTACCAGTTTGTTTTTAGGAATAACTTTGATGAGAACGTCAGTGACTGCATCACGGCCCTCCACGCCAACTCTAAAGATAGAAGGAAAACAAATTAACTAAAGACATATTAAGTAACTTACTATTACAATCTAATAAAGTACAATTTTTACATACATATACATTTGCATCTTACAAGCAATGTGAAAGGGTTGTAACAAGGACTTCAGGAAAACGTTTCTCAAAATATTGCACTGTTAATGTCATCTCTTACTCACTTTTCACTCATAACAGCATCCATGAGCAGTGTAATTACTCCTTGAATTTCCTCTTTATTTTCTGAAATAACATAATAAATATTTTAACAACCGAAAACAGCCGTGATGACCAAAATCCCACTACAACTTGTAACTTGCTATTGCAATTCACAAGTTAAAAATGAACAAAATTCTCTAGGTTATAATTTGCACATGCACATGTATGTTCACCTACTAGCAAAAATGTTTGCATTTCCATGTTACTGACAAACTGGAGGAAAACTCAGTACATAATGATTTTCTAAGGTAGGAAAATGCTGTCTTAAGACTAACTGAAGAACATTATTTTATAAACAATAATGGTGATGACTGAGAAAGATTAAAACGGACTATGAACAACACTATGAACTGAAAATTGCACCATCTGTGACATAGCGCCTTCAAAATAAGAAATTTGCAAACATTTAGGAATTTAGGAACAAATTAAACAGTGAATTGCCAGTCAAAAATAATTAAATAAATGCAGAGTGTTCTAAGGCTGTACTGGGAATGAAACCACCCCCTGCTATTTATGTCCACTGTACTGTTGACTAATGACATGTTTAACAGGAACATTAGATCATTATCTGCGTTTATACGGCAAACATTTCTTTGCAGCACAGTTAGCCAACTCTGTGCTATTGTCAGTTTTTCTATTTCAAAAAAACCCCTCACAAAATCAGAATTTGATCTGCATTATAACCAATAACTAATAACTAGATCACACGTTGCAGTTCGCAGAATTGAAAAAGGGGCTAACGACAGCTTGCTTTCTACAGTGGCATAACTTGGAAATTAAAATACTTAGAAACTAATTACAAATTTATTTGGTCTTACTTTTGCACAATATTGAAAAACACACCTGACATGTTCAATTTTATGTCTTTTTTAAACTGACGTGGCTGTAGGATGCTACAAACTACTTTTAAATGAAAGCAATCATGTAAGAATGATCACCTAGTTCTTTTGGTGGTTCTTCTCCTCTGTTCTTCTTTTCAGGTGGATTGGGCACAAGTGAGTCCAGAGCTTGCTGTGGAACTAAGACAGCTGCTGTCGAAACTTCACTTGTTGGCTACAATGGTAAAACATGACATTTGATATCACAATGTAATTACACACTTCTCTAATGTCAGTAGGAGTGAAGTATGACACATTGAACATTGTGTCTGATGGGTTTGGGAAAAGTTATTATTCTTTTTGTATGGGAAACAGTTTTCATTTTTGAATACAATTTTGTACTTACATGTATGTCAAAACACATACAAGTCATTTTAAAATCTTTGAAAGGTTATTAGCAAATTTTAAGAGATATCATCAACATTAGCATTTTCATAATTATTTGCTATGAACATTAAGAGAACTTGACAATGAATCAAGAGACATATTGACAACACAAACAGCTTCAAATTTTAGCGGGTTGTACAGTAGAGTACATCCCACCAAATTGATCAATCACAATGCGGGTTGTGACTGAGAAAATCATATAACAAACACACACTCAGTACTACAGCTGACAAGGTTGTCCGCATTAATTCATAGCTAGTGCCACAACGACTTCAACGTCAGTTCAAGCTTTAAATAGACCAAGGAGTTAATTTAGTAACAAAAGAATACATAATACTCACTGATTCAATCAGAGCTAAAAGCCTTGGCAAGGAAACTTCTTTGAGCACAGACAATGTCTACAAAACACAACATTACGTACAGTATGTCTTTAATATTATTATCTAGGATTTTATTCTGGGCTCAAGACTTAGTACATGTAATGCTGCAGGGGTCTTTGAGTTGTCCTAATTCTTTTCTAATGACACAGTGCCCCTCTTCATGAAAGAGGTAATGGTTGCTTCAAGGCTAGATGACACTATCCACTGGATAAATCACTTTTGAGTTATATAATGCACACAGGAAATTTGGAAAGCACAAAAGAAGAGGAAGAGTTGCTTGAGGTGCGGCTTCTTGACTGCTCTCCACACTTCCCAAGTGCACCATAACTATAAGTGATGCACCTTGAGCTGAAAGCATGAATCATTCCTTTTGTAACGTTATCAATGAAAACTGGGAAGTACAGTCCATGAGGGCACATCATTGGATTAATTTATGATGCATGCTTACGTACAACTGTGTTTGATAGTGCAGTTTTGTTCAGCATGTTATAAAGTTATTGCTTAATTAGCAATTAAGTGTAAAAAAGTGCAATTTACCCTTAGCTTAGAGTTGGTGCATATTCCTTTAAGGACTTTCAACATTGCAACAGTCTGTTCATTTGATCCATTGTTTAACAAGGACACCACTCTGGGTAATTCACCTGCAGAAGAACTCATGATCAGAACACAAATGACTGTTAAGGGTTTTCAGCATCATGATAATGAATATACATGTACTAGAAGGTTTTAAAAGAATTGTACAACTGAGTTCCACATGCTTCTTGGTACAATATGTGATTTTCCCATGCAGCTTTGAGCTCATGCAGCTGAGTTCATCCAGTTGATTGTGCAGGTGAATATGTAGCTTTTAAAAGACTGATTTGGTGGCTGATGCTTTGACAACCCTTCAGAGTCAAGTGTAAAAGGAACTTGTCAGTCAAATGGATTAGTTAATTTTAACAACTGCAGTGATGGTAATGCATGGAATACTTGTGTAAAGTTTGTCAACAGCGATTGATCAGTTCTAGTAACTTTCAATGTGTCTATTTTTAGTCAAGTTCAGTTATTCTGTTTGAGATTCATCCATCAGTTTAGTTTATGTCATAAATAAAGTCAGTTGTAAGGAGGCAGTTAATGCACTGGCATAAAACTAACCCTCACCCAGGAGATTGCACTAGTCTTGATAAGCTACTGATACTCCTAGGTTCAAACCATTTGTTATTATCTTACTTTACAATTACTTGTCTGACTATTAATTTGTGTTTGTAAACGTTATCAATTGTCCAGCCTTTGGCCTTTTATACATGGTATAAGCCACTTTACAAGTATGCCTTCCCTCAGTGACATCAAATTTCTCTACGATCTTCACACAAAAATCCTAAACACACTGTGTGAACCTTTCAAAAATGACAAATCAAAACATTTTTTTTAAACAGTGATCATGCTACATATGTACAACTGTCACCGACAGTAAGTCCCACAAGACCTTAATCAATGGAAAAGGACTTTCCTTACTAAAGCCAACATTGGAAATTGGTTTACAAGTCTGTCTAAAAACAGACAGAAGAGTGCATGGGGTGTTTCAAGGGCAGGCTGTTTTGGTCAATTGATTTATGCCAGTATTGATAAAATCAGACAAGTAATTTAGACCTGTTGAAGCAACTGATCTCATAAGAAATTATTCTGATCAGCTCTCCATTGTGGAGCTTCTAACCTCCTCTGAATATCCTCTGTGCTCCTGGCTCATCATTGGCTAAAATCACAAGATTCTTCACTGCCTAGAAACAAATGAAAAGCAACAGCACTAAATTAATTTTACTGCTTTTCTTTTAATTATGCACACTGTACATGTGCACAGTCATGTAATATAACACATTTGTAACACTTTCTCTGTGTTGCTGTGTTACATTTATCAATTTATGTTGTGTGTAAAATCCTAAGAAACTGATTGACAGTATAAATTTATACAACTGTTGATCATAATTTTTTTTTTATGATTATACCATACAAGTCATGTAGCAGAAATGGCAACCTAAAAAAATCAAAATCTTGGGAATCCTGAATTTTACCTTCTCAAACCCTGAAAAATGTTCTTAAAAGTAAAACTCTGCCCACTCAACCACAAAAATATGTCAAACATTCAAAAAAATGCTAAAATCAGTCAAAATAATGTGAGAAGTTTTCTTCAAGTGCTTTTCAGTATCTGGGAGATTTGGTGACCTGTATATCAGACTGGTAGATTTGGACTGTAACCGAGAGACTCCCAAATTAACCAGGAAAGTTGGTTGACATGCTGTACATGTAGATGTTGTATACTTAACAAGTGAAAGTTCTTCATCATTAACCTTCACATGAACAGCAAATTAAACACTGCACAGTAAAATCTGACATCAACTGGGATATCTCTGCAACCGTACCTATACAGCATTTCTGCATATATTCTATCCAAGTTGGGTTTGCTTCAACACAATAACTCTGATGTATTGACAGTAGAACAGAAAAAAAGTTCACTGTGACCAAATTAATTTCTGTCAGCTCATACTTGCATTCTCTTCTCTTCACCATCCTCATTATTGAAAAGAGAAGTAAACATTTCATCCACAAGACCATCAGTGGTGCGACATCGATCAGTCTACGATTAAAAAGTATGAGTTAATAGTAATTATACCAGACAGCCTTCAAGTCAATAATATTTACAATAAACTGAATGCTATTTAGGCTAACCATAGTTTTTCTCTAGCATTTAGTCATTTTGCCATTTCATGTTTTAAACACACCTGATCATAACATGTACATGTAGTTAAGCAGAGGTTACATGTACATGTATGTGAATGTAAACTGTTTGTGCAGGCACAGATAAATTATGTATTTATTAGCCCGAGGGGACTTCACTTAGATTCAAGTACTAATACAAGATTGAGTATGGGAACGACTTTTCAGTTCTAGTTTGCAGGCTTCACATTATCACGCCACAAAATTACCTATCTCATCCCATGAGCAACTCTCTCTGCCTAAAACCAGCATGAAGAGTGAGAGCTCTGGAAAAGTCACGGGTTTGAAATTCAAAAATCATAGTGTCATACTCAATCTCGTAATTGAAGTCCAATCTAAAGGTCCCTATTATCCAGCTCCACTCTGCAGAGTACAAATCACTTAAATACTGCAATGGCAGTAAGACATTCTGATTGGCTCATTTTAGTTAGACGAAAGTATACTTTATTTTATTAGTTAATAATTTACCTTTGCTTGAAGCTGTGCACCAAGCCTTTTAAGGGTCTCCTGTACAACAGTATTCTGCAAAGCAATGAAGCTAGAAAATAAATATTTATCTACACACAAGATAACCCATAAAGAGTAGGCATACTATCACATGGGTAGCCTGCAACCAGGCTCTTCATGTTGCAAGAAATAAGGAGAGGAAAGTGGATTTCTTCACTTTTTCCATTGTTCCTTTCTTTCCCTGCAAAGGGTCTGCTTGCAGACTACCATATGGGAGGCATGGCGACCTTATGGTTAGCATGCTGGTCTCTGGATTGAGCAGTCTGGATTCTTAATAAATCCTAGGCCGAGGTCATTTCATTGTGTTCTTGGGCAAGACATGTTACTCACACAGTGCTTCTCACCACTTTGGTGTACATGTTTAAGTGGGTACCAGCAAATTTAATTTCTGGGAGGGGGTAATCCTGTGACAGACTTCATTTAATACATGTACATGTAGCTTCCCATCCAGCCAGGGATAGAATACATGTACTACTAGTTGCTTTCTGCAAGGGTCCAAATCAGGAATATCCTTAGCAATGTGACCCCCAGCTAACACAGACTAGCTCACTACAACACATACATTGTAAACTTTCAAGTGACCACAGCTGCACTGTATTAATAGCAGAGAGAGAGGGACTCTCTCTACCTACATAGCATTGCATTACAAAGAATGGGCCAGAACTGGACTAACTAAACAATTTACAAGCAGTGCACAAATGTGACTCCTGGTTTAAAAAATACAGTCATGTACATTCTTTTTTGATCAGCTGATACCTTTGGTTCAATATGGATCAGTGTGCGAGCATCACGGAATGCACTCTCCAGTCGACCAAGTTTTTCCTGTCCTTGACATCTCCTGAACAAGGCCTTGGAATCATTTGGTAAAATATTTAATGCTACATAGGAAAAAACAAGAGCAGTTAATTGTCAAATGAATATTAAACTGATAATCATGTTCACATACTATTAATAATTTGGCTGTTGAGATCTGAGCTCATGTTTGGTATGCACTAGGCAAAAAATATTACTAACTGAACCGAACAAACTTTGAGATGTATTTTTCATTTGAAGTGGTTGGCAAAAGGTTTCCAGCACTTTTCCAGCAGCTACTGTTTGTACATGTATTAACTTTGATGGTTAAATGCACTACCACTGTTTATCAAGTAATGATACGACATTGGTATCAAATAAATGCCTAACCATTGGTGACCCAATAATTAATATTAGTATCACCCAACTAATGGACTAATGCAAATCCTGCATTTTAATTGGCTATGCTACTAGAGGACAATTAGTAATAGTCCTCAAGTAGCAAAATTGGCACAATTGAGCATGACACTTTCTTTCGTTTTATTCCCAAATAAATATTTCTTCAACTTGCATTTGCTAACTTTGTTATTGCCTTTTCTATACTTCGCCCACAAGGGCCACAGGTCAATAGCCCATTTGGCTTCACCTCATGGGCTATTGACCTGTAGCCCTTGCAGGCTACGGGTCTAATTGTTAAATAGTTATCAGCCTAAAAGATTAACATTAGATAGCAATAGTACAACCTGTTAAAAAATTCCTAAATTTTAATTAGATTTAATACACACAGAAAGTTGTTATCAATCAAAAACAAGCTCAGCGACCGCCATTTTTTATTATCAAGTATGAAACTAGATGTAACTTTTTAGAAAGTTTAAAACAAATTCTACAATCACGAGGAAGTTCAAAGCCAAACCTTAAATTTTCAAAAATTTAAGGTGGCTCTGAACTCCCACCCTCTGTTTACAAATTTGAGGATCTGGCTTCTCTTGATTTAACTTGAATAAGAATCAAACTATGAAAACAATGTACTTTAAAAAATGAATGCAACAACAAGAACAACACTAGGAACTAAAAGAACACTAGGAATACAAAGTATGATATTTGGAATCCCAATTTCTCTAGCCTCCAAGGGAAAAGACATAAGTTAAATTCAAGAAATTGGGAGCAGCCTGGACAGAGTTAAGGGTTAATTTTAACAGTGAAACTCACACTAGGAAAACAACTTTAATTTGGTTCAAGTTGACGGGAGGTTCAAGAAATCAAGATTGTACAACTGCGTGCATGCAATCAAATTTTTTTAATTTTTTGGAGAGACAAAGTCCATGATAATGAATATTAAAAGCATAAAATACCACACGCACTGTCATGTCTAACACCAGTGACAACGAAACAGTTATTATTCTAATGTACACATAGACATATAAATGTCGTAGTTTTATTTTTAATATTCATCATCAAATGTATTTTGAAATGTTCTCTTATTACAAAGTCCATGGGAAACTTTAATATGAATGTTAACTAAAATAATATAATTTAGTACGCAGTTTATTGATTTAGTTTATTATTCTTACATTCTGTTGCATCATTTACAGCCTCTTCGTGCTTTTCCTAAAAGATAAATGAAAACAAAGTCAAAAAGCATATATCTTAATCGTACATTCAACTAGAAAATAAAATGAAAAAAATTGCCTGAAAAAAAGTTTAAGACAATTTGTCTAATTCTTGCATGAAACTGAGCTGTGTATATTTCTTGTTTCTATACATGTCCTGTATTATCAGTGATATTAAGTAGAGTGGGTCTGATCACATATACCTTAAGTAGAAAAAAAGCAAAGGTTGATTTTTAAAAGAAAAAATAATTTTCCCTGGAGAAATTCAGTAAGAAAATTTTCAAGATTGATTGGTTGTACAACTTATCGAGAACATAACAATGAAATATTACTCACAAGTTTTAAATAGCATGCTGCTCTGTTCTTTAGAATCACTCCTCTATCTTTCAGTTTTTCTTTATCCTTTTCATCTTTAGGGAGTAATTTTAATGCTTTAGTGTAGCATGCTGCTGCTAACTCATAATTTTCATCTTTGAAATGTGCATTTCCCTCTGACTTGAGGTCAAGAGCACCCTTCTGGTCAGGATCCTGTTCAACAAAAAGGTATAATTAAAAATAAACTTGAAATACCCAATTCTAGATCAGTATGTTATTTCAAGTTGTGCCCATAACAAGAGGTTAGGTCTGCACTCCAGCTAAATGGCCCATCAGGCCAGAGCTTATCTCTAGTTTCCATAGCATAAAACAACTTAGAGTATTTCTACCAGTTGACACCCCTCTGGATGGGATGTTAGTCCACTGGTACTCATTTAGACCCCTGGATGGAGAGAGGCAGTGTGAGAGTAGAGTGTCTTACCCAAGAACACAACACAATGTTCCCAGCAAGACAATGAGCTTGTCTATGTGCACTTGATCCAGAGACTAGCACACTAAACCATTACAATGGTTTACAGGTACTATTTAAGATCCATAATCAAATATTGAAGTTATCACAATTTTGACATTTGTCCCATGGGTCAGGAATTTGAAGTCTTCTAGAAGCTCATACAAATGAGCTTATACCCAGCCCATTTTATGAAGCTCGATTAGGCGTAGAAATTTTCATAGAGCTCTACGACTCTACGGTAGTATTTTGAATGTTTAAGCTCCGTTTCTCTCAGATATGCGTACACCGTAGAGGTGTAGTGGCGTATAGTTATTTGAGCAAATATTATATCGCTTAGGAAATGTTGAGTGTTAATTTATTATGGATTTCAGTGTTTTAATAATTGTTTTCAATCTACAATTCTGTCTTGAGTTTACCCTGACTACGCTCTATGCTCTACGCTATATGTTCTTCCATCTATGGTCAATACACTACGCTCTGAAAGCTCTTACACTCCATTTTCCACTATCTACATGTACGCTCTACGTTCTACGTATTTATGAGTTTATCAGTTCAAGAATTTTTGGCTACTCTCTACACTAGCTTAGAGACTTAAATAACCAGTAGAGTGATAAAAAACATTGAATTGCGAGTGGGAGTTTCTCGATCATCTGCAATGCTGTAATTTTTGTAATTGTAATTTATTGACTTTCTTTATTATCTCATATATATTTAAGTGTTATTAAAGTGTTAGTACGGTTTAAAGTATTTTAATAAACTTAATGTACATGTTATTGCGTGTTGTTATACTTTGGGGGCCATACGGTTAGAGCTAATCGTATGGCGCCCAAAATGTAACAACACACAATAACATGTGCATTAACTAAAGGCATTTCTTGTCACGTCCATTTACAGCATGTTTCAGCAGTTATTCACTTCCATGGGAAGTTAAACTTAGGCATGTTTAAATCATTCCCTGAAGAAGTCTCAGATAGAGACGAAGGGTGTCAGAAATAAACAAAAAGCTTTCAACTACAAGAAGTCTTCCTTTGTACTGCTCACTAGTCTTTGTTCAAAAATTAGAAAATTCCAATAAACTTCCAAGCAGATGGGCCTGGAGGATAGATCGTAGAGCATAGAGTGTAGAGCATAGATCAAAGAGAGTAGCAGGTAGAATGTAGAGTGTAGATAGACTTGGAGGGTAGATGGTAGATCGTGGAACGTAGAGCATAGAGCGTAGATTGAAGAGAGTAGCTGGTAGACCGTAGAGAGTAGAACATAGATGGTAGAACATATAGCGTAGAGCATAGAGCGTAGAGGGTAAACTCAATACAGAACTGCATATTAAAAAGATTACTAAAATACTGTAAACCGTAATAACACTAAACATTCCCCATGTGCTTTAATATTTGCTACAATAACTGTAAGCCTCTACGCCCGTACATAGAACCGTAAAGTGTAGATGGTAGAGGGTAAACTCAATACAGAATTTTAAATTGAAAACGATTCAAACACGGTAAACCGTAATAACACTTTAATAGCACTTTAATATATATGAGAGATATGCAAGGAATATGCTACCAATTGAAATCAAATGTCACAATATAGGCAGGTACACAGTAACCATAGTAACAATACACAAATACGGTACAAGCTATGAAGGAGGAGGTAATGTATCTTAGTTTCCAACACATACGAGGAGACTGGTGACGAAAGTGTAGAGTCATAGAGCTCTACGAAAATTTCTATGCCAAATCAAGCTTCATAAAACAGGCACCAGTTGAATGAGCTAGCCCCACTGTGGGACATTTGCTTCGTTTTTTACACTAAAGTCCAGAGGTGGGGAGGGGAGAAGGTTGGAATTGATGATTCCATTAATTACACAGGGGCAGATCTGAGGGGGATGCAGGGGGTGTGCATCCCCCCCCCCCCCCTTTGAGATTAAACCTTCTTCGTATTCGCTTCTAAAATTTGTTTGCCTCACCAGTCAGTTACGCCATTCCTTAGTGGTGCACCCCCTCCTGAGGAAAATCCTGGATCCGCCCTTGTTACTGCTAGTGATTCTTACAATGAATGGGTGTGGTTATCTCCACTGATAGAAGTTTCTGGGGGGGGGGGGGGGAGTTAGATGTTACTCGGAGATACCTGGATCTTTAATTAACAACATTTTGTTGAGCCTTCAAAGATCTAGCAAAAAGAAATAACGTCTCAGATATTTCATAGCTTATACACTGATAAGGTATTTGTAAGACATCGACCTACCAACCATATGAGCTTTACTATCTTGTAGTTGCACGTGAAAACTACAGACCGACAAGTCATATAAACAGTCATACATTACCAGACATCTGTTCTGTCTTCACAATTCTAACCTTTTATATACAAACACAAAACTAAACACAATACCTTCTCCATTTACTCCTTCATGTATCTGCTAGGTTTATAAGACAACATCTTCAAAAGAAAACAGTTTTTCAACTCCGTGAACTTTTTTCCGAATGCACTTCAAGCTCCTTCAAGCTCTCATTCAACTCGTCTTGAGCCCTCGGGTTCCAAAGAATGTACTGCGGTTTACCTCCTTAAGAGGCCCTGCGCCTAAGAAACGACCGATGATTTCCGGCTAAAAAATAAAATCGGCCGATTTTTATCTCCCAAGTAGAGGTTACCGAATACTATTTAAAAATGAATTTCTTTTGTTTCAGTTTCGCTTTAAACCAAAAATATTGAGCCTCAAACTTTTTCCGCCTGATAGCAGCAAAATCAGGCCGAAAATAAGCCCCCGCAAAAAACTGTTCAGAAATTACTATCGCAACGCAAAGTAATGAGAAAACTACACAGTGTTGAAGAAAAAGGCCTTTTAATGCAGTATTATTCGATGAACATCAAAAAACTGCCGAAGCGATTAACAAATAAAGTTTCAAATATTGCATACTAAATTAGATGGAGCGTTGGAGCTGATTTTAAAATAATTATTTCTCAAAAGTTCAACGCTTTTGAAAGCAATCACAGTGATAATTCAGACATTGGAGGGATATACATCACGTTTCTGGAAAAATATTTTTCGGCCAAAGTATATTGACCTTGTACAAAGCGTTCAAAGTTACCGTATTTACCGTTATTCTGCTACTTCGGCGAAACACTTCTCTTTTGCCAATACGGCCGTGGATAGCGTGATAAATGCCACTTTAAACCTTGCTAGGCATTCAAAGACCATCCTGAGTAGAAGGACGTAGAATTGAAAGAGAAAGGAAGATGAAAAATACGCAGAAAAAGAAAATAACTCGAAATTACCATCTGCTAACGAAAGTTTAATCTGGAAAATGTCGTGGCGTGACAGCGGCCATTGACGTCATTTGTCACGCAAGTCACAAGAGCGTGGGAAAACGAGTCTGCAATGTCCTTAGGGCGGCCAGCGGCTAGGGATCCAGTCGTGACCGTCGTGACCCCATAACTCAGATCACGCTGCGGCCAAAACGGTATGGCGGTTGGGGAGGTTTTCCTTTTTCAGTGACCATCATTTGTCAAAAATAACATAACATTGTTCCACTAAACATTTTCTGGCTGGGAAAAATTGTTCTCCTATTTGTGCATTCGTTTGGATTCCGCCGCTATTTATACAAATGACGTCAATGGCCGCTGTCACGCCACGACATTTTCCAGATTCAACTTTCGTTAGCAGATGGTAATTTCGAGTTATTTTCTTTTTCTGCGTATTTTTCATCTTACTTTCTCTTTTAATTCTACGTCCTTCTACTTGGGATGGTCTTTGAATGCCTAGCAAGGTTTAAAGTGGCGTTTACCACGCTATCCACGGCCGTATTGGCAAAAGAGAAGTGTTTCGCCGAAGTAGCAGAATAACGGTAAATACGGTAACTTTGAACGCTTTGTACAAGGTCAATATACTTTGGCCGAAAAATATTTTTCCAGAAACGTGATGTATATCCCTCCAATGTCTGATTTATCACTGTGATTGCTTTCAAAAGCGTTGAACTTTTGAGAAATAATTATTTCAAAATCAGCTCCAACGCTCCATCTAATTTAGTATACAATATTTGAAACTTTATTTTTTTAATCGCTTCGGCAGTTTTTTGATGTTTATCGAATGATATTGCATTAAAAGGCCTTTTTCTTCAACACTGTGTAGTTTTCTCATTACTTTGCGTTGCGATAGTAATTTCTGAACAGTTTTTTGCGGGGGCTTATTTTCGGCCTGATTTTGCTGCTATCGGACGGAAAAAATTTGCGGCTCAATATTTTTGGTTTAAAGCGAAACTGAAACAAAAGAAATTCACTTTTAAATAGTATTCGGTAACCTCTACTTAGGAGATAAAAATCGGCCGATTTTATTTTTTAGCCGGAAATCATCGGTCGTTTCTTAGGCGCAGGGCCTCTTAATTATGAGAGGTGAACACGTCAGATTTGGCTGACCCTATGATCATGGCCATTATGACGTCACGGCTAAAGAAGCGCGCAAATGCAGAAAATTTTCGAAAATGGCGGCGTCACCTCTTGTTGATACATCTTTTTGAGGCGGATTTCTCCAATCATTCCAACTTTAAGTGATGTTGTATTTGGATCTCAAGGAGTAATTATCATTTTTCTTTCTTGAGAGGTAAGTAGATTTTAATTATAACTGAAAAATCTTGCATAAAGTGTATTTAAAGTGTTACAGTCATCGCTCTCCGGTGGAAATATGTGGGGCAAAATTTTGACCATTCGCCCTGTAAAATTGCCTTCTTTTACGTGATCGGTAACTTAAAGAAACGTGTAACGTGGTCACAGAAGAGCTTATATGTGTAGGAAAACATTGTAATTGAAGATGATTTTGAAGAATCGGTAGTAAAAATGATCAGTCCATTTGAGTATGAAATATCTGCGATCTCGTGCTCGGCACATGTTCTGCAACAGGCCTAGCAAACCGAAATATCCACAATGATGGAATGAGAACTTTCACAAACAAGAACTTGGGCTTAATTATTTAAATAAGACTTAAAGCCTGCCTACTGCACAGCGGTGGTTAAAATACAGACAGAGGACAAAATGAATATGCAGACTACAGACTTTTTAACAAATATCCCATTTCCTTTTATAGAGAGCTAAGTGCTCCGGTTAGCCTGAAATATACAGCTCATGTTACCCGGTGTAAGGTTAGCTGATTCTCTCTATAAATGAAAATGGGAATATGATATTCTTAAAAAGCCTGCAGTCTACATTTTACCCATGGTTTGCAGTCTAGCCTTGTGACTTTTCTTTAAACATATGGACGTACAAGGCCCTCTCTCCTCTGCATAGACCTCTTTCATGCTGCTTAGACCGTAGGCTGGTAGTTTCGAGTGTATTCAATTTTCCATGGGGAGCTTCTGGGGAGGAGAGAGTATAAGGCCCCATTTATATGGTCTTGGGTACTGGAGACAACCCTATCAGACCCAACTTTATCAAGTTTTTATCCCTCCAGGATTACTTAAGCCTTTTTTCATATTCCAGTGCTCAGTTATCATTCTTTTTTTGGCTTCCTTTCAGTCATTTGATCTTTTTAAACCTTAGGTTACCATCCTCCACCACCTTTGCAAGACCATTCAAGCAGGCCCCATTTCTAGCAATACACACAACCACCATGGAAAGCTATCTATTTGTTGTCATTGTACGGTCAATTAAACATTTAAAACCCAATCTTTTGGGGTTTTTTTTTTTGTTATTTGCTGAAAATGTATGCTTATCATTCTCTTGAAGCCAATAATAAACTCATCAATGCAAAAAGCAGCAGGGAACCTGGGATGGATGGCGCTGGGGCGAAATCAGACTTTGGGTTCATGTTTACAAGTACAACCTCTGTGACACTTGTCTCTAGAATATTTCTTTGTAGGTCAGTTTAAACTTAATCTAAAATAATAGTTAAAGCTATCTCTATTTACATAAGATTTATGATGAAAATTAAAAGCATAAAGTATAAAGGAAATAACTGATTATCATTTCAAACTTAGAGTCAGTAAAGCTATTACAGTTTCTCAAGACAGATACTATTAGAAAACAAGGGGTTTCGTTATAATAAGAGATCACCAGATATTGATCTTTCCAGCTTTGTCTTAACCTTCCTTACTGAACTCTTTGTTTTGGCAATAAGTCATTTTGGCGTTACAAGTTTCTCCTGGATAAGGTAACTCTTATTGCCAATGGCTTAGCATAGGAAGTGTTCCTGTTCATATTTTCTTTTCTCTTTAATTCACTTGCTGCTGGGAACTAGATTCTGTATTTTTTTGTTTTTTCCATATAACATCCTATGAGTTTTCTTTTACAGCCTATACAAGTTTAATTGAACTCACTGTGATATTAAAAAAAAAATTAGAATCCAAAGCACCAGTGTAGGATACCTTTCTTGTCAGAGGTGCGAGACAAGAAATGGCTTTACATTGCATGCGGACGCCCGAGGAAACAGATCCTGCGCCGATCTCATATTTGACGAACATTTTGACATGAAATAAAGCACCTTTCTGCCAAGAGGTCTCATCCATGTTATTCTGAATACCATCCGGTTCATCTAGGTCTCCCGTACAGTGATTTTATATCATTTTACCACCTAAAATATCCACACGTCTGCTCGGCTTGCGTCAGTTGGTTGGCCTCGCTGAAGAAAATGTTATCGTTGACAGTTGCGGATAATTTAGCGCAGGAAAATAATTCCTTGGTACATTATTTACCTTAATTTCCAACCCAGCATATGACTTGATAGTTCAAATGTCTTTGTAAGGGAGCATTTTCCATCAAATACTTTCTCATATTTCGAGGGTTTCGTGTATTGATCAGCAGGTCCTCCACGCTATCGTCTACAAAATAATGGGTTTAAACCCACGATCATTTTTATGCATATGTTAAATGATTCGTTTTCATAACCATTCAAACGTTTTAAACCATATCAAGATCATATTTTTGTGTTCGTGTTGTTCATCGTTGGGTTCTCCAGATATCGCCCAGGAAACGGGCGCGAAGCTTCACTTTTCAATCGCGTTTTCAATTGAGCGATCTCCAAATTTTGCGTGTTTTTGAGCCTTCCGACATCTAATTTTTAAAACCCAAGGTATTTTTGGACACAATATTAATAGGTTATCTTATTCCTGTAGTCTGTTGATCGCTTTCGTTCAAATTCTTTGAGCAATCATCGGATGAAAAACTTTTCTGGTGTCATTTTTTAGCGGCCATTGAAACTTCACTGGCTGACTCACGAGTGACGTCATAATGGCCAAGATCATCGGGCGCGCAATCGCATGGCAACTCAAGCAAAGTTGACCTCTCCCTCCTGATGTTAGTTTACCTCAAATCAAGATGACTCAAGATGGCCGCAGACGGTGAAGAAATGGTTGAAAGTCCCGTTTCTTTAAAAGGCTTCGAGCTCAGGAGTCCGACATCGTTTATCAACTCACCGTTAGCTTTTACCAACGAAAGAACACGAGTTCCTCTTCAAAGAATCCGATGCGGGAAACTCGACATTAGAAACAAAGAGCGCTGGCCGGCTGGAATATGAACCGCTGTCAAAAAACTTGAAGTTCCTTTACAAAGATAGAAAGCACTTCGATCATGAATACTGCACTTTCCTTAAATGTCAAAAGATCTCCGCAGCGAATCTGCGCGTCAGTGCAAAGTTCGGTTACCTCGATGCAATGACAGGAACGCTTACTCTTGAGTGCCAAGTGCTCGTCGAAATCGACGGTCCTCACCAAAGAGGGAGTTCTGCGAAGCCGGAATGATGGAACGGTGGAATAACCCAAATCCTAAAAGACGGAATCACGGAACGGCGTAATGGTGAAAAATCCCCCCAAATTCCTAAAAGACGGAATGACTGAAAATCCCCCGAAATCCTAAAAGACAGAATGACGGAAAATCAACCGAATACTTAAGAGTCACTGACTGAAAATATCGAGAATGGCTGGCCAGGTTCGAAAAATCGAAAATCCTGAAACTTTGCCTAAAGAACGCTTTTAGAGAGCCACTTTCGAAAATATTATTCCGATTTTCTTAGAATTTAAAGTCTTCGAGAAATTCGCAAAAAAGCGAAAATATAGCTTTTTGCCTCACACACATAGAAGATGAGGGTTCTGGCGCAGCAGTGATCAAGAGGAAGAGAACGGGTAAAATAAGCCTCCCACGCTTGCCTTCCCGAAACTTGTGAGGGAAGGCAAGCGTGGGAGGCTTATTTTACCCGTTCTCTTCCCTTGATCACTGCTGCGTCCAGAACCCTCATCTTCTATGTGTGTGTCACGCAAACAGTATAACAATCAAATCGCGCGAGCGGCGCAGCGAAGCTGTAACGTCTGTAATCAATCGGCACACAAATACTTTTTCTTGAAGAAATGCCTGCACTGATTATATACAAAAATGCGCCAGCATTTTTTTCCTATTGGAGAAATGTGTGCACAATGTATACGCCGACATGGCTGCCGCAAGATATTCGTCCGATGTTCTGAAAATGTTTTACGGCCCAATACCGAGGGAGGAAAAAACAAACCTTCCCGAACCGTTAAAACCGGATTTTATCGCATTATATGACGGTTTTCAAATATCCCAAAACAATTTCCAAGAATGGCTTCGTGTGTGGAGAATGGATGTATCCAAAAGGAATCCAAACAATAAAGATCTTTTAGCGTTCGCAAGAGAAAACAAAGAAAAGATCACTGATTTGGTTGAACAAGAAACCCAAAGGTTAAATAGCGTTAAAGTCAGTTTTGGGTTAGAAGTAAAGTTTTCAATAGAAAGAAACGGTGAAACGCAATACATGGAGCATTATTTTAAAGACGACAAACCGCACGTTTTCAAAAGGGATGATGAGGACCAGATAAAACAAAAATTTGATGAATTCATTGAAAACGCAAAAGGAGAAATGGAACACTGGTCCGAGAAGGGATCAGGATGGGTGGTTGAAAGGATACAAATCGCGTATGTGAATGTTGCACGCTATCAGCCACTTCGCGGAGGGACCTATTTGCCTCTTCCAGCCAAACTGGCAAAAAAAAAGGCAATAATCAACGTGAAAAACAGGGACAACGAATGTTTGAAGTGGGCACTCAGAGCCGCTTTATTTCCCACAAAAGGCGGGAAAGACCCGCAAAGACCAAGCAAATACCCGGTTAACGACGGTATCAACTACGTAGGCATCGATTTCCCAACACCGGTAAAACAGATAGAAAAGATCGAGGCACAAAACCCGAAACTCGCAATTAACGTATTTGGCTGGGAAAACGATTGTGTGATTGTGCACCGGATAAGCCAAAAACAAGCGAATGTGCCGCGGATAAACCTGATGTTAATCGAGTCAGGGGAAATTCAGCACTATTGTTACGTAAAAAGAGAAAGCGCTTTGCTTTTCGATCAGAGCAAGAACAGAAACGCAAAGCACTTTTGTGTGATGTGCTTAACCGGTTTCTCAAGAGCAGACTTGCTCGTGGACCACAAAAAATATTGCAACGGTGTGCATGGCTTGCCGACAATGATTGAGATGCCGGAAGAGGGGGAAAACATCCTTTCCTTCCACAACTACAAAAAACAGATGAAGATGCACTACGTTATTTACTCGGACTTTGAGGCTCTTGTCAGAAAGATTCTGGGCTGTGAGCGTGAGAGAACGCAAACAAGCTATACAGAGAAGACCGAATGGCACGAGGCATGCGGTTACTCTTACGTTGTTGTGAGAAGCGACGGTAAAGTGGTAGGTTCGAATACTTACAGGGGCGAAAACGCGGTGGGGAAGTTTTTAAGTGACGTTCTGCGGGAAGAGGAGAAAATAAGAGAGAGTTTGGCCGCCCCGGGACCGATTGTAATGACGTGGAAGGACTGGGAAAATTTCAAAAAAGTAACTGATTGCCACATTTGCAACAAAACTCTGATAAAAGACGAATTTATGGATTCTTTGCCTGTCTGGAACGTTGAAGAAGCGGGTGAAGAAGGTGAAGGTGAAAAATGGAGTTATTGGGGGCAAGGCCACAAAAAATGTTTTTACAAAGCACAGAAAGAGAAGAAATGGGGTGTTCAAAGGCTGAAAAGGCTGGAAGACGAAAAAGACCAGTTGGAAGCAAAATCACAGGAAAACTGTGAGCACTGTGGAAACCCTTTACTTCAGAAAAACTTCAGAGACGCGGTAAAGGACCATTGCCACATAACGGGCAGGTACCGCGGAGCCGCGCACAGCGAATGCAATAAGAAATTGCGAATAAACCCCAATATGGACCAAATACCAGTTGTATTCCACAACCTAAGGGGCTACGACGCGCACCACTTGATGCAAGAGATGTCACAGCTGCATAAAGAGGTGAAATGCGTCGCCAACAACATGGAGAAATACATCACATTTTCGGTCGGAGGTCTGCGTTTCATCGACAGCTTGAACTTTTTGCAAGGAAGCCTTGATTCACTTGTAAGCGCAACACCGAAGGAGGCATTGAAAATAATATCAACGATTTCGAAAGGCAGCGACCTACTTTACAAAAAAGGAATCTACCCTTACGAGTACATGGACTCATGGGGAAGATTCGGCGAGACGAGGCTTCCTGACAAAGAGAAGTTTTACAGCAAGCTGAACGACGAGCACATAACAGACGAAGAGTACGCGCACGCGCAGGCTGTCTGGGAGGCTTTTGGATGCAAAACGCTGGGCGATTATCACGATCTTTACGTGAAAACGGACGTCGCGCTGCTGGCGGATGTTTTTGAGAACTTCCGAAACCTGTGCCTTGAGCAGTATGGGTTAGATCCGGCGCATTATTGCCTGATTTCATACCGTGGGAGCCTGGCACAAGTTATCGGTTTTGCCGGACGGAAGTGCACTTCAGTTTGATGGCGTAGAGATGGCGACTTACACGAAAACTTGGCATTGGAATTGTGCCAGTTCTTTGTGTACGAATAATTACAGAACTAAAGGAATAACGTACTACACTTTGCCCAGCGATCCTGAGCTTCAAAAAGGATATAGGAAAGTTCTTATGAACGAAAATATTAACTGGAGAAAACATGTTATATGTAGCGCTCACTGGAGCTCGGGGAAACGAGAGAACAAGAATCAATTGCCAGACATAATTTGTACAAAAGAATATGCTGCTAATCTGGAAAAAGAGTACTCCCAAAAACCATCTAGGGAATTGAAAAGGAAGATTGACTGTACAAAAACGGTTCTTGCTTCGTCGAATGCCAATACCGTGAGGAGTACTCCGAGGAAAGCCCCTGCAAGTAGGACGCCGCTTCCTTCACGCCCTGTTAAGAAAAGGAAAATTTTATCAGAGAAACTGGAAGCTGAGAATTCCAGCTTAAAATGCCAGGTTGAGAGTTTAACTAAAGAACTCGAGCAGAAAAATAGTTGTATTGACAAATTGCAACAAGAGCTAAGAAAGCTTCAAACGGAAATGATAGCCTTACAAGACAAAATGAAGTTTGAGATAGATTCTTTCGAAAAGAAAATAAAAGAAATGAAGTTCGACCTTAAGAAGAGAAGATTCACCTATGACTGCTTGAAGAACAGGGAAAAGGAATTCTTTGACATGTGTGGACTCACTGTGAATGAATTTGACTGTCTTTTTGCATGTGTGATTCCTTTCTTACATCTGATTTTGTATCCTGACTGTGTTCAAACTTTGGAAAAATTAGATTCACATAATAAACTTCGTGACAACAGAACAGAACTCCTTGTCACACTGACTGTGGCAAGACATGCAGTGGATCTAGTCATTATGGCCAAGTTAGTAGGTGGAAGTTCCTCAACTATTTCAAGAGTGTTTGTTGCTTGGATGGTTTTCCTTCGCTGTGTGCTAGACGAAGTTAATCTGAAGCCATTGCCTGGCTTTATAGAAGCTTTCCTCCCTAGAGTTTTTGTTGATGCAGGGTATGCTGACTGTGGAATTCTTGGGGACAACACAGAGACCTGGATTGCTCAATCGGAGAATTTTGAGTTGAATAACCTCACCTTCAGCCATTACAAAAATCACACAACTGGTAAAGTATCTGTGTGGATTTTTCCTCATGGTGCTTTATGCAAATGCTCTGATGCTTTTCCTGGGTCAATCTCAGATGAACAACTCACTGAACAACTTGGAGTTATAGACTACTGTCCTAAGGGAAAGGTGGTTATGACTGATAAGGGCTTTGCAATTAGTGATTTATGTCATGAAATGGGAGTACATCACAACAGGCCACCATTGAAGAACAATTGTCAGTATGATGAAAATGACATAAATCTAAATTTTGATATTGCAACCCTTCGCATTTATAATGAAAATGCAATTGGCAGAATTCGTGACTGGTCAATCTTGAACAAATGCTGGCCTTCAGGGAGAGTTGACCTTCTTGGAATTTGTTGGATTGCACTGGCACACATTGTTAACTTGACTAAGAAACCTGTTGGTCCCAAGGAAACACAAGACAGCAAAGTGCAGTAAAATGACATTTAAATACAACTCGATATCCTGCTAACAGGCATTGTTACAAGACATGCTATCTTCATAAACAGAAAACACTTTACGGTTTTAATATTTGATTTCTAAATTAACATTTTGTACAAGTACTATATTTGTAGCATAATGCAAATGAGCTGCAGATGGTCAGAGAACAAATAAGAGCTCATGTTTGTAACCCAACAATAATCTCTGTCAGCTTGCTTATGTCCTTCACAGCTATTTTTAAGACAAATTTGAGATTATTAATCTGAAGAGTTTATGTCGATTTTCATTACTTTTTTGGCTTCTTCTTTTACCCATGATCTCAATGGTTTTGTGCTTTGAAAGGTTGGCACCCTGCCAACATTCAGCTCACCCAGCTTTTTAAGGAGTTTGTTCTCTTCATGAGGCCATTCACAGATAATACTTTCAGTGATCATGTGATCAATGATGGTTTTTGTAACAGTGAGAAGCAAGTTGTTTTTCTGTATTAAAAATAGATTGAAGCTTTTTGTTTCAGGATGATAGGATTGCAAAAACACAATAGTTGCTCCAGTGATTGCCATCTGGTAATTTGTCTGGAGAAGATGGTTAGCTGTTATAGCGATGAGAGGTCCCTCACTCCCTGCCACCCTTGTTTTAACTTCCAATAAAAAACCCAGGCCAACACCATCTGGGCTTCCCCCATAGTTAATATCACTTGGGTGGGCAAAAAAACCACATGAAGTGACTGGCAGTTTTGTTGCTGTTACAAAAGCTTCAACAGCTTCACCCTCAAACTGTCTACCTCTGGTAAAACTAGCAAATTTCTTTGGGTTAACTTTATTAGGATCTATTTTGTTTTTGACACATAATAAATAATGCAAGTGCTCTTTCTCTCCAGCAAGTCCAATCAGATTACCTATTATACTGCAGGTTACTTTTCCAATACGGAGATGAAACCATTCTTGGGTATTTTGTTTGACTTCATGGTAATTAAAGCCAAATGCATAAACTGGTTTCAAGGGAGGAACTGATATGGACAGAACTTTGGTATTTTTGTCCCCCTCACTAACAAGATTACCCTTAGCAGCCTCAACAATACCTTCTAACTGCTTAACATACAAATGTACTGTTTCATGTTCATACATAGTTTGATTCTTTGCCACTGAAGCACCAGGGTCATGTTGATCCTCAGCTGGGGCTAACATTCCTGTGACAAGCTGATCATCTTCAGTGTTTGGATCTTCAACAATGTTATCAGTCAATAGCAAAGGTGCATGCCAAACATCACAATCATTCGCAGAAAATCTTGGCTTTAGCACTTGCTCATCATGAAAGCAGTCCTTTGCATAGTTGTGATCTTGAAGGGCTTGTTTTAATCTGTAATTATAATTGTAATGCAGCTGCTCAAAAAGCCCAGATTTCACATCATATTTCTTTAGCTGGTCATAGATATGGCTCTCAATGTTAACCTTAGTTTCTTGAATCCCATTTCTGATTCTAGATACCATTCCATCGATATCACGTTTCGACCAATCATGTTTCTCCAATGACTCATCTGACAAGGCTTGGTCATTTGAAACATTCAACTTTCTGGATGATCGCACATTTCGGAGTTGGGACAGAGGTACATGACACAGCTCAGTTTGCTTTGTTACACCCTTTCTGTGCCACTTTTGAATTTTCTGAGTGCAAGTAAGAGCAAGAAATTTAACTCCATGGCTGGTGTAATGTTGCAGATATATCAGTAAGCAAACAACATGACAGCATAACCCTGAAAGTCCCACTGCACATTCACAGTGGCCCTTAATAGGTGTACCATCCTGGAACAGAACAACTGCAGGTCTTGTTACTCCATTGTTTGTAGGTGTAAAACTTTTAAATATATGTGCTTTTACGAAAATAGAACTTCCTTCTTTGCAGACTTTAACGGTTTTAACTTTCCTGCTGTTGAACATGCGGAGAGCTTTCCGGTACTGACCTAGGCTACCTTGGCGCTTGAGAGCTTGATAATTTTTGATCATGGCACCTGTAACCTAAAACAAAAATTCTACCCATTATACATTGAACAGCTATACTTAAAATAAACTTCATTGAGTCCCAGCTCGCAAATTACCAGTCTAAATAGAACTTACAACAGTTTATTTTCAATGGGAATTCTTGGTTAGAAAAAAAAATCAAAATAAGAAACAGGTAAGACTCATTTGTTCACGCAAACATTAAAAGTGAAAACAAAACAAAACAAAACAAAAATGAATTACCTTTGGATAATGACTTGAATCTGATGTCCAGGTTGCTTCTGGTGGCGGAATGTTGCGTACTAAGAGCCGTGATTTGAACTTGAAGGATTTCTTTCTCCTTAATATAATCTTATCCAAGATCAGTGGGTTTTTTTTTAGGTTAACGATTCTCTTGACCAAGAGTTCCTTCGATCCAGACACACTTTGCCCAAGTTTAAGTAAGCACTTCTGAAGGCATTCTACGCTCCACTTCGATGGATCCTCGGAAATAACCTTCGTTTTAACTTCTCCAAGGGAAATTTCGGGCTGGCTTTCCTTTTTCGCGGTCTTTTTACTTGATTTGCTTTCCATGTTGTCGAGAAAAGGCAAGTCATAAGGTCACGAAAGAAAAGCCAAAAGGCCACTTCCGTCCGGATAAAATTAAATTAGTGCCAGTCTCTCTCGGTTTGAAATTGGGCAATTACACGTCGCCAGGCCTTTTCTGGGACGCGCTCCTGAAAAAGACGGGGGTCGAGCTTGAGCTCTTCACAGACTACGAAATGCATCTCTTCGTGGAAGGGGGTATGCGGGGCGGAATCTCCATGGTAAGCAACAGGTACGCAAAAGCGAACAACCCGCAAGTACCGGGCTACGACCCCAGCAAGCCAAAAAAATACCTCATGTATCTCGACGAAAACAACCTTTACGGATGGGCAATGTGCAACGCCCTTCAGATAAGAGGTTTTAAGTGGGCACGCGTCATGCCCACAGAGGAGGAGATTCTTAGGATAAAAGAAAACGCAAAGATGGGGTGCATTCTCGAGGTCGATCTCGAATACCCGCCAGAACTTCACGAGGAGCACAACAGCTATCCCCTGGCGCCGGAGAAAAAGGCCGTAAAAAAGGAGTGGATGTTGGACTACCAAAAGGGGTTGATGAAAGACCTGGATCTGAAACCCCCGGACAGCAAGAAGCTGCTGCTAACGCTTCACGACAAAAAGAACTATGTTGTGCATTACAGGAACTTGCAGTTTTATCTGAAGCAGGGCATGAAACTGAAGCGTGTGCACAGGGTGCTGGAGTTCGAACAAGAACGCTGGATGGAGCCTTACATCCGGATGAACACAGAGTTCAGGAAGAAAGCGAAGAGCGACTTCGAAAAGAACTTTTACAAGCTCATGAACAGCTCCGTTTTCGGCAAAACCATGGAAAACCTGCGTAACCGCGTTGACATAAAAATAGTGCGCAGCAATGAGACGGACAAACTAAGGAAATTGATCGCCAGCCCTTTGTACTCAAGGCATGTTTTATTTTCAAACGACATGGCGGGGATAGACATGCGAAAAAGCAAGCTGCTTCTCAACAAGCCGGTCTACACGGGGATGACGATCCTTGACAACAGCAAGATCCTGATGTACGACTTCTTTTACAACGAGCTTAAAAAGAAGTACGGCTCGAAGTGCGAGCTCTTGTACACGGACACCGACAGCCTTCTGATTCTGATCGAAACAGAAGACGTCTACGAAGACATGAAAAACACCATGGGCCTTTACGACACGAGCGACTACCCGAAGGAGCATCCTCTCCACTCAAACACAAACAAAAAGGTCTTGGGCAAAATGAAAGACGAATGTGCAGGAACCCCCATAGCAGAGTACGTTGGTCTGAGACCGAAAATGTACCCCATCTTGAAGGCGGACGAAAAAAATATCAAAAAAGCGAAGGGAGTAAAAAAGAGCGTTGTCAAGAAACAAATAACGCATGAAAATTACAAGGAAACGCTTTTCGTTGCGAAGCAGCAATGGCATGGAGTGAACATTCTTCGAAGCGAGGGACACGAGATCTATGGCATGCATCTTAACAAAATTTCGCTTTCGCCATTTGATTCAAAGCGATGGATAGGTGACGACGGTATCCATACAAAAGCTTACGGGTACACCTGCATGGATATATTGTCAACATTAACAGATGATGAACTTAGAGGGTTGGAAGCTGAAGTTTCAAAGTTGCTCTGGGGGTAACTGTGTGTTTGGAGGGGAGGGTGTTAGCCAGTTCATAAATTTTGAGAGAGCGATCTTGTCATCTCGCGAGCTGTCGACGATCCAGTCGATAAGGTTAATGGGCGCGTTCTTGTATTGTTCTCGAGCGATTAGATACTCCGTGACCGCCTCGTCAACCAAGAAAAGTTCTTTTCCGTGGCCGAGAGCAAATGCATCGAAACGCTCCGCAAAATACTTTACTTCTTCGTCGTGGCTCTTCCCCTTTTCTTTCGCGGAAAACTCAATGGCCCAGTAAAGAAAATCCTCGATGTCCACAACGGATGGCATGGTGAGATATAATTGATTTCTTTTTATTCAATACAAAAAATCCTGTGCGCATTCGCGGAAGAGAGTTGGAACCAAAGTTTCAAAGTTGTTCAGGGGGCAACTGCGTGTTTGGAGGGACAACCAGCAGCTCTTCACGCACGAAGCCGCGCTTGGGACCGTCGCGCAGATAGTAGAGAACGGTTGGAATAAAAACGTTCTCTGGTTAAAAATATATTAAAAACATAAGCTTTCGGCTATCAGTCTATAGCCTTTAACGAATGAAAAATTTGGCGCGCAAGCGAAAATATATACGAATGGGGTGCGAAAAATTGAGAATAAAAACAAGCGTGAAAAAAGCTAGAAGATAAAAATGTAAATGAGGCCTGATTACAATAAAATGGAGTATTGCCTAGGCAACGGTTTTGAGTTGTTATCCGCGTCGACGGTTTTTGCTGTGTGCCAAGATTCTAGTGTTTTTCGAACGCGGTAATTGCCTTTGTCAATGACACAAGCATTGTCGAAATCAATGGAGTGATTTTTTAGCCACGCATGGTTGGCAACATTAGAGCCATTTGAATAGTTCTTCAAGTTTCGTTGATGTTCCTTTTTTCGGGTTTGGAAGCATCTTCCGGTTTCTCCTATGTAATTCCAAGGGCAGTCTTTACATGGAATTTTGTAAACAACATTACATTGAAAATCTGAGGGTTGTCTGAACTTTGGTGACGGGAATTCTTGTTGAAGGGTTTTAAGTGGTTTGTTGACAACTCGGATATCATTTTTGCAGAGTAATCTTGTGAGGGGCTCGGTTAGGCCGCTGATGTAAGGGAGACATGCAAAACACTGGTACGTATTAGATGGATCAGCCCATTTGGAAAACATAGAAACCAGTTCTTCTGGTGGAGGAACTGTAGATGGGGGTGGCGTCTTATTGAGGATGTTAGAAATAACAGCCGGTGGGTAACCATTAGCTTCTAACGCGGCCCTAACATGATTGGTTTCACATGTTTTTCCTTCAAAGCTGCTAGGGAGGTTGGATGCCCGGAACAGGAGGGTCGAGGCCGTGCTGATTTTGTGTTCTTTTGCATGATGGGAAGAGAAATCCAAATAACGGTCAGTATGGGTTGGCTTCCGAAATATATCAATAAAGGCAACTCCATTTCTTCTGGAAACCAAGGTGTCTAAGAAAGAAATTTGGCCGTTGTTTTCAAGTTCAATTGTGAAAGAAATTTTGGGATCACAGGCGTTAAGAGTATCGTGGAAGGAAGAAACGGCGTCCTTCTTGATAATCACAAAGCCGTCGTCAACATATCGTTTCCAAACCCTTGGTGAGACTGGTGACTATTTTTACCAGTAGAGAACGGGTTGATCGGGTTTGGTGAAAGATCTTTCAACACTGTAAACTTTCAAAGACCAGATTGGATCCGTGGCTCTTTTCACGCCCTCTTCAAGCTCGCCGGGCTGGTAGAGATAACGAACTTGGACAAGAGAGGGGAGTATTTTTTCGTTTTTTCCAACAGGCCTCGAATAAGGTGTCGATGGCCGAGCATAAACAGATTTTTCTTTGATGGCAACGGCGGGTTTCTTGCCGATAAGGCTTGTGACCTCGTGTAAAGCCGAAACAACTTCAGGAAGTCTTTTCACCCAGGCAGTGGACCGCTGGCCCTCAGGGAGAAGCATTTCCACGGCGTACTGGTGGCCGAACAAGCGCTCCACCAGGGTGCGGCTAAAACGTTCAACAATGGCCTGGTCACGGTGAATGTCAACGCGCGCGCGCCGGATATATGTTTTGTGCTTTTCCATCTCTTGTGTGACAGCGCCCATGAATTCGCGCCCGGGGTCAACCTGCAGCATTTCAGGCCATTTGAGAGGCCCGCGCTTGTAAATCTTCTGAAAGGCCTGGGCGACCTCATCAGAATTTTTCGAAGTCAGGGGTTCAGCCTCTTTGTAGCGGCTGGCCACGTCGACAACGGTGAGAGCATATTTATAAACTTTGCGGCCGCGAGGGAGCTTGTCGTGCGGCAGAAAAAGAAGGTCCGCCTGGTGGACCTTATTGGATGTGGGAACGTCGAATTTCGGTCGAGGAATTCGCTTCGGCGCGGGGAGGTATATCTGCCAGAGCGCTTGCCTGATCAGCCACTTTTTTGCGGTTTCTTCAGGTACCTTGGCGGCTTCGGCTAATTTTTTGATCGCGGCGATTCCTTTCCAATAGCCCCCGGGGCCGTAGTATATCTTTGTGAGTTTGGCGTCCATATAAGTAAGGCGTAAAAAAGTTTAAAGGAACCGGGAGGCTGCGTAGCCCAGGGCGAGCGCTCCGACGCCAACGAACATGAGTTCACCATTTTTCTGCTGCTCGCTCGGCTGATAGAAATCTGAGAACTTGGGCTCTTTGGGGTGTACCATCTGTTCGTCAGGATGCGCCTGGTTGTAGAGTTTGAAGGCGTAGTCGGTGTTGGTGAAGTTCTGCTTGGCCTGCTCCTTTACTTGCGCGTTGGTCGCAATGCAGTCGAGAAGATGGGTGCGGTCGCGCGTGTATTTGGCGTAAGCCGCTTGATAATCTTCGAGAGCTTTGTCGTAGCGCTTTTTTTCTTCAAGCGCAGCTTTGTCGCCCCCGCCAAGCGCCCTCGCCAGATAACTGCCACCGATAAAAGCCGTGGCGTTCAACACGGCCCCGCCAATTATAAGTGCGATACTCGCCACGGTATTATATAGCAGAGTCTTTTTTTAAATCATTATTTCAGACGCTGCCGGGGAGGATTTTTTGGTCCTCGAGGTACTTTTTGAGCGCAATGCTGCCCGCTATGACGCCGGTGAACTTCACGTAATTCATAAAACTGCTGCTGGGATCGGAAGTGAAATTCTCTTTCACAACCTTTTTTGCTGCCCAGCCGATGCCCGCGGCTAATCCCGTGAGAGTTGCGGTCTCAATAACGGTCTTGACAAGCTTGTTGTCGGACATGGCGCGTTCGATATAAGAAAAGAACGAAAGTTTAAAACAAAATTAATCTGTCTTTTTTCCGCTTACTCTTCTTCCTCTTCTTTTTCTTCCGCTTCTTCCACTCTTCTTATTATTTTTCCTATTCTTCTTCTTACTTCTTCTTCTATTTTTCTTTCTCCGGCCTTATTGTCAAAAGCTGCATTCAAAAATTTGTATGTTGCGCAAAGAACCTTTCCGTTTAAGTCGAGCAACACATACGTGACACCAAAAGTGGCGGCGAAAGTGATAATCTTCTGTTGAACGTTAAGTCCTGGCATCGTGGATACTCATTACACGCAAAAGTTCAAATCATTTTTTTTAATCCTTTCGTCCGTGTCGCACGAGAAGGTTCTGGCTCAACACGCGCGGGCTCAGGCGCGGGCTCCGGCGTTTTTTTTGTCGAATGCGGCATTGGCCATTGCCTTGAACTCTTCCCGTTTGTAATAAATCCCGAGCAGTGAAACGCCTATGCCGCCAATAGCAATCCATTGGTTGGCGCTGAGGCCGCTGCTCTTTGGGCTTTCGCCTTCTGTAGTCGGGGCGGGCTCAGGGGGCTCTGTGGTGGCTTTCGCCTTATTTTCCCCGAGGGCCCTATAAGCCTCGGCATCTTTCTTCTGTTGTTCCCGCGCCTGCCGCGTTCTTTCAGATGTCGCTTTGCCAGCAGCCACACGTTTCGGATTTTTTACGCGCTGCGTGGTTGGAGTTGAAGTTGTCGCTTGCTGTGTGATATCGGCGGCAGGCGCTGCCTGGGTCTCGACCTGAGGCGCGTTCTCTGATTGTTCGGTAGACATTCTGAAGCGAACCGTATTCTAAGAAAATGAAATAAGTTTAATTAATAATTTTTTTTTTTGTCAGCAAGCTCTGCAGTTGTTGATGATTGCTGACCGGTCATTCTGCAGTTGCTGAGCCTGGTACTTCATCAACACCCTCAAGCGGATAGCCGTGTTCATCACGAGAAGGGTGGCTATGCTCCGGCAACTGTGGACAAAAATCAACATGTTTAGTGGTGATGAACACCGCGGTGGCCGCAGCAAGAAACCGGCCGCACTTCAAAGCAAGGTTGCCGGCCAGATTGGAGAGCTCTTTGTTCAAGATGTAGTCGTTTCTGAGCTCTTTTTGATAAGCGTCAATGTCTTTGATTTTGACGGACATTCCGACCACTTTGGTTGCAAGAAAAATAAAGCTGTCGATCAGGCTTTCTGTTGTCTTCGAGCCCACGTATGTCTCGTAGCGTTAGGTGTATTTCTCGACCTCTTTGTCGCTCAGGCGCTTCACCTGCTCGTGGGTTAGCTGCACTCCGATGGCCTCTTTCGCTTTGCCTGTGGACACCAGCACGGCCAGCTGCTCGTGAAGAGAAGGAATGTCAGGTCCGGAGGAGGTTGGAACAAGTCCACCTGCGGGACCACTCGACGGCTCGGGCTCCGTTTGAACAAGGTTCATAACTTCTGCTAACGCGGCCTCTTCTCCAGCCATTGTTCAAGGCTATATACGACTTTCATTTTTTTATTCAAATAGCTTTACTCCGTACGGGTGGCGAAGCGCGAACACAAGATAAGAGAACTTTCGCTCTTTCAGCTTTGAAACCAGACCTTTGTACTCATCCAGGGAGAGATCGCCGGCGTAATCATCGAAGATGGCTTTCGTTGTCCTGGCCGAGGGGGTGTAAAAGAGGACGATCGCCGCCACGTTCTCCCGGAAGGAAGATGTTATGCCGCTCAACTTCTGGGTCAGCACCCAAACGCTGATGCCCATATGTCGGGCAGAAAAGGCGAGATTCACCAGCTCGCCTGTACGCCCTTTCACATCTTTGGAGGCCACGCAGTCGTCGAGGATTATGAGCGTGTTGGTGCCTTCGGAAAGCCATCTCACGAGCTTCAACCACTTTTCTACGGAGTGCTGCTCGCAGACTGTCACATCCATTCTTGGATCGTTTTCGCCAAGCCGGCGGTAGGTCTTGTTGTGCGTGAACGTCGGGCAGATGAAAACTATGTAGTCGAACTTGAAGCGGAAAGTGCCGTAGAGCTGGTCCACGACAAACCTTGATTTGCCTGAATTAGTCGGCCCCACAATGAGAGCGTTGAAGGGTATCTTGCTCGGATCCATGTTCATACTCAATTCTGTACAGATTCCAGCTGTCTGTCCATAATGTTGAACTGGTAGTCGGAGATGACGAACACATGGCATTTCACGTCGCCTGAGCCTTCGGCTTTCCGCTCAATTTCCAGCTGGACCCCGTCCGTACTGTTCACAATCCGCGTGCCGCTGCTGTGCATGTCTCGGTCCGACATGGAGCACATATCAATAACAAGCCCGAACTTATCATCGGTGTAAAACTTTGTCATATTCATGTGCTCCGTTTTATTTTTTTCTTTCACGAACAGGTTGCGGGCCTCTTCCCACATGTCCTTGCCTTCGATGCCGTTGTTATAAAGCCTGTTGGGCACGCCGTTGACCGTGACGCTGACTTTCGTCAGATCGGGGAAGATGAATTTTTCTGAATCTCTGGCGCCCTCAGTGTACGGCTCTACAAACAGGAGGAAGAGAGCTTTGAGCGACCTTCTTTGGGCGTTGACTTTGATGTTGATGCTCGTGTCAGTGTCTTTTTTGAAGGCCACCTGTTTGTCATGCATCACGTGGTCGTAAGTGAACTCTTTGCCGCTGGAGTAAACGCTCCGCGCCTCGTCTGCCAGAGTCTTGCTGCGGATCATTTTGTACTCGAGCTGGATGTTTTTCAGCTTGTATTTCAGCTGGGTTGTGTCTGAACCCATGACCACGTGTTTTGCTTCGGCAAGTTTCACTTCGAACGTGAGGTCGTTGTAAAGGGCCGGGGGGTAGAAAACGCCATGGTTGGACAAGATCTGGTGGTCAAGCCTGATCCGGTACTTTTTTCCGTAAACCTCGTTCAGCTTGTTTTCAGCGTCGACGCCCGAGGTTTTCTTGTCTTCCGCGCCTGAGCGGATCTTGCATAGATCCTCGCTCTGAATCCCTTCGAGAATCCTGTTGTCGCGCTCTTCCTGCGAAAGAAAAAGGTCTTCGAAAGTTTTGTAGATGTCGTACCCAACCATGTCTTGCAGGAAAGTGCCCGCAAACTTCACGACCAGGCTGTCAACGAGCGCCCGCGTGACGTTCTGGACGAGGAAGTTGTTGGCGTGCCCTCCAGAAAGGTCGATGTCAAAGACAAGCGCTAGAGAGCCCGGCACCAGAACCTCGTTCTCGTTCAGCTTGGGCACGGAAACATACAGCGTATTGCCGGGGTTTATGGGGCGCCGTACTGGACAATATTACGAACATTTCTTAAACATGCTTAACTCCTACTTATCGTGACATACTTTATATTCTGTATGGTCATTATCATATAACCATGCCAAAATCTAAATAAAGAAGCTCAACTTACTTCATATTCTGTATGGTCATTGTCATATAACCATGCCAAATTCTAAATAAATATGCTTAACTTACTTCATATTCTATATGGTCATTGTCATATAACCATGCCAAATTCTAAATAAATACGCTTAACTTACTTTACATTCTTTCTGGTCTTTGTCATATAATCATGCCCATATAAACTTATATTGAGCATTCTAAACTTCCATGCGTATGCAGTATGGTATGATGCACCGCGCGCTTTATATGCTGATTTTGTAGCCAGGTCTCTCGCGGCCAGTGACGGAACCAAAATGGCGCCTCTGGGTGGCATGGCTGGGTCAGGGAATCGACTCATATCATTTTTTGAACGGACAAAAGCACTACTTGCCGAGGCAGAACAATGCATTTATATATTTTCATCTGCTGGGGACATAGACAGAATAGAAATGTTACACGAAAGGCTTTCAGAGGCTGCGGAAACTGTTTTTATTTTGAAAGAGAGCGCTTCCGAACTCATCAGTTCGGATTTAGAAATGGCAAATTTTCATAGCAACATGGATGAGCTGTCCACACACTTGACAAGACTGCGAGTCTATTTTGAGAATATGGCAAATTATTTAAGTGAAGACACAGTAAATGTGCCAGCCCACCAATGCAAGAGGGAGTACACAGGTATGAGAGGTCAACCGAAACTGGAGGTTTCCAAAAGGCAAATACAGTTTCTCCGCGAGTTGCACTTTCCTTGGGTCAGAATAGCGGAACTTCTCGGAATCTCCACAAAAACCCTAACAAGAAGGCGGCAAGAGTTTCAAATCGATGGCGAGGAAGAGATGAACTGGTCGTCTGCTGGAAATGGCGAACTAAGGGAAATCATGCAAGAAATAATGACTGTCACTCCTGGAATTGGTCAAACCCGAACGTTAGGTGCATTACATAGCAGGGGAATACGAGTGCAACGATGGAATGTCAGAGAAATGATGCGCGAGCTGGATCCAGTCGGAACAGCACTTCGGTGGAGAGGAACCATATGTAGACGAAAGTACAATATACGATGTCCAAATGCGCTCTGGCACATCGACGGAAATCACAAGATGATACGCTGGCGATTTGTGGTACACACGACTATTGATGGATATTCCAGGTTGATACCATATGTGTACTGTGCAGACAATAACAAATCAGATACCGTACTTGAACTGTTTCAGAATGCCTGCCAATCTTATGGCATACCTTCAAGAGTTAGAAGTGACCATGGTCTTGAAAACATGGGCGTGGCCCGAATGATGTTGGAGTGCCGGGGAGTCAACAGAGGAAGCATGATAACCGGACGTTCTCTGCACAATCAAAGAGTTGAACGGCTTCATAGAGATGTAACCAGTGGTGTCCTCAAAAGTTATATCGACGAGTTCAACATGATGGAGACTTCTGGCCTATTAGACCCTGTTAATGAAGTTCATTTGTTATCACTTCATCTTGTGTATTTGCAGGAAATTAACAAATCTCTGGAAGAATTTACCAGACAATGGAATTACCATGGTCTTAGCACAGAAGGTGGTTCATCTCCGCTCCAGCTTTGGACCGAGGGCATTCTAAGAACTGCAAATGACAGGAACTCGCCTTTAGATGTTATTTTAACAGAGGAAGAATTATTTTGGTACGGAGTAGATGAAGATGACAGTTCTGTTACAGAAGAGGACCAAGAGGTAGTTGTTCCAAGTAGTAACAGACCTCTGAGTGGAAGTCAACTAGACCACCTTCATTCCTTAATACCCACAAACCTAAGAAAGGACGAAAGAGTCCCCAAATATGTCGAGCTTGTTGGGGTTGTTCATGCTATGCATCAGGAATAATTAGAACATAACTATTGTATGGGGAGTAACTTGAGGAAAAGTAACAGGTCCTTTTAGAGGACTAGGATAAGTAATGTCAGTACCAAAAAATGCTTGCTCAGTAGTGGAAGGAAACGACATATGGAGGTTCAGTCTGGGTTTGCTAAGTTAATTTCAAGTTTAGAAATTTATTTGTATACAATCTTGCCATAACTGGGAACAACTGGATCAGTGTCTTCCACTCATTTCACAAGACCCAGGAATTCTTTTCTCTTTTCTCTCACGGCAGCAGATGTAGCATGTGAGTTCAGTAAAGAAACAATTTGCAAAGGCCACACAGTATTGACAGCTAATGTTTTCTTTCAAATTGTTTTTTTTTAATTTACTGGTATTTCCATTGTGTTTGAGGTTACCACTTAAATTTGTCTTTTAACATCACAGTTTGTTAATGTTGTTGTTTTTGGCATCAGCAGCACCAAAACAGGTCACTAGGTAATCATTAGACAGCTAAGATCCTATAAAGACAAACAAGCAGGGCAGTTAGGTCCATGTATTGCTGTATTGAGGGACTCCAACTGAGTTATTCATGTTTAAATTCACCCAATAGCATCTTTTACAAATTATATTATTACCCTTGGCAAAAAACTACGGGTACCTTGGTTATGTGGAGACTTAAGTGACTCTTGTTACAAATTGAGGGAGCATAAAATGGCAAATAAACCACAACATTTATTGTCACTTTGTCATTTTTTTCCACTGTTACACAAAAAAAGTTGTTTGTCATGCAACACTACAAGTAAGTAAAGTACATGGGGATGCAGGTACTCCCTGTTCATGAACAAACATTTTGAACAGCTACAACATCATTTCCTGATCAATCCAAATTTAAGGATAGCTAGCTTCAAAACAACTCAAAACTACTGGTGAAAATGACTTAACACTGTGGTTTCGTGAGTGCATGTTCCCTGAACATTCTCTTTTAATAGTCAATGCCAGTGAAAGTACAGTATGAAAGTTAAAAGATCGTCATACATGTACATGAACTTCTGCAATTCACACATCAAGTTAAATCTTAATTATTAATTAAACCTTGAAGGACTAGGGTTCTACATGTAGAAATTTCAGTGGGCACAACAATAAATGTCAACATTAACATGTGGCTGAAATACTTCTTAAAAAAATCAATGTAACAACAACAAATGCCATTGAAGTTTCAGTGGGAAAATATTCCTCTAAAAAGTGAGGAATTGAACTCTAACATTTACATGCTAACTACAATGTCATGACTGAATAAACCGGTGGATATGAATTACACACAGTTAAAGGATTTCTTTGCAGAACTAATGACAGCATTCAGCAATAAACTGAAACTTTCTTCACTTTCAAAGTGATTTGGAAGAGGTAATGAAAGCAAACATGTTGATGCAAAAATAGAAGGAATATTGTCAAATTTTACATTGATTCTACTTAGTCCAAAGTTGGGCAAACCAGAGGAACCAGTGACAAAAAAGACAAAATTTTCCAACATTTGAATATCAGCCTTATGTAAGTACTGTTTAAGGTAATTCGCAACAGTTCTGTCATCTTCACTCATCTCGGATGGAAACTGTAGTACATCAACCAATTGTGTTGCACTCAACCTACTATCACTGCTGGGCACAAACAGCTTCTCAAACATGTCAGGGTACTCTGCCATTTTAGCACGAAAGCCAAGTACAGCCAGTCCTTCTCCAAGCTGATCTAGAACAATCTTGGGTCGGCTTATGACATCTTGAATTATTATCCCTTGGATGACCCTCATTTTGTTGTCATTCTGAAAAAAAAAATCATTTATTTTAGTGTTGGGTATAAAGACCTGCTGTGGTAGCTGGGGACACTCAATAAACTATTATTGTAAAATGAAAAAAGGAACTTGCCTTCAATCAAAAATTTGAAAGAAATCACTTTCTAATATTATTATCATTTGAAGACTTACAGATAAAACTACTGACATGCCACACTCTGACAAAAAACTAGCTACTTCTTCTTGGTCCAGTGTGGCGACATCTTCAGCCTGAGCAATCTTGGTCAATCCTCCCTTTGTTAAGGATATAAATCTGTTCAAGTTTACGTTCATTCAATACACAGTGCACAGTGATGCCAGTATCTTTCTTTGTGTGTCTACAGTTTCCTCATACCTAGTTGGGCCAGAAATTATATTATATATGTTTTCCACCCTCTGTCCACCCTAACTCTGAATAAAACAAGGAGGCTGACTTCCCTTTTGTTAGTCATCAGCACTTGTTGAAAGATATTAGCACTTACTTAAAGAGCAAACTACTTAAAAGGGGAAGGGACCAAACATTACTATTGGTATGCAAACACAAATACACGTACAATATCTTGTCAATAAAATTTTTCACAGGCTCCGAGCAGTCTCCATAGTTCAGTGAATCCATTGCTGTATCAACATCCCCCGTTGCTAGGTAGCGATAAACTGAAGGACTAAACGCAGGGAAATCAGGACCTCCTTGCAAAATGCTGTGCACAATGATTGTTCCAATGTATTTCATCATACCAGAAGCTACAATGTCAGCATTATAAATGGGACTTTTGTAATTGGTGCCCTGAAAGAACATCTGAGATATAACTTGAAGAAGCTGGCTAAAGAAGTGTCTGGTTACTCCACCCGTGTCCACAGCTGGCTGTCCTGTGTAAAGGACTCTTAGACACTTTGTAGGATCAAAGCTGGGATCTTTATAGTATGCCATAGCATCATTGAATAAATCTTCTTCGTCAACTTTGAGCTTTTCTTTCTGGGTACTCAAACCTTTCTGAAGTTCCTTTAACACTGTATCCAGGGAATCTGCTTTTTCATTTGCTGGGGAGAAAACAGGCTCCAAAAGGCTATCATCATCATCCTCACCAATGTCACTCTCAAAAGGGAGATTTTGGGAGGAGAGGAAAAGAGCAGCCCGGCTGACACTCCCATGGCAGGTTAGGGCATTCTGCAGTATGCGGGTGCTTTTTCCAGGGAACGTATCTTTTAACTGATCCAGCCCCCCTTGATTTATTGCACTGCTGGATAAGGCGGTAGTTGATAGGTATGAAACATTTGACAAACCACAACATTCACCATCATCAGCAATTTCCACTTGTTCAGGAAGGGGTAAACTTGGGCTTGGATTTCCACCTCGTGGATCGTGATCAGGACTCTGGGGAGGGCTATCAGTGTCACTATTGAGACTAGCAGAGATATCACATTCTGGTCGAATGTATATGCTCCCTTGTCCAGCAAGGCCAAGAACACGTGAAGCTGAAAAATGTACACCAGTGGCTAACTTTGGTGTAATTATTTGACCGTAACAGGACTTTACAAATTCAAAGTCTGTTTCTGCAAGAGGTGGGAACAACTCTCTAATTTGAGCTCGAAGGTCTTCTTCCTGCAGGGACTTGTCCACTGGAAATGCATGAACAACAAATCCATTGTTTTCTAACCGACATCGCGTCTGGTGGGTAGGCACTGACTTCGTGTCAGGAGAAGGAAGAAGAACGACATCTTTATGTACTACACCTTTCTTTGCTTTTTTGGCTGGAGGCTTCTTACCTTTAACACATTTGCTATTGGACGACTTGCCACCAAATGATCTTTTACCAACAGTCGGAAATAAGTTCCTTAACTGTGCGGCCACCGCTGTGCTTTCCACATTTCTGATGCTTGTGTTGTTTACATTCACAGTCTGACTTGATGATGGCGTTCTCGTCAACAGTATTCCCGATTCACGAGGCCTTTGATCCGACATTCGTTGTTCAATAGGTTGCACATTACTATCATTGAAATTTTGCAGTAATGATCTTAGCTGACGAGCGATATTTGATAACGCTTCTCGGAAATCTTCGCTTCTTTCCTCCATTACTGAAAGCATGTGATAAAAGCATCCAACATGGCAGTCTTGTAGTGGCCGAGGGAGACGTATTTGACGTATTTGTCATAACAAGCGCGCGGTGCATCATACCATACTGCATACCCATGGAAGTTTAGAATGCTCAATATAAGTGTATATGGACATGGTTATATGACAAAGACCAGAAAGAATGTAAAGTAAGTTAAGCATATTTATTTAGAATTTGGCATGGTTATATGACAATGACCATACAGAATATGAAGTAAGTTGAGCTTCTTTATTTAGATTTTGGCATGGTTATATGATAATGACCATACAGAATATAAAGTAAGTTGAGCATCTTTATATAGATTTTGGCAGGGTTATATGATAATGACCATACAGAATATAAAGTAAGTTGAGCATCTTTATTTAGATTTTGGCATGGTTATATGATAATGACCATACAGAATATAAAGTAAGTTGAGCATCTTTATTTAGATTTTGGCATGGTTATATGATAATGACCATACAGAATATAAAGTAAGTTGAGCATCTTTATTTAGATTTTGGCAGGGTTATATGACAATGACCATACAGAATATAGAGTATGTCACGCTAAGTAGGAGTTGAGCATGTTTAAGAAATGTTCGTAATACTGTCCAGTACGGCGCCCCATAGAAAAGCTCGCCGCGGAAAGGGAAAAAGCGTCACAAGAGGTGCAGGAGCTTAGGCAACGAATAGAGAGAAACCAAGCAAAGATTGATGCAATTCATGATGAGCAGGGGTCCAATTTTGAAAGTGAAGCAGAACTGCGCAGGCTGAAGCAGCTGCAAAAGAATTTACAAACAGATTTAGAAAACGCAAAAAAAGAGGTGGCCGCGCTTGAAAAGCAAGCAAAAAACAAAGAGCAAGAACAAGAAAAGGTCGACAGACTCAGAGCAAGCCTCGCGGCAAAAGAAAGCGAAAGAAATGCCGTCGAAGAAAGGCTAAACCAAACAAAACCGTTGGACGACCTGAAAGAGCAGGAAATCGAGCTGCAGCGCCAAAACGAGGAAGACCAGGCGATCATCCAAGATGAGAATGCCTCGCCCTCCGACAAAGAAGATGCAAGAGAGAGGGTGGCAGAAAGAAACGAGGAGCTCGCGCGTTTGCAAACTCAGATCGCGGAACGAGAAAGGGGGCGGCCTCTCTTGGAAAGGGTCAAGGGAATCTTCAAAAAACATGGCGTGACATTGACCGCTATTCTTCTCGCCGCCGGGGTCACAATCGGAGCTGTCATCGGGGCCCTCACCAGAGGTTTGAAAACCACCGGCAAAGCTTTGGGAAATGGCCTCAAAGATATTGCCGCGAAACTTGGTTCTCTGCTGCCCGGGCTGATTGGCTCGATTGTGAGCTTCCTTTTCAAAGCCGCCGGCCAAGTCGTCGGGTTTCTGGCCGAGCACACCTGGCTGCTCATTCTTGCCTTTTTGTTCGAAAAATATTTTAAGAAGCAGCGTTAACTTACCGCCAAGCCATGAAGAGCAAAGCCGATAATCCGACTACACCGACAATTACCGCCGTTTTGTTAATTTCGTGTTGCGGTGTTTTATCTGGAGCCGTGGGGTCTGTTTTTTGCTCCGTTGGCTGTGCTTTCTGATTTTCGGTGGAAGAGGGTTTTTTTGATTCGGCTTTCGCGGCTTTGTGTATCGGGTTGGACGGGTGGCTGTTGGGAGGGTTAATCTTTGACGGGCCGCCTGCCATGAGTTTGAGGGCAGATTTTTTTGTCTCCGGGTTTACCTCGTTGACCCCCAGTTTCATCCCAGATACCGCCTGTTTCAGCTTGTTGTTGTAACCGATTGTGCTTGCGGTGTTGATTATCATTTGTGTGGGCATGAGCCAGGCCAGGGGGGCTACAGCGAGATTGAGCCTGACCTTCGCTTGATCCACCGCGAGCTGGTACCTTTGCACGCTCTTGGCCAAGTCGGGCTGTCTGATCGCGTCTTCTGCCAGCACCAGGAACTCGCTCTGGGCTTCTCTTGCTCGGCCACCAGAACCGAGAATGCTGCTGCGGACGTTGACTTGCGCGCCCAGGATGCAGTAAACGAAAGCCTCGATCGACTGATTTATTCGCGCCAAGCCCGCCTGCGTCAAACCTGATGCTGTGTTTGGCGCGAACCAGTCCGATTGGGTATCAGAAGCGGCCCCCGCCTCGATGTAATAAATCAAGTCTCCTTGAATAGCTTTGCCGCCTTCATCGCTGAATTTGTTCCATCCCGGGTATTTATAGTCGGTTTTCGACGCGCCGGCGCCGGACACGTAAACATAAACGCTTCCCAGACCGTGGTTTTCCCCGTGCGTGTAGCGGAAATCGCTCGAGGGGTCTATACCGAACTCGTTGCATATCCTTTTGTACGAAGCAACGTCATAATGATTGTTGTATTGGTTGAAAGGTGGGTCTCCGGGCAAAGCGCTCATGCTCTGAATACCTCCTAGCTGGTACAAAATTCGCCTGACCGTGAAATACACGTGGAAGATGTAGAAAGCTCTTATCTGCGGGGGGAGATTCATCCCGCTGTCAAAGATTTCGCGAGAAACTCCGCACCCCTGTGTCGCGCAGCAAACCGCGAAGTTGAGCTGTTGCAGCCAATATTTCATGTCGGGCCCTCCTAACCAGTGTTTTCATTCGGCTGCAGAAGTGTGCCTGAGTATGGTTTTTTTGAAATATTTCTCGGAATTTTGTCGTAAAATATTGGTCAGGCGTGACGTAGATTTGGATTTCGTCGTTGAATATTTTTTTCAAGCTTGGCGCTTTGCCGTCGAAAGGTACCGCAGGGATGGGCAAAGAAACTTTTGAATCGAGCGGCGACAATTGATAAGGAAAACCAACGCTGTCTCCCAAACCTAGCACCTCTTTCATTTCCGCGCTCCAATATTTTCTATCTGAACCGAAGACGCTTTGAAACGAGTCTTCGCTTTCTTTGAAAAACACCTCCGCGGTCACGTTATTTTTCTCGTCGACGCTTCCTTGCGAAACGAACCGGCTTTTGTCCGCTTTGGGGAAGTGGTTTAAAAACTTTGTCCACGCCTTTTTTTTCGCCGCCTCCGCTTTTTTTAACGCAGGACCATTCCACAAATTAGCCATCTTATTTGAACACAATTTTGTTTGTTAAATATAAAATGGTTGTTCTCACTATTGTCACGCAACAGAACGGAGGGACAATATCTTTTGAAGAGCCGATACCGAAAGTACATTTCATGAAACTCATATCTTGCAGTTTATACAACAGCTGGGACACTTTGAAAAAAGAAGGTTCTGCCTCCTTGGGAGATAAGAACAAAGATAAAGCTTTGTCAGTTAGTAAATTACCCCCAGGGAATTACAATTTAGAAAGCATGGCAAAACAAATAGACGGTCTGTTCGACAAATATGGGTATAAACAGTTGGAAACAGAAACAAACCAACCTCTTGGCCAGCTTGTAATCAGAAATTTTGGGGCAAAACCGATAGAACTTGATCGCGATTTAGCCGGTTTGCTTGGTATTGGGCGAAAGTTGAATCTTATAACATTCGTAAAAAGGCTTACAGCTCCAACGACATATTTTATTCATTGTAATTTGATCGACACAGAACGGAATCTGTTCAATGGCAAAAGGCAAGATGTATTAGCCCTGTTTGATGTGAAAGGGAAGCCTTATGAAAAGGTGAGCTACCAGGGTTCCCCGCAACAGGTTTTGCGAGACTGCTCTACAGACGAGTTCATAAATAGCATCACTATTAGCGTCAAAGATGAAAATGGCGAACTCTTTGATTTCAAGGGCTTCCCTCTTCTTTTTGAATTAGAGTTAAATTAAATTTCTATATATACGCAATGTCTTCGGCGAATCTGTTGCCTCCAAGCGCGCCGCCTGCCGAGAATGAAAGAAGACTCTATCCAAGCCTTCCCGAAACGACAAATGCCGAAAATTTCCGGCTAACCGAGATAAGCAGAATTGAAAAAGAAATATCTTCTGAGGTCGAGAATTACAGGCTTGTGTTGAAAAAATACAAAAAAGCCCGGAAAGCGCTTCACTATTCCCTGGTTGGCCTTGGCGCCGTCACGGCAGTTCTGTCTTCTGGGGCTGTTGCAACATATACCCGAAAAGAAATCGGGGGTCACCGTGCTCGTTTAAGACAAAAGGAGCATTTATTTCGCTATCGAGCTTAGTTCGAGGGAAATCTCTTACGTTTTGCACGCTCACGGGCTCATGACTTAGGGATGCGCAATGCAATACCAAGGAATCACCTTAAGTCATTTGTGCCTCAATCTACCCTACTCTACATATGCAACGTCACTACCTCAACCTCACTTTGATTACTGCAGCCTAGTCTGGGGTAATTGTGGCAAAGCAATATCTAACAGGCTACAAAAACTACAAAACCATGCTGCACGAGTAATAACTTCATCGGGCTATGACGCTGATGTCGATTCCTTGTTTCACAAAGTCAGCTGGAAAGACTTGCAATTTCAATGTCAAATTCAGAAAGCTCTAGTGGTTTTCAAGTCTTTAAACGGTCTGGTTCCCAAGTATCTCACTTCTAAATTTGTAACACGAAATGAATCAAATTATGCTCTGAGGGACTCGGTTAACAAACTTGTTGTTCCCTCTCCGAAAACTAACTACATGAAAAATAGTTTTAGTTACAGCGGCGCAACCCTTTGGAACAGCTTACCCAATCACGGAAATCAGGTTTATAAGTAGAATGTTGTTTAAGTTAATATGATATTAGGATTAGAATTTTAGGTTTAGGATCTTAGACATGTTATTCTTACCGTATATAAACAATGATGAAAGATTAAAGATTAAAGATAACATTTATCGCAGACATAACGTATACCATCCAGTAGGTCGTATCACAAGTTTCCTTGTTTTCTCAGTTAAGTTTAGAACGTACTTTAAAAGCAACCTAAACAAATTCATAGGCTGCATTATCTAAATTGACAGGATTGATGTATTTTACATTTTAATGCTATTTACATTTTTTCTGCATTTCCTTTGAGAAATACTGCAGCGAAGTGATTGGAAACTCTTGTTCTCTTAAAAAATTAACATATGCTTGAAGGCTAATCTTCACTGTACCGGTTTGTGCAGTTGTGGTGGAAATTACAACTAAAAGAACCTTTATTCAGCTAGTGTTTTTAAAAGCAGGCTTAGGAACGTTACAGCCAATGAAAGCTGTCTTTCAAAACGTTTCCTTCAGACCAAAAAGTTCAGCTAGTGTTGCGACATACCTGATCTATTCCGGCATATTTAAAAGTTTCAAACGCGAAATAGAAAAGGTGTCTCAATCACAGTAAGCAAGTAACTCAAGCAAATCATGTCAATCAAACCTATATAAATTGACTCTGTATCTCAGCCTCGATTTGATGCATACTTTTGATATTACGTTTTTGGCACATCCAAAGCATACATTCAAGGTTTGAATTTTCTAGTCTAGACAATAGAATCTACATTGCAAATAATAAAATTGGTATGTAAAAAATCATCATCATTCATCATCATCATTTTATTTCTTAATAAAACCTACATTTTACAGTTGAACTGGCCCACGGAGAGCTATGCTAGTCTTGGCGGGCCAGTCTATCAATAGTTACAAATGATTTATTATTATTATTACTTTTATTACTATTATTATTACCATGATAAATAGAGAAAAATAGAAAGTTAGAAAAAAAAGTGAACAAAATAAAAAGAAAAAGTGGGAAAAGAATGTGATTTAATAGATAATATATTTGTTTGTTTGTTTGTTTGTTTGATTGTTGGTTGGTTGTTTCTTTACTACTGCTACTGGCATTGTAATTTAGAAAAGATCCTGCAAACCTCAATGAAGGAATCTTCATCTTCGAGAACACTTAGTAGTTTGTTTTTAATTCTGAGTTTGAATGATTTCTTTGGTAGTTCTAAAAATGGTAATGATTTCATCAGTGCGTATTGCTTTGCTGGTAATTGAACATAATGGTCACGTGACTATCACGTGACATAATTTAAGACTCAAAGGCAAAGGTTAATTTGTTATTGTATTAAGAAAGCAAGAAACTAGGCAACGTAGTCCCAGAGGGCAAAAAAATTGGTATTTTGCATCAGCCTCGTTTCCATGTAAGGGCCTTGTATGCCATATTTTTGACATGCGCATTCCATGGTTCTGGAAGAAAATTTGGCATGGCTCCATATCAGGAAATATTTGTCTTATAGAGCTTAGTAACCCTGCCAAGTTTGATGCTTTTATCAAAAAACGAACAATTTTGTCCCTTAACAGCTGGACTAACACAATAAGGCATCGAATTATGAGGGTTTATATGGGATTTTCTACAAGATATCCATGGAGGTATTTAAGAATGAAAATTCTCAATAAAACTGGTCTACCTTATTCCATACGTGTGTTGTTAGCTCCTGGTGTGGATATTTTACCGATTGAACTTGATTTAAGCGACTTTTTTGAAGTCCGAGTTTCCCTTTATAAAGAGAGGACAAGGCGAAACACCTCAGTCGGAACAGCCTGTCGAACGAAGTCAAAAATCCCAGGCTAAAATGTACCCACGGCCACAAATCCACCGCAGAATTCAAGGGCAAAGGTTGATCTTTCATTTCAATCCTCTAGCCACACAGTCGCAGCCCTGCGAGCGACGCCAGGCGGCTCTTCACGTCCCCAGTGAAACGATAAAACTATGGAAGAGCTCCGTGTCGTTTGATCCGCGACCCAGCGACCGTTGAAATCGGCTTGGTAGCCTCGTCATGTTGGCAAACCAAGACTCGCGGGGGTACTAGACCGCAATTTGTCAAATTTGTCAAACGTAAGATCAACGGCGAAAGCTCCGTAGAAACTGAGGAGATACAATCACTTTTGAAGTGGAAGTCATGGTAAGTTTTCACGTTTACGCAACTTTGAGTTACTTGGTCCTCGCCTCACCAATTTAACTTCATCCGCCCATAATTCGTTAAGAATTCTCCCGAGCAAAACAGAGTCTTGGTTTCCCAACATGACGAGGCTACCAAGCCGATTTCAACGGTCGTTGGGTCGCGGATCAAACGACACGGAGCTCTTCTATAGTTTTATCGTTTCACCGGGGACGCGAAGAGCCGCCTGGCGTCGCTCGCAGGGCTGCGACTGTGTGGCTAGAGGATTGAAATGAAAGATCAACCTTTGCCCTTGAATTCTGCGGTGGATTTGTGGCCGTGGGTACATTTTAGCCTGGGATTTTTGACTTCGTTCGACAGGCTGTTCCGACTGAGGTGTTTCGCCTTGTCCTCTCTTTATAAAGGGAAACTCGGACTTCAAAAAAGTCGCTTAAATCAAGTTCAATCGGTAAAATATCCACACCAGGAGCAAACAACACACGTATGGAATAAGGTAGACCAGTTTTATTGAGAATTTTCACTCTTAAATACCTCCATGGATATCTTGTAGAAAATCCCATACAAACCCTCATAATTCGATGCCATATTGTGTTGCTTGTGTGGTTCATAGAGAGAGCTTGGGCTGCCTGTGTTTACACAAGCCCCCCTCCGTGTGTGGGAAGGAACTGCACGCTGAGGAAAGGTTAAAACTATGTAAACATGAAAAGCTTCCTACAGATTTGGTACGAGGTTGTAGCTTTGTAAATTCTTGGTAAATCTGTAGTCAACTAGACTTTTTTCGTTTTCTTTTCCTTCTTCTTTATTTCTTCATTTGTACCTCAGACTAAAACAAAATAAACTGTCATCGTGGTAAAAAGTGGAGGGGAGGGGGGAGCTTAAGCCCCCACCCCGGCTCCGCCGTCCCTGGTTCAGTTCGGCACGTGCATGGCAAGAACACGAAGCCAAGTAGCGCTATTGCCGTGCGGAACGGCATTAGGCCCGCGGTGCTATAACTAGTCGCGCCGACTTTAATTCAGCCTGCTGAATTGAGTGAATGCATGGTTTCAAACGTCGTACTACTGCCGCGCTTTAGTCGAAGTTCTCGGTATTCGCATTGAAACAATTTACAAGACTAGAACACCGGATAAACTAAGCATATTGAAAACTTTATATTAAATTAAATTTTGAGGGGTTCCGTCGACTGTCGAAGAATTCAAGCCACTATGGAAACGGCAAAAATTGCGTAATTTTACGGCCTTAAAAGGCGTTTTAGTTTGCCCAATATCGGGTCGAAATAAATACTTTGATTAACTTTTGGTCTTCTTCAATCAGTATTTGGAACAAAAAATCTGGGCAGTAAGAACGCGGCTAGCAAACACAAACGTTTTTAATGCTAGGTGAACTTTTTTGCACAATTGACGAGAATTGAAAAGTCTCTTCATAGAATGACTACTCGATATATTTCTAATGGTGTTGTTTTGTCCTTGTTGATGCCTTCAATTACTTGGCCTTAATAGTTTCCAAATAATAAAGAAAGAGGGGAAATCAATGTCATATTTTTCAGCTCAATCCCCGTAAAAGGTACCGCAAAAGCTCTCGGGGTGGACCTTTTGAAGATTAACCCCGAAAATGTACGACGAGCACCCGCGTTATTTTTATATGAGTCTCGATTTCAAACAGTCTTACTCTATTTTTCAAGAAGACTTGCTTCCTTGGTCTGGCTGGATCACGTTAATAAAACCTCTTCGTTTCATTTCGTGTATTTAATTGATTCGTTTTCCATTAAGGTGGTCTTATACCTAAATTTTTTTTTTTTTTTGCAAAACAACTCTGTGGAACAGTTTTGGTATCACGTTAAAGGACTTTGCACTCTGACTTCAAAAATGAACTTTTCCAGCTCACGTGCCATGATAGTTAATGAATAACTAGCTCCTTAGTGTTAAAAAGTGGTGTTCATTATAAACACGATAACGTAATAATGAATGGTTCGAGAAGTATGGAATTAAGTTCATCCTGTCCATAAGCAAGTTGTCCAGGAGACAAACCTCAGAAAGCAGTGTTTTGAGGGGGTTTTGCTCGTGAAATGTTGAAAAAGTGTATTAATATCAACTAATATTAACTATATTAACTAAATAACAGGAAAAAATTTCATAAATTGCAAATTTTGGAGGTTTAAGACCTAGATAATTGTGACCTTCATCAATGTTGAAAATTTGACAACATTCGGTTAAAACCCAGTGGAGATATCGTGTGCGAGATATTGGTGATCCGTCTATTTGGTCATTTTGAGAAATAAGGCTTTAAAGTTTTACTTCGGTCTCCGAGAGCCCAAATTAGCCCTGTGAACTAGGGGGGGGGGGAGGTTAGGGGCAGGGGGAGGGGTATATTTAAAGGTTTTACATAAATGTTTCATTGAACACCCGAATACACACCAGTCATAGAAATGTTATCCAAGTATAAGGAGCGTATAAGATGGTAGAAGAAATAATGTTCAGGACCATGATGCAAAATTCTCATAACTACACATCTTTAAAGCGTTTGTGTAAAGTATCATTAAAATGTATTGAATTGAATCCATTTTGTGAGTACTTTTAGACTGTAAACAATGGTTGCTATGGGTGTTGCTATGTTGAAATATAGCTAGAAGTGTTCAAATTTCTTAATTTACACGTAAATTTAGGAGTAATTAGAGGAAAATCGTTTCAAAATACGATTTACAAATGGACAGGGATGTTGAATCTCCATGTTCCAAAAAAATGGTTTTCTGGAGAAAGATTTATATCTGAGAGTATAAGACCCCCTTAAGGTAGTAAGGTGGGACTTAACCTAAAACACACCATGTTTCAAACATTTTCTCGTGGCTAAGAGTTAACTCCAAACCATGGCAAAAGTATACATTTTTAAAAAGCTCAAAGACCAAAGATTATGAAAAAAATATTTGTGTACCCTATAACTGTATTGTAACCTGACACCGGCTGATTAAATCTGCCACCTGCTGGGGAATGCCAGGGCTTACTTGAGAAAGGATAAATCCCACAAGAACTGATCAAAAGGAATAATTTTTACATTTTACAAAAGAAGACAAATAGCTTGCTGGGATAAGCTTAGAGATTTTTGAAAAGTTAAAAACATGTAAAATGATGACCACTTAAATCTGACACAGAAAATTTAGCATACGTTTCAATACATAACCTCGACAGAGTGCACTGGATGGAAAAGTGCTATGCCTATCCTACAGAACGTACTCAGAACAACAAATCCTGAAAATTTTAGCTCAATTGAATAAAACCTTCTCAAGATATCTTTTCTTGAAGGCGAGGGTAAAGCTAGGGTTATTATTAGCTAAGCCTAACACTAAGCTTTGCATTAGGGTTAGACCTATGCCTAACCCTAAGGTTTATGGTAAGGGTTCGGGGTGGAGTTAGGGCTAGGTCTAGTTAGGGTTAGGGTTAGGGTAGGGTTAGGGTTAGCGTTAGGGTTAGGTTTAGGGTTAGGGTTAGGGTTAGGGTTAGAGTTAGGTCTAGTGCATCAGTTGAGGGAAGGAACTATAAGTTCGTTTAATAGGAAAAGGTTGCACTGGGGGTTTATTTCACTAATCAGCTATCAAAAATGTTTGTTTTAGGTACGAAAAAGGCGCTAGAAGTTAGTCACGTCACTTAAAGTAGCCAAATGCTTGTTTCTTCACTTAGATAAGAATTCAGTACAATGTTTTTATGAACACATTAGCAAGAAAAACGGGCAAAATACGCTGAGTGCCAAAACATGGCGACAAATGTTCATTTCACTAATAAAGTGATAAATATTTTATCACTTAACCTAAAAAGTTGTAGCTTTAATTCTTTCACATTGCTGAGCAACATGAATAAAGTTTTTACTCTATTGGTAGGTCACGTGACTAGTTATTAACTAAAAAGTTTGCGCCCAGTTTGGGCGAAAAAAACAAGTGATAATAAGTAAAGCTATCAATTTTCAAATTTGTGATTGGACAATCTTTTTGCAACGTGTTTTGAATTTTGCACATTTTGCATAAAATCCGTCCAATGAGAGGAAATAGGTCACGTGACAATATTAATGTAGTCCTAAAATCTATTAAAAATGGATTAGGGCAATTTGTGTCATGTTATCAACAACAGTGTTGCCCAAGCAACATGTCAACATCAAATTGGCGTTAAAGCTCTTTTGCAAACTAGCTTATTCACAAAAATGTGTTTTGTGACGTCATGACCACGAAAGGTGTCATATGACCCTAGAAATCACTTTTATGCGCCTGATGCGTTGAAATATAAGATATTCTTTCCAAATTATCTAGCGCAGTAGTTCTTTTCTTGATAAAATGGGCTTTTGAAAACATTTACGTTCTCTGCTGGGGGTCTTGGAGGGGCCTCAACCACCGATCGTGAGAGTTCCTCTACATTTGTGGAAAATTATCTCCCAGATAGATGATTCAGAACAGGAAATTGAACTCTTGAACCTATTTGTGGTCACTGGTTAGGCCCATTGAACCTTAGAAACTCGCATTTAAAGATCAAAAAGGTTAACCAAATAAGGCAGTACAAGTGATGATCTGGATTTCCAAGTCCAGTCCACATTCTGAAGTCCTAGAATTACCATAGTCCAGTGGCGTTAATTGTGATTATCAACTCGTCTACCTTGGCGCAAAATTTGTTCGGTTTTTGTCGTCTTTTCCATGTCTTCGTCATCGGCAGAAAACCCTTCTTCGGTTATTTTCAACTCTGAAAATCCTACGGAATCTCGAAGTTAAGGATTTCGCTGCGTCCAAATCTACCTCGCCAGCGAGTTCGTCTAGAAACTATTTTGCTTTGTTTTCGTTGATAATCTCTATCCTGACGAAATCTTTTAGCCAGCGCAATTGGAGGCCTTATGCCTTTCCTCAAATATGCTATAGTCTTGACTTTAATTGTTCTGGTTCATGGCTAACAACAGCCTTTATCGTCAGCTAGATACAACATGTACAGCAGCCATTGTTGTCAAACACATCTTGCCATGCCTTATGGGTAAGTAGACCGTTGCGACACGGAATGTACCTTCCCGCCAAATCAACACATTTTAGAAGTCTAAAAGCAGGTCAAAACATTTACACTTTCGTAGGCAGGGTGCCTACTGCTTGCCATGTAACTCCCCAAAATACCTTTTTTGTGCCCATGAAGTGACCTGCTTTTAGACCTGATCTGTTTTGGCCTGACACAGTCGCAAACCAAGTTTCGATCTGTTGGCGCTTAAGAGCGCCCTTGGAATCGCCAACTGCCGCAAACATTCAGTTCTTCGAATGCTGCATGTCAAGTTACCGATCGCCGGACTTAAATGATGTCCTTTGACCACCAAAACAGTTATTTAGAAGACATTCTGCCACTTACACGTTAGTAAGCTTTCGGTACGAGAAACGAACTTCTTTAATCGATATATCGACATCGAGGCTACTGCGTCATATGACTATTTCTCAGGCCCAGGCTGCTGGCTCTTAATTAATTAACGTGGGACTTAAGATCAAAATCGAGACACATGCTAAAATTTACTTTAAAAGATCAGTCTCCTTTCGAATACTTGCAGACTAATCGAGTGTGTATAGACGGGAAAGACAAACCCCTATATGCTTCTATTATAAGCAAGTGTCTAAACCTCAATAATCTAGTAATTCCAATTGGAGCTTACTGAAAATAAATATTACGTGACGCCGGTCACGTACATGTAGCGTGTTTAATCTATGTAACTTTGAACTTATATTTTGGGCTTTTTCTATAGCTTTTTTGTATCTTGCGTGAAATAATGAAACAATGTTGTAATAACCACATGGACCAACCCTCTTTTTGTATATTTCCCACAAAGCAAGGCCCATAAATGGAACAAAAACAGAGTAGAGTGCTCAACAATAGAGTTCTCTGAACATACCGCATTATACAAATTTGAGAAGAGACTGTCGCGAACTTTTGCATTTTACCTGTGTGAACCTCCATTGCCCAGAAAATTTTTTCCATATTATTATAGTAGAAACGACACTCTTTCGCACAGTACTTGTTTTAGTTCCATATCGGACATACCAAGAAGCGTTTTAAGCCCGTAAAACTACGCAATTTTTGCCGTTTTCATAGGGGCTTTACAAGGCAATTCTTCAACGGTCGACGGAATCCTTCAAAACGCTTGAAAAATTTAAAACTTTCTATTGTTAGATAGAAGAAAAGTAAAACTCTTATGCTAAGTTTACCCCGAGTTCTAGTTTTGCAAATTGTTTCAATGCGAATACCGAGAACTTTGTCAATTTTCCAGATATTTTTTGCAAATTTAATGAGGCAAAAAGCTATATTTTCCCTTTTTGCGAATTTCTCGAAGACTTCAAATTCGAAGAAAATCGGAATAATGTGTTCGAAAGTGGCTGTCTAAAAGCGTTCTTTAGGCAAAGTTTCAGGATTTTCGATTTTTCTAACCTGGCCAGCCATTCTCGATATTTTCAGTCAGTGACTCTTAAAAGACGGATCGGAATGACGGAAAATCACCCAAATTCAGTATAAAATGGGATTGACTAGCCTACACGACTTCTACGGTTCGTGACATTTGTACATTTGCTGTTCTCTGTTCAGTCACTCGATCTTTTTTGTCACTTGACTCATGTTTATGAAGGGCACTTCATGTTGTGTAATGTGTTGTGACACGCAGATAACAGCGGAAACCATGCAGACCTATGACATATAAAAATTTGCCCTGGCGCGATCTAATGGCTCAACTCTACTTCAAATACCTCCTTATTACACAACATGAAGTGCCCTTCATAAACACAAGTCAAGCGACAAAAAAGGCCGAGTGTCACGAACCGTAGAAGTCGTGTAGGCTAGTCAGTCTACACTGAATTCGGGTGATTTTCTGTCATTCCGTCTTTTAGGATTTCGAGGGATTTTCCGTCATTCTGTCTTTTAGGATTTCGGGGGATTTTCCGCCGTTCCGCCGTTCCGCGATTCTGTCTTTTAGGATTTGGCGTCATTTTTCATCGTTCCGTGATTCCGCCGTTCCGTTATTCCGGCTTTTAGGGTCGCCCATTCTGCGTTGTCGAGAAGTTACGTTCTGGAGGCGACTTTTTACGTCAACTACACTGGCTAAGTCAGGATGCATCACAGCTGGTTCTATGTTTGCAGACCATCACTCACTTTACAGCAGTCTAGAGTGCATACAAAGGTACTTTTTAAGGAAATTGAAATTAGAAACATCTTATACATTACAGTAAACATTATCACATGAAAGCACTACTCATATAGCTTTCATTTGAATTGTCACACTCTCGAGTTTCATCCACAGACTTAGGAGTTATGCAAATATCAATGTTATGCCCGAGTAGGGGGGTGGGGGGGGGGGGGAGCATGGGATGAGGTGGGGACTTTGAACGTCCGTGCGCACCACACGTGGGGAATTTTAGCAAACTTTGAACGTAAATGTTGGCCCTGGGATCAGGAAGTTTGAGCAATGCTAAAAATGCTGGCCCCAGAGTCGGGAAGTTTGAACAACGTTAAAACGGCGAAAGCGACCAGGGTATTGAATGCGGGGAGCTGGGAAACCAGTGTTCCGTCATCTTGAAAGTACCCAGAATTCCCAGAAGTTCGAACATGCTTTCCACGCTTTCCAGTTGCAAAAAAATTGAGGTACCATCTAGTCTGTGTGGGTCTCCATGATTTACCAGATAGGTGCTGTGTATAAAGTGTACTGAACAGTGGTGATCACCATCACATTATGTGGCTGTATTGGAAACGAATTGAGTCACTCGTATTTTGTTGACAGATAATCGGTCGATGATTATCACAGTTCAATACACGTTATACAAAAAAAAATCGGTATTTCCCCCAGAAAGAGCGATGTAAACTATGAGCTAGAGCCAGGCAAACTAGTGTTATAACTGGATTTCACTTTGCATATTGAAAGATGAATCCCATTCTCTTTGGACATCGGACGAAAATAGAGCTGGATTTTACGATAACCCTAACTGTTTGGCTAAACTTATTACAGCAGAAAAATGTTAGATTTTGTTGTGTTGTCCAAAATCGGATTTAAAAGTACTGAATATACCCAAGAAGAAAAGACTTTTCTAGTATTTAGAAGAGTGCTGCACTTTGTTGAAACTTGAGCGGAAGTCATCTTCAGAGTTAAGTGAATAGTGTTTGTCGGTCGATGATGTTATAATTAAGTCTGATAACAGACCAGACCAGACTTATAACATCATCGACTCACAAACGCTATTCACTTGACTCTGAAGATGACTTCCGCTCAGGTTGTCGAATGTCAGTCACCAATAACAGTTCTTTTCAGAACTACCCTCACCCGGACGATCAGACTATACGAACTACTGATACTCCTGGGTTCAAACCATTCACTATTAACTTTAACGTTCATAATTGAAATTTTTAGATTCTATGAAAAACTGAAATGATTGTACCTGTTAACTCTAGAATAGCGAGTGGTAATATTTTGGGGTTTGTGAATTCATCAGCTGAAAGCAAATTATTAAAGAAAACAAAATCAAACTGAAGCTTAATGTTTTCGAGACTTTATTAGTATATAAATCTTGTATAACGAGAACAAAGCCTTTCCACTGCCTTTCACTGGAGCAGCAAGATGAATGAAAAAGTCTTGTCAATTTAATGCAAGCACATACTCTTTACTTCAGATGGCTTGAAATTCTTGGTCTGGTGGGTAACTTTGAACTCAAAACCTTTTCCCAAGGTGGGGAACTTTGAATTGAAATCTTATCCCAAGGGTTAGGAAGTTTGACTCCAAATTTTTGTTTCTGATCAAAGTCCCCACCCTATCCCGTACCCCCCCCCCCCCTTCGGGCATAACATTGATAACTGCATTTGAACCACCTTATAAAGCGTAAAAAACAAAACCATATGAAAGTATTACTCAATAGCCTTCATTTGAATGGTCACACACAATGGTTTCATCCACAGACGTTGTAATTTCGAGTATCAAATGAAAGTGTTACAGATACATTGTAAATACCTTTCATTTGAATGGCTACGTTTAAGAGTTTGATCCAAAACTGTATGTACTTAGTAGAGGCTTCCAGGTAAATTCTAAATGCAATGTGTCCATAATGAATTTCAGTGGATATGAGGGTCACCAAATCATCGGCTGTTTTCTGTCAGTTCCTCCGGACAGTTCGTGGAATGTGTTTAAGACTGCCCTCTTATCTGGAACACTGAATTACTGTAATGGGAGAACGTATTAACCTGTACAACATACTTACAGTATTAGCTGTGTCATGGCCTGCTAGTTAAAAAAGATTTTCTTATCTTGCAGTCATGACGAGGAATTACTGAAAATCATTGCAGAGGAAAGGAGCTTGAATGGGATGAGAATCCTCAGTTTCACCTTCAAAGCGTGTTACATCACCAGCACTAAGATTATGCTTCCCTCAACTGTTACAACAAATTTATTTCAAGCTGGCTGGCAAAGGTTTCCAGTAGTTATACCTTTATGGGTCATTAGTTCAACTCTCTATCAATTGATGTTACTATAATCATAATTATCAAAATAAGCTCAGTCACTGGAAATCACACAGTAATCATTTTGTTGACATGGCTACAGCTTGCCACAGGCCATTCCGAAATTGCGCAGGGAACTGGGGCCAGCTTCAAATTTTAACCAATCGATAAACTGACACCACCACATGAAAGATCACGTTGAGAGTAGTTATTTGACCAAGTTTGATGTTTTTAGGATGAACAAAGACCAAGTTATAGACCTTGAAACGTGGTTCAAAATCCCGCCAAATGCCTCCAATGTTGAGACAGCATCCCCCAAAACCACATAAACTCTTTTTATCAGTTTTGTGACAACTGTAGAATCCCGTCATTCACCTACCATTTGAAAGAAGCTGAGATGAAAATCATGTATGTCTGCCCATTTTTAAGAGTATCATAGAAATCATAAAAAATTTGAAGAGTCTATATGGCTTTAGGGACGTTGTCTCAACATTAGAGACGTTTGTATGGATTTTGAACCATGTTTCACCCCAGCTCGGTTGACTTCCGGTTTGTATATACCTTGGCAGTCTGCTACGGCTTTTTCCCTTAGCAGTGTATATGTTTCAAGGTTGTATTTTCATTCAACGTCCAAAAATTACGTACAATTACTATTGGTGTTTAACGTTGAGTTTCGTTTATATTTTAAATTCAATAATACGTTGAAGCAGCAAATGTGACAATGTAACTCTTCACGCCAACTTTGTAACTTGATACTTCTGGTTTCCTCGCAAAGGTATGTACTATGAAACCCTTGTTTTCTCCAAAACACACGGAAGATGTGCTTGTCTTTTGGAGATGAATGTTAAATATCTGATGTAGTGATGAAGAAAGGGAAAAGAAATGATGTTGTTTTAATAAAAACGCATTTTTTTTAAATCACCGATGGGCAAGAACTAATTTAATTATTAGATATCTTTTCCTGTTGCCACCTTTGTGGTTAAAAATAAAACAATTCAAAATAAATACACAACGATATTGGTGGCTGAGAAGCGTTTCAATGAAAAGCATTGAAGGTAAACAGCGCTACTTGACGATATGAACGAGTCTCCTCAAAGACTGATTGAGTTAATTTGCGTTTTCATTAGGTGCCACGGAGTCTGCAGCAATATTTGAGCACTTTCCTGGTTTCTCTTGTCACAAATTTACAATTTGCGGAGTGTTAGAGCCACTAACTTGGGAACTTTTTGGTCTCTCTCTTACACACGCAATTCAGGCAAGAAATAAACAAGCCGCTAAGGAGAAGCAATACATTTGAACCCTGACAAACACACTATTGTAGATTGAAAACAGCAGATGATATTTCAGGTTGAACCGACCTGGGTGTAATTCTAAAAGCTACGCAGCCACAGTAACGTTTCACTTTTGCAATAAAAAGGGACAAGTGCCACTACCTGAAAAATAAGTGCCGTCCGCGGTCACATGCCATGACATATAAAATACCGCGCGGAAACATAGTGTATAACACTAACAATGCTAGAACGCATGCGTCTTACATGTTGAGTTCTACCGCTCAACATTTGTGCGTGATTCCGTATGCAATGTATCCTCCGCCTAATATAGAAGCCACGAAAGCTAACTAATCTACGCATGCGTTCAGAGCAAATTGGTTTTGTTAATAAAAGAATGGTACCACAAGGAGAGCAAGGGGTTACCTGAAACAATTATATAGCTTTGCGATATTCTCACCCAGCTGATGGCGATGGAACATGTTTCAGGTAGAGTACACATGTATCTTTCCCACCCCACCCTAACGACTTACTTGCCTCTAGACTAACAAATTAATTGAAATTAATTAATTAATTAAACAAACATTTAAAGTTTACACCTTAGCGCCATAGTACTTAGTAAGTTAGCAGCAGGCAGCCCCCACAACCATCCCAATAGTGCACTCTGCACTAAAAATCGCGGAACCGGAAACGCTTTTCTATCTCATTTAGTATGCAAAACGATGTCATGTGATGAAAACTCATTCGAGCACAACAAAGGAACAAACAGTTCTGAAGTCAGAACGAAAACAGTGTACTTCATGCATAAAAGTACAATTTTCATCTCTTGACTCAATGATGGATGGAAGGCCTTCCTTTCATCTGTGGTTGAGGCTGAGATTTCTCATTGTTTTTGGAGAAGCAATTCGAAGGTGCTTCCTGTGTAATTCTGCGATGGATTTCTTTTGAGTTGACAAACTCCATCGAGTGCACAATGCCAGCCCAGTAGATAGTTTTTCTCTTTCAAATACCGTTCAGTAGCATTCTGCATGATTTTAAGGGATTCCAGCTCATTATCATCTCCGTTTCTTTTTGTGACCTCGGTGTAGAACTTTACACTCGGGACCTAGTCAAGTTCTTGTGGTACCATTATTTCAAGATATTTTGAAGATGGCGGGATTGGCACTAGCTTCGGGGCGTTCGTTCATTCATTTTTTTGTGGAGCGGGTGTATTTTGACTATGTTTAATCACAGCGACAGAGTTGAGCTCTTGTATTGCTTCGTTTGAAACTACCGCAAACCTGGAAACATCTACCTTCTTGAGATGGCTCTGAATTTGTTGTGTAATTTTTGTTTGTTCAAGTTATGTCACAGGTCACCCAAGCGTAACATAAGAGTTTGTATAGAGATCAGAAGTTGACAGTTAAATTTGTTCAATGTATGGGTAATTTACCGATTAAAAACCCTTGAACATTCAATGGTGTCATTTTTTCTCATCCTGGAGAGTTTAAACGAGATTTCAGCAAATTTTGAAAAATTTGTCCTACGATGCACACCGTAGGACAAATAAACTATCCAGGATGAGAAAAAATGACACCATTGAATGTTCAAGAGTCTTTAATCGGTAAATTACCCATACATTGGACGAATTTAAATATCAACGCCTGATCTCCATACAAACTCCTATAATTTAGCCACAGTTTCCCAGACAAACTCTTATGTTACACTTGAGTTACCTGTGGTTATGTTTCGCTAGACTCGATATCACTGGGATCTTGGGCAGATGTTGAAGAAAAATGGCCAAAATATTCGTCAATATGGACACTGAAAGTTAGAAACTTCTCTTAAAGTAGGTCTTCAGCCTGAAGGAGCGCATAATCATTCAGAAACTGTAATTAATTAAATGTCAATTGTTTTGAAAAATAAAATAACAACAAAGTTCTGGCAATAATAGTTGCAAAATTTGCCACACAATCGCTGTTTGTCTTTCATTTTCCTGAAATTCTATTGGTTACTTTAAACTAACCTTGAAATCTGAGTGGTTGTTTTGTTTGTTTTGAGTGGTTGTTTCACTGGCTGAGAAAAAGATGCGATTTAGAGCAAAAAATAGTGCGATTCGTGAATATATCGTACGCTGAGAGCCAATCAGATTGCAAGGATAACCAGTGATTTCAAAATGGATTTAATAAAGTGTTTCAAATTACTCGTGGGAACCTTACATCTCAAATAAACACAATGGTTGCACACGAGACGCGGGGAGGAATATAATGTGCATCTAGCACTAGCAGTGCATTATCTAGTGACAACAAGGTTGCTTTTCTTTCAAGGGTGACTAGTAATCAGACTAAGCGAGAAAATAAGTCACGTCGGTGGATCATATCTCTCAAACAACTACTCTGATTAAATTACTCAAAACGCTCGGTGTAAGAGACACTATGTGATATCGTAGATAATACTGAAATATAATAAAAATGTTGTAACTTCATCCTCCTTATCACTATAACTTCTTACTTAGCTCTTATTAACCGAGCTGGAGGTCTGTATGGGAGAATCTTGACCGAGGTCGTGAGTACAGACCGAACGCAGTGAGGTCTGTACACACGACCGAGATCAAGATTCTCCCATACAGACCGACTTAGCTAGGTTATGTTTATTGTATGGCAAAGAAGAAAACTTTAATTCGTTTAATGTAACTGGTTTGCTGACATTTCGCTCGCGAACGGCGATGAGCTTAACTTAAACCTGCCGAAATTTGCCCGTCCTCTTTACTTCTTTTTTTTTGTTTTTGTTTTTTGTTTTTTAGGCTTTTTGGCACTTCCATAAATGATTGAGAAGAAAATAAAAGGAAATGGTAAACATTTTTGCATTTTAGTTTGCTACTTTTTCAACGCAAAATGAAACCGGTCTGGATACTGGTCTAGATGGGAAAATCTAGACCGCGGTCAGTATCGATTTCAGCCAATCAAATTCGTGAATTCGATCGGTAGTTCCCAGTCCTTGTGAGACACACCCATATAATAATACCACATAATATGGAGGGATTGCCGGTGTTCTACATAGTCCAAGATGGTGTCCAAACTCTGAATTCCTATGGTATTCCTATAGATCCCGCGGGACTGATTTCGACATCCCGACACACTCCCTAATCGAACGCAAAGTCTAATTGCTTAAGTGAAATTGAAAAGCACAGCGAGAAAAAGCAAAACTATGAAACTCAAGGGAAATTCAAAAGCTAAAAAAAAAACCATAAATGCCTGTAATAAATACGCGTGCTCCAACTAGCATATTCGGTTACTCCAACGTATGGGTACACGCTTATTTGAGGGCAGTTATATTTTTGCTCCTAAACGCGATGCATTTTCAATAAACAACTTATTCTAAACACTCTTTGCCTAATACAACAAAGATTCGTAAAATTCAACAAAAAACTAATTCTTTTAAGCACCCTTTAGCTTTGCGAAATTCAAAAGTTGAAACACTACACAATAAAACGTGCGAGTATAAACCTTTCCTAACACTCGGAAAGAGCAAGATCAGCTTAGGGAGACTGCTAGTTTTGAGGACCTTGGCTCTCATTCAATAAACAGATATTCGGTAAACTACCTGTTGTAAACACCCTTTGCCTTATACGACAAAATTTCGTTCGAGCTAGTCTGCGAACAGGCTCCCGGCGAGGACGGAAAAAAATTTCGGCGAGTGCGGAACTGAAGAATTTGGAAAGTGAATCGATCGGGGCGGGACGGGGGAGCCTGTAGACTTTGTTTTTGATGTGCCTATCCGCCCTTGGTGATTAGCCTCTAACAAATCAGTCAATGAGGTAATTAGACCTGTCAAGAAGCTGCATTTTCTGTGCTGGCAAACAGTTCTATAAATCGACCTAATCAAACAGCCGGGCTCGGCGTCTTAATATAGAGTGCAAGTAAGCAACATGTTCACGGAATATTTCAAGCTTTGTCAAGAGCCTAAAGAAATTATAAGCACATGATAGAGGTTTCAAATTCTGCGAAGCGACATGCAGATTCCCACCTCTAAAAGAATTTGTCACAGCATAGCCAAACGGCTCCACTCTACTTAAAATTCCTCCTCATAACAGAGCACAGAGTACCCTTTAGAATCACCTGTGAAATAATGAAAGGTCGAGATACCGAAAATAAAAAGAGAACGGCAAATGCACAATGAATGATTTGCCAGTTATCGGATACCCGTGTTTGCGCAAAGAGCTCTGGGATCATCAGGGGGCAAACATTGCAAGTCGCTAGAAGGAAATGTATAGCGAAAAGTTGTTTCGACGTTCATTTTGGAGAAAGATCAACGCTTTTTCGCCGTCGTTTTATCGCAAATGAATTTGGGCAAATGTTGTTAGAACAACCCTGAAATATGTGATAAAACCTATCGATAAACTCCTTTGCTTGCGTGAGGTTTATTGTGAAATTTACCTGGTGTAATGGTCTGACAATTTTACAAACTTAGTTATAAATCAAGAGGAAATAACCCAAAAAAGCCTTTCAAGTTGTGTAAGGCTACTTTTGGCTTATTTTGAAGCTTAGTTATATAAATAATATTGGAAATAATTCCGGTGGTGATCATATGCTGTGTTTAGACTTGAACGGTTTACCGAGGTACCATAGTTTACTTACCAAGGTAAACATTTTCCGTGTGTAAACGCCAACTGATACTTCGGTAAATGCCGCAAAAGACAAAAGAAATTTAACCGAGGTAAAAGTTGTAATTACCCTGTGATCAGGCATGGTTACAGTTGGTAACCAAGGTCAAGATGACAGATATATCCGCTGATGGCGGCGTAATATTTCACTTCCCGCGGTGAGCAAATTGTGCGATTGTCGACAAAGCGTTTCCTTTCCAGTTTTTACTATCATGGCAGATAACATGGAAAGATTGGATCGATCTTCTTAGGGCGAACAATCCGTCACGTAAAAGAAAGCATTGTATTTTTCATTTTCAGTATTATTTACAACTTTCTCTAGACAAACTTCGATCCTTTGTTGTGTAATTACTGTCAATATATTTTGCCAGCAGGGAGGATGCTGCATATACAACGTATCCACGTTTCTATGCATATAACAATGCATACCTGGGTATGATCAAGCAGCTGAATTTTCGCCGCAATATTATGGAATGAGGTCCTCGCCTATGAAAATGATGGCACCTCAATTTGCTCCTGTTCCGCTGCGGTGGGATCCTCGTTCAAGTTCGATTTCATGACGTTGATAATGCAGCGCGCGCGAATGTTGAAAGATCAACTTGAGTTATTTGAGCCGGTATAAACACTGGACGAATGTTCCACGGTTAAGTAACTTGACCTTAGTAACTGTTTACCTTGGTAAAAGCTCAAATGTAAACACAGCAATAGTGTTGTGTACATGGGGTCGATTAAAATGAGTAGACAGACCTCGCGACTCATGCTGTGCGGCCATTGTGTTGTTCAAAGCTGTTGTTTTGCTTTTACAAGCACGTCCTTAGGCGATTTTCCTTTTCTAGCTGGCTCCTTGAATATCTCTCTGAGTATTTGCGTTAATATGCCATTTGCCCTTGATTACACTTTTCAAATTTTGGTTATGCAGTTGAAATCATGATTGCGAGACAAAGGGTAGAAGTTTCTCGTGCGTTCTCGTTTTCTGTTTTAGGGCTTCTTGTCTGTCCTTATATCTAACTTCTCAGAGAATCTTTTCTACCATTTGCTCCGTGTAGCCTCTCGAAACAAGGAGTGTTTTCAAATTTTAAATATGCTATTCAATGTAAATTTCACAATAAACCTCGCGCAAGTCAGGGAGGTTATCGATAGCTTTTAATCACATATTTCACGGTTATTCAAACGAAAACTTACGTTTTCCATGTATCAACACTGCCCAAAACCATTTTTGATAAAAATAAAAAAAAACCACGAAAAAGCGTTGATCTCTCCCCAAAATCGTTTTTTTTTTTTTTTTACGTCGAAACAACTATTCGCCGGCTATAGCTGGTTTTCACATGACGTCACCAAAATTTAAACCACAAAACTATTGATCTTCCTGAGATTTTACTTAAATGATGTATAAGAGTAGCTGAAAACTAATATTCATACAAATTTTCGCTCCAAATGGGTTCTTGGTTTTGTGATACACTACGCTTGAATTTCTAAGCTTTTGCGTGACGCGCTATTTACATGACGTCCTAGAGAGCTGTCGTGATGGTTAAAAAAGTGACTTATTTCGGGGAACTTGGCTATCTGAACAGTTCATGTCTTAGAAAAAGTATTATTTTAATGTTTTAGAGTTCCTCGTGGGATAAATTCACGGTTTTGTAGCAAAACTCGGTGACAGATGTTTCTGTTGGTTTCCGGCCGCCATGTTGGTGCCCATACGGATGGGCACCAACATGGCGTCTCCATACAAATCTCTATAACTTTGGGTAAAAAATTTCTCCGCATATCTCGCATAAGAAAAATTTCTGTGACCAGAATTTTGGCGAGAGTCTCTGCATATTTACCTTCTTTCGTTTCCCAGATTCTGGACTTAATCTATCGACCGGTTTTGATTTTTATTTTGATCTACTTTGAATTGCTTGACACTGAAAACCAGCAATACATTTCCTTCTAGCGACTTGCAATGTTTGCCCCCTGGCGATCCCAGAGTTCTTTGCACATAACATGGGAACTGGCAAATCATTCATTGTCATGAACCGTAAGAGTCGTGTGGGGCGATCAACCGCAGTTTACAAAGATCTATCAAATAATGATCTAAAAGATGTCAACAATCAGCGATTTAACCAATCATATCATGATACCAGGAGCTGCTATCATGGAACGGCGGCATCAATAGAATGTCTACAGGCTCCCCTGCTTCGTTCGGACTCACCGGGAGCCTGTTCGCAGGCTACATTCGAGCAAACTAATTATTTCAAGCACCCTTTGCGAAATCCAAAAGTTATAAAACTACACTCTATGTTTAATACAGCAATAAAAAGTGCGAGTGTAAACCTTTCCTAACACTCGGAAAGAGTAAGATCAGATTGGGCAGACTGCTAGTTTTGAGGACCTTGGCTCAGTACATGTCAGAAGTTTTTAAAAGGTCTTCTTACAGCTCCCCTTGTCTGTCATCAGTAGCCGGACCTTTATCTGCTTCGTTAGTTAATGGCAAGATAGCAGTCATCAACTTGCGCGCAAACTCAACTTCACTCTCCGAGTAGATTTTTCGCCCCAAGAGATTTGATTTGGAAGTCGAACTTGTCTTCTTCGAGATCTGTAACGTGATGATGACGCGGTCTTCGGGATCTGCAGCGAAGGTATAGGTTTTCGGTTCTGCTAATTCGTGCGCATCGATAGACTTTCCATCATATTCCCCAATGACATCGTCACCAGCCTGAGTCCCATCTGCTTCTAAAACTTTTCCGTGCAGAATTACTTTATTGTTCACTGTGCTTCCCGACTCCATGAAGTCCTCCACTTCCTTGAAGTTTATTTCGATAGATTGTTGATAGCTTGTACCAACTTTTAAAGCATGTGAATCCGAGTCTTTGCGATCCCATTGCCATACTTTTTGGTCCTGATTGGTAGGTCTGCCTCCAATGTCTGTTGAGAACGAACCGTAAGGCTCGTAACAATTCTCCAACCAGCCATCATCGTCACATGAAAACTGAAAACTGCCACTTAGCACGTAGTCTATTAAAACTGGGGGCTGTTCTCCATCTTCTATTACGGGACGAAGTTGTAACTCGATTGTAACTACATCAGCGTAGTCTTGTTGAAATGTCAACGTTGTTAACTCGCTCAGCTCACTTGCTTGGTAGGTGTGTCCATCGTAGTCTCCAATTACGTCATCGCCGATGTTATCGTCCTCTTCCACGAGCCCATGTAAAGTTATCTTATTGTTGCTATCATCCATAAAGCCCTTGCTTTCTTGAAATCTGATCTTAAAAGGTTGACGATAATGTGAGTAAAGATTAAGCGAGATGTCATTAGCACCTGCCTGCCATACTTTGAAGTTTTGATTAATGTTTCTCTTGCCAATGCTGATACGGAAGGATCCGTAAGGTTCATATGCAGCTCCAGCGTCCTCGTCGCATACAAAGTCAAACACGCCTGCAAGCTGGTATTCAACCAAACCACTTTCTTGATCTTTAATTACATCTCCTTCCTTGTTTAACAAAATGCCAATGTTGGAACTGCAATCGAAGCAACATTGACTTAGCCTGTGCTCGTCGCCTGTACTCCAATCAACAACGTCAAAACCCAACGCATTTCCCTTGGCTAAGCAGTCATCGAAGGCAAGTGCGCTTTCGCCATCCGTTTCCCATAGGTTCGAGAAGATTACGTACCTATGTTCCTTCTTATTGTTGTAGTACGCGCTAATTGGATATTTTACGTTACTGCTAATTGAAAAGTCTATTCTTGAGCTTTGAGCTCTGCTATAGTCAAATAGCAGGAATGCTGGTCCTTGAATTACAGGCAGTTCGAGATCTTTTAACTTCTCAGGACATGCTATCCCCAGGGAGTTCATTAAGTCACATACCTTCATAGTTTCTGCCTGTGGTAACAGATATAATTAACAATACAACTCATTGCCTCCTAAGCCTGGATCGGTAATACGCCACGCATCATCCACTCTTTTGTAATCCTCTGGCCTGCTGGGTTCCTTGATCTCTTCGAGAGTCAAGCCAACCAAGAAAATGCCACATATATCTTCGATCAATTTAATAAAGTCCGTGATAGTAACGTTTGGTAACTTTTGCGAAAACTCGGCGAGTTCGTCAATAACTTTACCCATATCCGTCGCGCCCCATGGACCATACAACTTGTGATAACCGTTGCGGCTGATAAAGAGCTTGACAAATTGTAAAATATCAAAGGATCCTTGTTTTTCAAATGATGATGCGGAACCTCGACGGACGCGGTACGATTTAGGACCACTACAAACAATGTCATCTGAGACAACATCGTCTTCCGTGATCTCACACGTTATTGTGACCTCCTTCACTGAAGGACCCTTGTACTCAACGGAAAAGTATTGTAGCGAAGCAAACTCGAAGTATTCGAAATTTCCTTTGCTGTCAAAAACTGTGTACGTTTCGCCATTCGGTAACTGAATATTGATACTTCCCTTAAATTCCGATCCTTGAAAAAATGCATGTGCCTTTCGAAACAGTTCACCGATAGTCATAGCGGTTGGGTCGGGATAAATAGACAGTTGAAATGAATCCCAGTTTACAAACAGGAGAGCGCCGCTGAGTCTATATTGACCATCCTTAGGTTTACCAGCTTGCTCGATTGGCTTCTCTCCGGCATATGATGAAATCCATAGCAAGCTACAAAGAGCAAGCGTAAGGCGGAATCCGTTGTGATTCATGACTGATCTGCTATTGCGCCGTATCTTGCATGTACCAAGCGTACGTCGCTTTATGCCCGTATTTCAATAATGTTTGCATTCTTTTCACTAAGATGCTAGACTCAATTGTTTGGGTCAGACAGTGATTGACATGAATCAAAGCGGTTGACAAAAGAAGGGCCCCGTTGAGTCGATATCAATGACCGTCGCGTGGGCGAAGTTTACCTCTTTGCTCGACTTTGATATAAAATGATGAAATCCATAAAAAGAAACTACCTCAAAAGGCAGTGGGCAAATTTTTGTTTATTTTGCGAAACAATGTCACTAGTTCCCTGAGACAAGTGCGCCCGGTGATTTTTAGACCTACCAAATTTTGTCAAGGCTTACCAACCCTTACCAAAACTGCACATGTGCAACAGAGGTGTAGCACACATGTGAATTTCATGGGAGAGCAGATGTTTTACACACGCGTGAAACACGTGCCACACATGTGTAACAGATGTGTAACACGTGTAGCACATGTGAAACACACTATAAAATTTGCCCACCAAATCATGGTGTAAAACGTGTCTCACATGTGTAATTTCATTGTCAGACATGTGTACTCTCATGTGATACACCTGCTGTTATTTGACAAAATGACAAGGTCGGCAATGAAATGATGATTTATTTGTAGATCAAGTTAAGTGACAACCTTTTACAGTAAATATGTTAATTTCAACTTATCATCCTTGTAGATTTACTACAAATAATATTACCTCGAAATGATTGGTTTTACAAACGACTGCATAAAGCCCATTTGAAATTAAGATTTATTCAATAAATTACTCAACTGAGATTAACCCAATGTAGATCTCTATATAAATATATTACGATTTCTGTAATATTGCAAAACAATTTGCTAATTAGCTAATATGATTTAGATTGGTTTACAGATCTGTATACATTAAAATAACCAATTCTATATTTCTTTTTAAACTACACTATAATTATAGAATCTTGATATCTGCATAGAATCCCATATACAGGTGTTTCATTAAGGCCGCCAGGCGCTGGGCAAATTCATCAGCTGTGAACACGACTTTGCCCAGCTTTTTTCAACATTTGAACCAACTTTCGTTACCCCTGAGGGTAAGCCCTTGCTAAAACTCTGCCTGGGTGTTAACACCTGATGTACCCGCTCAAAACCTTATAATTAATGAATAATGAATCTCCTGCAAATACTGTATCTTAAACTCTTACATACAACCAACGTGCAAAGAAGCAAGAGTGTCTGCTAGCAAAATGACTTATGGGCTAGTGCATCCTGGCTACTTCAATTTCTTTGCACCCTGATATACCGTAACTGGAATTGGTTCATTTGACTGTTAAAATATGGAAAAAGCCAGATCTTGAGGAAATAATGTTCTGATTACCTCTTGGACAAGTGCTTAAGTACTGGTGTAAATGGGTGAAAATTCCATGCCAGCGTATCAAAACACTGCATCATTCTAGCAATTTTCTGTATTAATTTTGGGATTTCCACAAAACTCAAACTGCATTTGTTTCCTCTAAGACAGATGAGGCTATCAGGATTATTGTACATTTCAATTTCATGCTCTGAACCTCAACAGTCATGCTCAACTAAATCAAAATTTGAAAATTAATTTTACATGTTGACATCATGCAGTCATGATGGAAATGGCCCATGAAAACAGAAATCTACAGCTAGAACAGATTAAAAAATTCCCAATCAAAAACTAATATACAGTAATATTATTACAGGTGTATAAGTATTTCATGAGACTTCTATGGCAATTGAATGGCAGTGAAATGCGGTTATTATCTTAATTGTATTCCAAAAAGTGAAGAACAGGAAAACCTGTTGGTCTACAGTCAGTGGAGAGGAGCTGTTCTTCACAATTTCTGATCACTTGCTAGCAGTTTTGAAACCCCACAGCGTGCTTTGTTGCACATTTTGTAAAATTTAAATTGTTCAGGTGATGAGGCACACAACAAGAAGTGAGATTTTCTGCATTGTTTGTTTTAAATATTATTACCTATGATGGCAGTTGTTATGGCCGGATCTAACTTTCTGTACCCGCGAGGGCCCCCACCACCACGACTCGCACCAAATTTCACACAAGAATTGTTGGTTTTCCATTAAAGCACGCATTTTTCTGTTCCTGATAGAGGTACACAGAAGACCCAGGAACTAAGGAACCATCTGTAAATTTTAGCACATAAAATCATGTTAAGCTATATAAGAATTCAAAAATGGTATGGATAGTAGCTAAAGTTATCAAAGGGAGCATACCTGGGTGGTCTGATTCAAACTGATTAATTAACTTTCTTCACGTACATAACGTACTCAAACAAAAAATGATTATTACTTGTCAGACAAAATGGCTGCCTTAAACTTGAAGGACTTCTACACATATAAAATTACTATCAACTTTCTTACATATATATTCCTCAAGGAGAAGGTTGATCCCTAAACGCCTACAACAACACCCTGTATTTTATATAACACACTGAGCTTTGATTGGTTGACGAAAATTTTAAGCTTATTAAAATACACACACCTCTGATTTCTTAGCCGTTTCAGGTGATACAACCCCTGCTGTCGATCGATTCACGTGTTGTGTTCACGTCACAATAACCGGTGTAAACAATCCGTTCCCAGATTTCCGCTCTATATGCTGTGGGATTTGGTTTTGACTTCATACACTATAAACAGTCTGCCTGTTTGCTGTTCAACAAATAAACTCCTAAAGACATGGCTAGGAAAAGCCAAGTTTTTTGCCTACGTTTTAACTCGAAAACAAAGCAAAAACCAGCGACAAAAATACGGAACCACGTTTTTCTATTACATTGACGACCACATGCAAAAATTCAGCTAATTTGGAGCAAGAAAAAAGAAAAGCAACCAAAATCGTCACTTATCCCCTTTTATGACCAGCTTCTTCATGTCAGTTTTCCCTGACTCAAAATAAAATTACCTGAGTTTTCCCTAGAATAATTAAATTTTTCCCTGACCATTTCCTGACCTGTGGTAACCCTGTTGATAATTCTCTAAATTGATCTCCCATAGGAAAAACCTAAAGTTGTGATTTCTGGAAACCTACTGCCAAGGACTGCATTATACTGGCAGAGTTCAGTCAGTCTATACATTTACACATTGGCATGTAAAAAATCTAATGATATGCATGTCCTTCCAAAAACCTATGTTACACAACAATTATTATTCATCATTATTTTCACAAAGTGCACTTGTATATATACACACCAGATTCCTTATCCTGCAGCTGTTGTTGTTGTTGCTGGTTTTTTTTTTTTTGCCTCTTTCAGTTTTCTTTTCAGCACCATTATTTTTTCCTGCAATTCCACTATACTTTGCTTGAGGGAAGGACACTTGGGACATGTCTGACGAACTGCTGTCAATGTGTCAGACGGTACCTCCCCTACACCATCACTTTCATTACTGGATGATAAACTTTCTAATGCAGAATCAAAATCATGTCGTGGCTTCTTTGGAGATGATGGTAGCTGTGAATATATCCAGTCATCTTGACCAAAAAAGCTTGGTCAATAAAGGATTTGTTATATGGCTTTCCATCGGGTAGTCCTGAGCGGGCAAGATAGCTCCATCTTGCCCGCTTGGGTAGCCAATCACAGTGCAGGATTTGATTCATCTTGCCCGCTCATGGAGCTGGCCATATAATAAAAAAGGGTATTACGTCAGCCATGGAATGCGCTGACGTTCCAGCTTTCCTTTTCGTGACGTGACAAATAAGATGGTGTTTACTTTGCAAGTTTATTTCGTCAGAAGCAACGGTCATTAATTTATTTGCAATTTTGCGAGTATTTCTTCTGGGTTTCGGCGAGTGAAGCGAATTCTTTGGCTGTTTCATCGAAGCGAGTTAAGATATTTGAAGAAAAATTAAACATTTACCGAGGTAAATAAGAGCTTGCCAGAACTTGCAACGTTTAAGTCAGTGCTAGGGAAAAAACCACAACCTTTCTAAGATTATCAAGGACTGCTTTGGAATGTGCACTGCGTTGTGACTGTAGTATTAACAAAACAGTTAAATTTTAAAAGCGCGGTTATAAGATCTTAAAGATCTTCTTGATTTAATAATGTAGTTTCCTAAGGTAGAAAATGCTGTCTAATGATTAATTGAAGAACATAAAATAAACAATTATTTCATAAACAATAATGGTGATGACTGAGGAAGATTAAAATAGACTATGAACAACACTATGAACTGAAAATTGCACAATCTGTGACATAGCACCTTTGAAATAAGGAATTTGCAAACAGTTTTGCCCTACAAGTAAGTTTGATAGCCGGTCAAAAATAATTAATGCCCAGTGTTCCAAGGTCCCAGTTATATGGTCTCGGGTAGCCGAGACAACCCTATGCCCAAGGCAACCTTAGTGAATGTATATGTGAAATCGTAGTCCCCATAGGCCGAGTCAAAGTTGACTCTGCGTGATTATTCATAACCCATATTGAATAATCAAATGTGCAAATATCTCTCTTACTTTGAGGTTCCCTCAGTCATTCGATCAGTGGGTTTTGCTGAGTTAATTTTCACTGCTTTGATGAAATCTAGGCACTGCGTGACTCTCGCCACACAGAGAGCTGTCCCAGTAAGGGGAGCCAAAGCGTTTATATGAAGAAAAGTTGTCCCACTTGCCAGGGTTACCCTACCTGCCAAGGCGAGACAACTTGCCCACCCGAATTGTCTCGCCCCCTGAAACGGGTTCAGTGGGAGGCGCAGTGGCCTCATGGTTAGTGCGCTCGTCTACGGATCGAGCGGTCCGGGTTCGAACTCTGGCCGGGGACGTTGTGTTGTGTTCTTGGGCAAGACACTTTACTCTCACAGTGCCTCTCTCCACCCAGGTGTATAAATGGGTACCAGCGAACTTAATGCTGGGGGTAACCCTGCGATGGACTAGCATCCCATCCAGGGGGGAGTAGAAATACTCTTAGCCGCTTCATGCTACAGAAACCGGAATAAGCTCCGGCCTGATGGGCCGCTTGGCTCGCATGCAGACTTTACCTTTACCTTACCTGAAACGGGTTCACCATCCTAATGTAAATGGTGTTAGTTTTGAAACGCCGATCATTTATCAATTTCCTTTGCAACTTCCCACTGATTTATTATCAGTTATTATTCACGCCAAGTACGTGATTTCAAAATCAAAGCTTTCATAAAATCGTGATTTTCACACGTATGTAATAGTTCTAGAAATTTTGCCGCTAGGAAGTTGTCTTTATTGTGTGCGCCATGTTTCTCACAATGCCCTAGTTTTTTCACGTAGCAAGGCAATATAAGACGACGCGCAACTTCTTTTAGTCAGAGATTGTTAGTGAAGTTACACCGCTACCGTTGTACGATCAGAGGATCCAAGTTACCGCTATTTCAAGTGTATTTCGCTGTCTCTCTGCTACCTTTTGGTGCGAGTCGTCAACCAAAGTACGTAAGTTCTTATTGTTGTAGTCATTTGCTAAGTCACGAATCGTTAGTCTTTTCTTTGTCACGAAAAGATTTCATTTAGTTTATCTAAGTTTTGTTGAAAACAGCTCCACTATTGCAAAGGCTTATTGTCATATGATTACCAAATTGTGATTCTTTCACACCATATTTAGCTATTTGCGCGATAGCCGTTGATATCTTCGTTTGTTACGACAAGAGTTGTCGTCGTCTCAGTTTTATTAGTTTCATGTATCAATTGTCACGTCTGTTTGTTTCACGCTGTGATCTTGTTAGTTTTATTATAATTGTTCTATCCTGTTAGATTTGTATTTTATGCCTTATCTAAGTAGGACGTATTTTTAACTATCGCTTTTCAGTTCGAACCTACTACTACATCTACTTGTACGACTACTACTCCTATTCGTATCTGCTACCACTAGCGATCTACTGGTTTTCGCTATTTCTTCAGTCGCTACCTATTGTGAAGTAGATCTATGGACTTGATCTGTCATTAAATCAGTTTGAATCTACCAAGTGGAGTTCGAATATCTCACACCGCGCTACCCCTGTAGTAGTTTAGGATTTGAGTAAATGCAACCTCTAGAATCTTTACAATTACAAATGGTTGCTTGAATTTTACAAAGAAATGAGCTAAAAGGTACCTCGGCTAGGGTAACTCGGGGGTGGGGTTGTCTCAGGTACCCGAGACCATATAAATGGGGCGGAGGATCGTTTGCGCTCGAAATAGTCAGATGGCTTCCAGCTTATCCCAAATTCCTGTCTTATGCAGTACCTTGACAATTTTAAGCTTTCCACTAGAGATAGAGAAGAATATACAGGCCATGAAAATCTCTAGGTTTTTACAGTAGCGGCGAACCCGAGATCGAAGAAATCCTCAATGGCTCCCCGGCTTTAGCTTCGCACAGATCAGCCCACTTCTTTGGTCTTTTTCTCGTTTCTGGTAGAGTTTCATCGAGATAGAGGTATTGAATGAAGAGGAATACTCAATTCTACGCATCCTGTATTGCTACAACCTCCAACAACATATCTTCCTTGCATTCTGCAACGATTTTGACACACACTATCGCAAGTTAGCATACATTCTTCTCAGAAACAAAATTTTGTTATTCCCGAAGTGACGTCAAAAGCCAACTCGTCCCATTCTCCGCTATTCCTCGGTCGTGAACATGGAAAAGAGCAAATTTACAAACTTTAAAAATTCATAGAAAATTAACAAAAATAGCTACAAAGATAATTTTTCCGCAGTGGTGATCAGGAGAAAAAGGAAATTTATATTAGCGAAAAAAAATTTTGGGGGTTAGTGGCACTTTAAAACCCTTTATGATAACCCAACGGTATATGATTACAATCGACACCAAAACACAACAATATAAATTGCGGTTTTTCACCAAAAATTAAGACATGATATGAAGTTGATTTAAAACTCAACACGATCATTGTGCAAACATTACCGAATCAAAAATACTGCATTTCCCAGGGTTTTCGAAACAAAAAAGCGGTCTTCAAATGTAATCCAGACTGATTTCTTAATATCTGGATGTCGGAGCCCACAGTAAAAGAGGCAGCGTTGTTGCATTTACCGTGGAATATTTCGTATATAAACAAATGAAACACAACTAACAAGCGAAATGGCGTCTGATGAAAATAGGCCGATTGGAGTTACGAAACACAAGCAAACACCTGGTAAATTAAATTGTAGGATGTAAATTTACTATATATAATCATTTAAGATACATTTGGAAAAACTTTTACAAAGTGACAACTGTAAAATTTCTCACGATTAAAGGCAGCATTCGAATTTGCACAAATTGAAGCTTATTCCAGGAATTATACACTTACCTAACTCGAATTTAACAAACGAAATGGGGGAAGATGGACAGTTCTCGTCAATAGACAATACACTTTCACCGTCCTAGAGAACTACATGTGACTGAAATATTTTAGTCTTGTGAAGGGTACTGCTGAAATTGAAGAAGGTAAATACAAATAACCTATGTTAGAGTCCTATTCTTTACACTGAAATTATCACACAAAATTACTCATTTACTTTACTATTCGAATGTCAACGAGGTGACTTGGTCAGGTGCCAGCTTTTGTTCAACCAAAATATTTCCCTACAATAAGCAATTTATTAAAAAAAAACACAGACAATTGATTGAAATAATAACACAAGTGACAAACACCCAGGTGGAAAGATATCACGAATGTCCCTCATAACTTACAAAAATGTAAATTGACAAAGATTGCATGCTTGCAGGATTAAAAACACATGGAATTGACTATGGTTCTTAATAATTTGCAAATATAGTGTGTACTGCAGCCATAATTAAAATATAATTACTTTTAATCCACATTGTTTGTGATTTTAATGTAACTTTATTGGTTTTTACATTTACTCATAGATCTGTAACATCTTTGCAAAGGGTCTAAAACAGAAACCAACATCAATATTGTTCGGATTTATCGTGTTGACATCATTCTGTATGGGCCATTCATGTGTCAATGTCCAGCAGGCGTTCTGGCAAGAACCAGTAATTACATGGATTGCACTTGTAATTTCTACAGGTAATTATTGAATAACACCAAACACAACAAATTCAATGCTCCCATAGAAAACATTTGCCTTAAATATTTATATACCCCTCAAAAAAAAATATGCACTTTGGTACCTCAAGGAAAGGTGCGTAATTGAAACATTGTGCATATTTTGGCAAACCCTATTTCTTCTTTAGGAATTTACCAAATGCTCAAAACAAACTTACTATTATTTATAAAAACTGCCCAAAATTAAAACTGTTACAGTACCAAATACTAATTAATGGATCAAGGAAAGTGAAACAGAGTTGTTGACTCTGAATTTTTCCTGGTAAAAACAACCAGCTGTGCAAAAGCCATATAATTTGAACAACAGATCATTTTATATACACTCACATGAATATAACAATTGAGAAACTAAGACAGAGACCACTGTTGTTGGAATGCATCTTTACATACAGTGTATGTGAGCGATTATTGAGGTGCAAGAGTTTTAAATTAGTTCATGTCTCAAAATACAATTTAGAGGATAGATCAAGGCTTTTTTAAGCTTTTGTGGATTATTTCCTCCCAATTTATACCTAAATAAATTTGTAAAATTTTCAAACCATTTACTGGAAAAATTCACAAAAAAATCATGTAAGCAGGGAAGTTTATTGGTAGATTTTATCACAAATGTCACAAATATTCAAACAAAGGTTTACATATTCCAAAACATGAATTCTGTGTAATTTCTTACCTAGGGAGATGCAAATCTGCATTCCATGAGTTTTTAAGCCAAATCCTTGAGAAGGTGGCTGACAAAGTGGAAGTTAGAGGACATAAAGCACGGCAGGTGTTGCTCCCACACTGCACCTGGGACAAGTTTGAAGAGATACTCTCAGAAAATGTTGCTAGGTCTTTGGGCCTGTTTGATGAGCTAATGTCGTTTTTTGCAATGATGAATATGTATTCGTCACACAAAATGCAGCTATCAGATACAAGGGAGTTTCAGGATTTCCTCCAGCTGTTTACAGGAAAATCTAAAACATGCGAGACAGGTACCTTATTTAAATTGACTAAACATTTGGTAAGAAAATTCATAACTTGCATAATGGAACTAAAAAAAACACACAATGTAATAATGATAGAAACTATAAATCTGGTTGGTTTGGAATTTTAAATTTAATTCCAATTTACTATATACAGAGACTTCTAACTTCATAATTGTCAGAAAATAAACTGAAAAGCAAGAGGAAGTTAACAACAGAATTTATATCTGTGTCAAAGAGTTTTACAAATATCACAAACAAAACAATACTTCTTTTATTGCGAAGAAGAGGTATATATATGTTCCCACATTATTATTTATCACTAACAATCAAATGCAATAATATTAAGTCGATATTACACATGTTAGGCAATGACACACAATGTCATAAATGCCCAAAACAGTCAATCAATAACACCAACACCCCTAACAACATGTTCCAAAAAGCAGGTTGACCTAATGATAAACAAACAGTTAAGTAGCAAAACCACGCACACAACAAAATGTTCTTTGTTTTATTTGCACTCACTGGGAATGCCAATTTCAACATGTCATGCACCTCATTTTCCTTCTTTGGAATGACACAGCCATATGCAGCCATGCCGGTAATTCAGGACCAGTCAAACAATGCCAAAGGATTTATGTCAAGGATACCTTGGTTTTTCCAGAGCCAGTTTTTGCAAGATTTTAAGATACAATGCTAACTCCAGAAGAGAAAACACTCACACAAGAGTTTGAGGAAGAACTAGGTATTAACACTTTTATGTATAGTATCACACCGTTTTTTCATTAATTTCACAAATTACCTCTATTACAAATAATACAAGGGAAAAACCCAAACAAAAAGAATAATATCATAACATACTGACATTATTTTTACTACAAAAGATTAATAAACAATGTGTTAACAATTTTAGAAAACTTCCTGGCTAGCCTTTATATTCATGGTGAAAAAACTTTTGAGGTAGAAGAAGATGGCAAAAGGAAAACAGTGAAAGTGGAACGAACTGAATTCAAGCTGACAGAAAAGGCAATCAGTGCATTCAAAGCGATACATGATGAGTGGGAGCTGGAAGTGTGCAAAAAGAACCCACATGATGCATTACTTGGAGGTAATTCTGCTACTAACAGTGTAACATTAGCACTAATTAACAGAGCAGAAGGGCTATATGGGAGAATCTGAACTCAGGTTGCGGAACCAAACACAGTGAAGTTTGTTTACTTAACTGAGGTCAAGACCCTCCCAATAACAGGTATATTATATGGCAAACAACAAAATAATAATTGGTTTCTGTAACTGGTTGGTAGTGGTTGATAATGTTCAGTTCCAGAAAATATCCATACTCCCCCTACAGAAGGGATTGGAATTTCCCAGTTGGAGGGTGGGGGGTTCGGTAAGACCAACAAATTTAAGGAAATGTGTGAAAGTCAATCGGAATTTCCAGAGGGGTGGGGGAAACTTAGAAAAATTCCCTTCTGTGGGGGAGGTATGAATATTTTCTGGAACTACACATTTTGCTTACAACAGTGATAATCCAAACTTAAATCTGCCAAAGTTTGCTTGTCTTCTTTAAATTATTTTTCATCAGACAATTTGGCACTTCAATAACATAAATAATATTTTAAAATGAATCATTACCCCCGCATTCAGTGTTACATGCATAGGCCACATCTTTCGACATGCCATCTTTCAACCTGCTATGTAACCTGGCCTACTTAAAAAATGTAAGCACAACAGACTTCTTTACGGTCGAACTTGAATTGTAATGTATCAAGAAGTCATTCTGGCAGAAATAAGTTGACTGTATTGAATGTTTACACGTCAAAAATATTAAAAGCGGCAGCGACCCAATTCTACCGGAAGTCACTATTGAAAACCGATCGACTACACTAAAATGCTTGCATCATCCCGTAAATAGGGAAGCATGCAAAGTCCAAAATCTTCTGCAGCCATTTGAGGTAGGTAATTATCATTTACTTGTCATTTCCTCTGCTAATAACCGGAAAAACTACCAGTTTCACAGTTTAACGGTCTTTCATAGCATGGCGATAGATGGCAGGTTGAAAGATGGTCGAAAGATGTCACCTATGCACGTAACACTGAAAGTGGGTGTAATATTTCTTGTATTTTGTTTGCAACTTCTTCACCATCAAATGCAACCAATCTAGATGGCAGTCTAGGTAGGACAATCTACTTTGCAATCAAAATACAGCCTATCAAATTCATGAATTCAATAGAGCCCAATCCTTGTGAGACACAGCCATATGATAACATAACCTTTCCAACCACCACTCACAACTACCATAAGGCAACCCATTTGGTATGCAGCATCCAATAGTGAACTATGAACAGGAAAGCAACACATCACTGGAAATTAGCTGGCACATCAGCTTGCTGCTAGCAATGAAAGCAATCTGCCCTCATTTCTACATTGAAATTAATTCTGTGAAAAATTTACTACCAGAGTGCATAAACAACAGCATCTGACATGCACTGTGTACTTAGGTGGCTTGAGATTAATTCAACCTTGTTGAAATAAACAATAACACAAATTCAATCGAAATTGTTCTTTTTGCGTAGCTTATTTCATGTGCAATGAGCAGATGTTGTCTATAGTAGACAATTGAATTAAATTACTGAACAAGCGTAATCTTCAGATTTATGAAACACTTCATCCCTGTGGGCTTTCTACTAAAATGGCATACTATTTTTTTTTATCAATTTGATATAGGGATTTATTCACGAGGAAAGTCCCATGTGCTTCGCATGGCAGTTCCAATTCAACTGCTTTTAAATGAATTCAAACCAGAAGATGATAATGACGTACGTTGGTAATACTATCTGATCACAGACAATTTAAATTGCCACAAAATAAAGCTCCGGCATATTAAAGTACAAGTTAATTTCCATTATTCATGCCTGAACTATATGTTATTGTAATTGTTACACATTTCTGATTTTAATGGAACGGGTTTTTGAGCATTAAGTAATTTTGTCGAAAACAAATCACCACCTTAACTACCAGCTGCTTTAGTAACAAAATAGATCAACCCAAAATTCCTAAAAAATTTAATTAAAATGGTAGTTGTGACCTTCTTCTATTACAAATTCCAGGCCATGACCAATTCCCAAAGTGGTTCAGATGCTCTAACAGATGAAGAGGTATGAAAAAAATGATCAGGATTCATAGTTGATCAAAACTTTTCATTTAACCTGTACAATGGAGTAGGAATTTACACTAACATTATTCAAACATGTACCATAATTATTACAACAGTAATTTTGTTGAAAACAAATCACAAGCAAAACTACCAGCAACTTTAATAACAAAATAGATCAACCCAAAATTCCTAAAAAATTTAATTACAATTATGGTAGTTGTGAACTTCTTTCTTTACAAATTTCAGGCCATGAGGAATTCCCAAAGTGGTTCACATGTTCTAACAGATGACGAGGTATGAAAAAACAGTCAAAATTCATGGTTGATCAAAACTTTTCATTCAACCTGTACAATGGAGTAAGGATTCCACTATCATTATTTAAACATGAACCATAAGCTATAAATATTACTAAATGCAATTAAAAATTTATTAAGCTAAACTACACCCCATCCTCTCCATATCAAATACATAAATCCAATCATTAATAATATTTTTTACAGCAGATATAAAAACTGCAGCAGTACAAAAAAAAATTACTATGACATGTATATTATAGTTCAACAAAATGATAAATATGCCTTCAATCAATAAATTTGATTTAACAAAACAAATTCTTTCTTTCAAGCAGGACACCACTGATGGCAGCCTAGATGACACTGAGGCAACCAATGAGGGCACTGCCATGGAATCAGACATCACTGCACATGCAATTGGAATTTTCATAGCGTATTCCCTCATAAACACATACCTATCTCAGTTATGTAAGTGTTTTTACAAAAAGACCAAAACTTCCCTACTTTGATTTAATATTTACACGACATGTGTTATCAGCATTCAATACTGTCCTTTGAACTTACTAGCATAACAAATAGTGGCAAGTGAACATCAGAAACCAGCTAATTAAAATAAATAGCACCAAGTTGAATGCTAGATGGTCATCCATAGTTGCAGGCCATGTTTTTCCACCAACCAGAAATAATATCGGAACTATCCAACTATACTGCAATTTGATTTTTAAGGCAATAATACTCTTTCAACTACAAGAATAATGTGACTATATTTAATTGATTTTTCACAAAGGCACACTTAATGACAAGACCCATGTACTAAATGGCAGTGGGTCCAATGAGGACAAAGATACACCATTTGATATTTCATCCAATGCAACAGATGGCATGAGCAAGGTGTTTGCAGCAATATTATCAACACCAGGACCCATTGTTAGCTTCTCCATCCTGGTTAAAAAGGGCGTGTTCAGGAGAAGCACCGCAAACACCCTCGCAAATAAAGAGCTAATGCTGAAAGCAGTGAATCAACTTTCACAACTTCACTTTGGGCACATAGAAAATTTCTCCATTACTTCCAACAATTCAGAGGTATGTAACCAAGGCTACTATTTTTGACAAAAGAAAAACCAAAAAAGTTAAATATACCATTCCATCACCTTCTAAAAGACCTAACTTAAAAAAATTATGAACCAAAAACTACAAGTTAGTCCAAATGATCCAAAGTAAGCAAGAACAGCTCAAAAAATGGTACATCTTTGTTACAGGTTAAAACAAAATCCAAAATACTCGTATGTACTACAAACTGATATCATATCCGTACTAACTAGGTCCAATCATCAAGTAACTATTTAAATTTAAACAAAAATAATTTCAACACAGCTCAAGCTATGAATAGCGCAAACAACAGTACACAACAAAATTCAGTCATGTTATTCAGAATTCATTTTCTGATTTTCCCTAAACATAATTTTTAGGTCTATTTATACAGGTAGAAATTTAAAAGCCCAAAGCCACTAATACAAAGTGAAAGAACAATAGATTGCCAACATCAAAAACAACAACTACAACAACAACAGTTTAATAGTAAAATTGCACAAATACCAACTAACATACTCAACTACAGTTACTACAAAGAACATATCTTGATACTTCTCTCTTTCTGGTCACAAACAGTGCAAGACATCAGGGAGATTATACGCAAAGGAAAGAAAGTGAAACAAATGGAACGCCTAGAAAACGACAACGCTTAAATGATGAAGCAAATCAATAAAAAATAATTACACCCTTTTCCATATTTTTACCTATAGTAACTGGCACCACAATTAACATAACGAAAACTTCCACAAATTACACATTCATACCAAGTGAAACATACCCCCAAAATTACATTTAGTGATTTGATTATTTCAATATTGAATCAGCTGCAAATTCAAAAATACAATAATCAATTGATTATTGCAAAATTGAACCCAATTGTCTCTCCAAGAGTACGACAGATGGGTTCAATGTTCCAAGATAACATTTAATATTGATTTCTTTGCATGACTAACAAATTCAATATTCAAAGAATCAATTCATTGTTGCAGTCTTGAAATGACTGACAAGTTCAATATTCAAATAAGCATTTTGTTAATGTAATCTTTGGAGGTATGCTTCACTTGGTAGACTGTAACACTATTTGCAAGGTAATCAAACCAAGCAAGGCATATCACATATATAAAAATAATCAACTGATAAAGATTATTACTCTGTATATAACAAAATAACATTTCAAAACCGATATAGGCATCTTCAACACAGTGATGTCATGAAATACCGACATAACAATTATGTGCAGCCCCAATAATTATCTACCCACCACTAGAACAATAATTGGAAACTCTGAGCCTGATTGAAGAAATCACACACACAAAAAAAAAAATCAAACAATTCTTAATGTGTTTTTTGTCCAGATATTCAGATGGGAACATTCGATAAACAAATGGCCATCCTTAAAAAAAGGGTATTTTATGGGACTACACAATAAACAGTTATGCATCCTTAATTATAACAGTTGACATTTACGATTTCTCGTGTATGCCTTATAATATTACGAGTTTATATTTCCTATTTACGATTTAATACATAGCGAGGAGCTTAATTTTGATGAATTATGCTAGGATAGATGAAAAGCTAGACCAGAATACAAAACTTAATCCACTATGTTGTTCCAGTTCCAAATATTACACCATTTATTGCATAGCCAATTTCAAAAAAACAGTAATTAATGAGAAATGGTTCCGTAACAGTTTAAGTTATCTTAAGGTTGCCTAGTTTAAAAGCCATTAAACATGCATATGTCACTAGATGTTAGCCTTACAAATATAATGATGGATGTACAGCAAATATCCAATTACAACATACTCGATACAGTAAGCTACCAATAGTGAACTGATTTATAATTTAATCAAAAAAAATTGAACCTCACCTGTAGACATGCAGCAATGATTTTGAAACACGTGTAATAGGAACTTGCACTGAGCATGTCAGTGCACTCGCATAATCAAATGGATTCCACAACATGTTAAAGGAGCTCAGTCACGCTATTTTCAGTTATTTTGACCACATACAAATTACCTTTAAATGGTATGAAACCGGAAAATAACAGGTTAATAACATAGAAAAGCACCAAAAGATAATTATAACCCATAAAGGAACAAGGATAGCCAAGAATGGAGAACATTAAAACGGATTACAAAGGACCAATTTGAAAACATGAGGCTAATCATTTATATATGCGCAAAAGTGACTGAGCTCCTTAAAACTCTCCTGTTGAAGTTGCAAAATACAGTCGAAACATATCTTACACTAATCCACCAGGTTAAAACAGTTAACAACAACAACAACGACATCAAGCATAGCAACAACGCAAACAATTCGAAACAACGGAGACGATTCGTGTCGTAATGATCTAATCGAGTGGAATCGACAACAACACAGCACACCTTTAATAGCCCAGGTGCGCCATATTTTCTAAGCCTCGTGCGAATCAAATTCAAGGATGACTATTCGTCATTAATAGGGCGATTCGTGTCGATTCAATCGAATCAAGTCGAATCGACAACATTTTCAACCGACCCTCAAAGCCCAGATGCGCTATATTTTCTAAGTCTCGCGCAAATCGACTTCCGGTATGAAGAATCAACAGCAAGGGTGACGATTCGTCACGATTCGATGAAATCGTGTCGAATCGACAACATTTTCAACCCACCCTCAAAGCCCAGATGCGCTATATTTTCTAAGACTCTCGCAAATCGATTTCCGGTATGACGAATCGACAGCAAGGGACACGAGTCGTCACCATTCGATCGAATCGTGTCGAATCGACAACATTTTCAACCCACCCTCAAAGCCCAGATGCGCTATATTTTCTAAGTCTCGCGCAAGTCGACTTCCGGTATAACGAATCGACAGCAAGGTAGACGATTCGTCACGATTCGATCGAATCGTATCGAATCGACAACATTTTCAACCCACCCTCAAAGCCCACATGCGCCATATTTTCTAAGTCTCGCGCAAATCGACCTTCCGGTATGACGAATGGACAGCAAGGGAGACGATTCGTCACGATTCGATCGAATCGCGTTGAATCGACAACATTTTCAACATACCCTCAAAGCCCAGATGCGCTATATTTTCTAAGCCTCGCGCGAATCGACTTCCGGTATGACGAATGGACAGGAAGGGAGACGATTCGTCACGATTCGATCGAATCGTGTCGAATTGACAACATTTTCAACCCACCCTCAAAGCCCAGATGCGCTATATTTTCTAAGCCTCGCGCGAATCGACTTCCGGTATGACGAATCGACAGCAAGGAACACGATTCGTCACGATTCGATCGAATCGCGTTGAATCGACAACATTTTCAACCCACTCTCAAAGCCCAGATGCGCTATATTTTCTAAGTCTCGCGCAAATCGACTTCCGGTATGACGAATCGACAGGAAGGGAGACGATTCGTCACGATTCGATCGAATCGTGTCGAATTGACAACATTTTCAACCCACCCTCAAAGCCCAGATGCGCTATATTTTCTAAGTCTCGCGCAAATCGACTTTCGGTATGACGAATCGACAGCAAGGAACACGATTCGTCACGATTCGATCGAATCGCGTTGAATCGACAACATTTTCAACCCACCCTCAAAGCCCAGATGCGCTATATTTTCTAAGTCTCACGAAAATCGACTTCCGGTATGACGAATCGAAAGCAAGGGAGACGATTCGTCACGATTCGATCGAATCGGGTCGAATTGACAACATTTTCAACCCATCCTCAAAGCCCAGATGCGCTATATTTTTCTAAGTCTCGCGCAAATCGACTTCCGGTATGACGAATCGACAGCAAGGGAGACGATTCGTCACGATTCGATCGAATCGTGTCGAATCGACAACATTTTCAACCCACCCTCAAAGCCCAGATGCGCTATATTTTCTAAGTCTCGCGCAAATCGACTTCCGGTATAACGAATCGACAGCAAGGAACACGATTCGTCACGATTCGATCGAATCGCGTTGAATCGACAACATTTTCAACCCACCCTCAAAGCCCAGATGCGCTATATTTTCTAAGTCTCACGAAAATCGACTTCCGGTATGACGAATCGAAAGCAAGGGAGACGATTCGTCACGATTCGATCGAATCGGGTCGAATTGACAACATTTTCAATCCATCCTCAAAGCCCAGATGCGCTATATTTTTCTAAGTCTCGCGCAAATCGACTTCCGGTATGACGAATCGACAGCAAGGGAGACGATTCGTCACGATTCGATCGAATCGTGTCGAATCGACAACATTTTCAACCCACCCTCAAAGCCCAGATGCGCTATATTTTCTAAGTCTCGCGCAAATCGACTTCCGGTATAACGAATCGACAGCAAGGAACACGATTCGTCACGATTCGATCGAATCGCGTTGAATCGACAACATTTTCAACCCACCCTCAAAGCCCAGATGCGCTATATTTTCTAAGTCTCGCGCAAATCGACTTTCGGTATGACGAATCGACAGCAAGGAACACGATTCGTCACGATTCGATCGAATCGCGTTGAATCGACAACATTTTCAACCCACCCTCAAAGCCCAGATGCGCTATATTTTCTAAGTCTCACGAAAATCGACTTCCGGTATGACGAATCGAAAGCAAGGGAGACGATTCGTCACGATTCGATCGAATCGGGTCGAATTGACAACATTTTCAACCCATCCTCAAAGCCCAGATGCGCTATATTTTTCTAAGTCTCGCGCAAATCGACTTCCGGTATGACGAATCGACAGCAAGGGAGACGATTCGTCACGATTCGATCGAATCGTGTCGAATCGACAACATTTTCAACCCACCCTCAAAGCCCAGATGCGCTATATTTTCTAAGTCTCGCGCAAATCGACTTCCGGTATAACGAATCGACAGCAAGGAACACGATTCGTCACGATTCGATCGAATCGCGTTGAATCGACAACATTTTCAACCCACCCTCAAAGCCCAGATGCGCTATATTTTCTAAGTCTCGCGCAAATCGACTTCCGGTATGACGAATCGACAGAAAGCGAAACGACTCGTGTCGATTCCATCCAAAAGGGTCCTCGAATCGACATCCGGTTGGTCGAATCATCAATTTAAAACACGAATCGACTCTAGTTGGGTGTATTGGACAACCCTCATTTAACCAATCATATCATGATACCAGGAGCTGCTATCATGGAACGGCGGCATCAATAGAATGTCTACAGGCTCCCCTGCTTCGTTCGGACTCACCGGGAGCCTGTTCGCAGGCTACGTTCGAGCAAACTAATTATTTCAAGCACTCTTAGCGAAATTCAAAAGTTATAAAACTACACTCTATGTTTAATACAACAATAAAAAGTGCGAGTATAAACCTTTCCTAACACTCGGAAAGAGCAAGATCAGCTTTGGGAGACTGCTAGTTTTGAGGACCTTCGCTCTCATTCAATAAACAGATATTCGGTAAACTACCTATTGTAAACACTCTTTGCCTTATACGACAAAATTTCGTTCGAGCAAACTAATTATTTCAAGCACCCTTTGCGAAATTCAAAAGTTATAAAACTACACTCTATGTTTAATACAACAATAAAAAGTGCGAGTATAAACCTTTCCTAACACTCGGAAAGAGCAAGATCAGCTTTGGGAGACTGCTAGTTTTGAGGACCTTCGCTCTCATTCAATAAACAGATATTCGGTAAACTACCAATTGTAAACACTCTTTGCCTTATACGACAAAATTTCGTTCGAGCAAACTAGTTATTTCAAGCACCCTTTGCGAAATTCAAAAGTTATAAAACTACACTCTATGTTTAATACAACAATAAAACGTACGAGTATAAACCTTTCCTAACACTCGGAAAGAGCAAGATCAGCTTTGGGAGACTGCTAGTTTTGAGGACCTCAGCTCTCATTCAATAAACAGATATTCGGTAAACTACCAATTGTAAACACTCTTTGCCTTATACGACAACATTTCGTTCGAGCGAACTAATTATTTCAAGCACCCTTTGCGAAATTCAAAAGTTATAAAACTACACTCTATATGAATACGTTCGAGTATATATGTTTCCTGACACTCGGAAAGACTGAGATCAGATTGGGCAGACTGCTAGTTTTGAGGACCTTGGCTCAATACGTGTCAGAAGTTTTTAAAAGGCCTTCTTACAGCTCCCCTCGTCTGTCATCAGTAGCCGGACCTTTATCTGCTTCGTTAGTTAATGGGAAGATGGCAGTCATCAACTTGCGCGCAAACTCAACTTCACTCTCCGAGTAGATTTTTCGCCCCAAGAGATTTGATTTGGAAGTCGAACTTGTCTTCTTCGAGATCTGTAACGTGATGATGACGCGGTCTTCGGGATCTGCAGCGAAGGTATAGGTTTTCGGTTCTGCTAATTCGTGCGCATCGATAGACTTTCCATCATATTCCCCAATGACATCGTCACCAGCCTGAGTCCCATCTGCTTCTAAAACTTTTCCGTGCAGAATTACTTTATTGTTCACTGTGCTTCCCGACTCCATGAAGTCCTCCACTTCCTTGAAGTTTATTTCGATAGATTGTTGATAGCTTGTACCAGCTTTTAAAGCATGTGAATCCGAGTCTTTGCGATCCCATTGCCATACTTTTTGGTCCTGATTGGTAGGTCTGCCTCCAATGTCTGTTGAGAACGAACCGTAAGGCTCGTAATAATTCTCCAACCAGCCATCATCGTCACATGAAAACTGAAAACTGCCACTTAGCACGTAGTCTATTAAAACTGGGGGCTGTTCTCCATCTTCTATTACGGGACGAAGTTGTAACTCGATTGTAACTACACCAGTGTAGTCTTGTTGAAATGTCAACGTTGTTAACTCGCTCAGCTCACTTGCTTGGTAGGTGTGTCCATCGTAGTCTCCAATTACGTCATCGCCGATGTTATCGTCCTCTTCCACGAGCCCATGTAAAGTTATCTTATTGTTGCTATCATCCATAAAGCCCTTGCTTTCTTGAAATCTGATCTTAAAAGGTTGACGATAATGTGAGTAAAGATTAAGCGAGATGTCATTAGCACCTGCCTGCCATACTTTGAAGTTTTGATTAATGTTTCTCTTGCCAATGCTGATACGGAAGGATCCGTAAGGTTCATATGCAGCTCCAGCGTCCTCGTCGCATACAAAGTCAAACACGCCTGCAAGCTGGTATTCAACCAAACCACTTTCTTGATCTTTAATTACATCTCCTTCCTTGTTTAACAAAATGCCAATGTTGGAACTGCAATCAAAGCAACATTGACTTAGCCTGTGCTCGTCGCCTGTACTCCAATCAACAACGTCAAAACCCAACGCATTTCCCTTGGCTAAGCAGTCATCGAAGGCAAGTGCGCTTTCGCCATCCGTTTCCCATAGGTTCGAGAAGATTACGTACCTATGTTCCTTCTTATTGTTGTAGTACGCGCTAATTGGATATTTTACGTTACTGCTAATTGAAAAGTCTATTCTTGAGCTTTGAGCTCTGCTATAGTCAAATAGCGGGAATGCTGGTCCTTGAATTACAGGCAGTTCGAGATCTTTTAACTTCTCAGGACATGCTATCCCCAGGGAGTTCATTAAGTCACATACCTTCATAGTTTCTGCCTGTGGTAACAGATATAATTGACCATACAACTCATTGCCTCCTAAGCCTGGATCGGTAATACGCCACGCATCATCCACTCTTTTGTAATCCTCTGGCCTGCTGGGTTCCTTGATCTCTTCGAGAGTCAAGCCAACCAAGAAAATGCCACATATATCTTCGATCAATTTAATAAAGTCCGTGATAGTAACGTTTGGTAACTTTTGCGAAAACTCGGCGAGTTCGTCAATAACTTTACCCATATCCGTCGCGCCCCATGGACCATACAACTTGTGATAACCGTTGCGGCTGATAAAGAGCTTGACAAATTGTAAAATATCAAAGGATCTTTGTTTTTCAAATGATGATGCGGAACCTCGACGGACGCGGTACGATTTAGGACCACTACAAACAATGTCATCTGAGAGAACATCGTCTTCCGTGATCTCACACGTTATTGTGACCTCCTTCACTGAAGGACCCTTGTACTCAACGGAAAAGTATTGTAGCGAAGCAAACTCGAAGTGTTCGAAATTTCCTTTGCTGTCAAAAACTGTGTACGTTTCGCCATTCGGTAACTGAATATTGATACTTCCCTTAAATTCCGATCCTTGAAAAAATGCATGTGCCTTTCGAAACAGTTCACCGATAGTCATAGCGGTTGGGTCGGGATAAATAGACAGTTGAAATGAATCCCAGTTTACAAACAGGAGAGCGCCGCTGAGTCTATATTGACCATCCTTAGGTTTACCAGCTTGCTCGATTGGCTTCTCTCCGGCATATGATGAAATCCATAGCAAGCTACAAAGAGCAAGCGTAAGGCGGAATCCGTTGTGATTCATGACTGATCTGCTATTGCGCCGTATCTTGCATGTACCAAGCGTACGTCGCTTTATGCCCGTATTTCAATAATGTTTGCATTCTTTTCACTAAGATGCTAGACTCAATTGTTTGGGTCAGACAGTGATTGACATGAATCAAAGCGGTTGACAAAAGAAGGGCCCCGTTGAGTCGATATTAATGACCGTCGCGTGGGCGAAGTTTACCTCTTTGCTCGACTTTGATATAAAATGATAAAATCCATAAAAAGAAACTACCTCAAAAGGCAGTGGGCAAATTTTTGTTTATTTTGCGAAAAAATGTCACTAGTTCCCTGAGACAAGTGCGCCCGGTGATTTTTAGACCTACCAAATTTTGTCAAGGCTTACCAACCCTTACCAAAACTGCACATGTGCAACGGAGGTGTAGCACACATGTGAATTTCATGGGAGAGCAGATGTTTTACACACGCGTGAAACACGTGCCACACATGTGTAACAGATGTGTAACACGTGTAGCACATGTGAAACACACTATAAAATTTGCCCACCAAATCATGGTGTAAAACGTGTCTCACATGTGTAATTTCATTGTCAGACATGTGTACTCTCATGTGATACACCTGCTGTTATTTGACAAAATGACAAGGTCGGCAATGAAATGATGATTTATTTGTAGATCAAGTTAAGTGACAACCTTTTACAGTAAATATGTTAATTTCAACTTATCATCCTTGTAGATTTACTACAAATAATATTACCTCGAAATGATTGGTTTTACAAACGACTGCATAAAGCCCATTTGAAATTAAGATTTATTCAATAAATTACTCAACTGAGATTAACCCAATGTAGATCTCTATATAAATATATTACGATTTCTGTAATATTGCAAAACAATTTGCTAATTAGCTAATATGATTTAGATTGGTTTACAGATCTGTATACATTAAAATAACCAATTCTATATTTCTTTTTAAACTACACTATAATTATAGAATCTTGATATCTGCATAGAATCCCATATACAGGTGTTTCATTAAGGCCGCCAGGCGCTGGGCAAATTCACCAGCTGTGAACACGACTTTGCCCAGCTTTTTTCAACATTTGAACCAACTTTCGTTACCCCATGAGGGTAAGCCCTTGCTAAAACTCTGCCTGGGTGTTAACACCTGATGTACCGGCTCAAAACCTTATAATAACTACTTAATAACCGAGAGTGAGGTCGTTACGGGAAAATCTCAAACTGAGGCCTTGCCGTATTGACCGAGCGATAGCGAGGTCAATACGGTAGGCCGAGGTTTGAGATTTTCCCGTAACGCCCGAACGGTCGAGGTTATTAAGTTGTTTATTATATGGCTCATCAATAAAGAGAAAAATCATTCGAGCGGAAGTCGTCAATTTACATCCGGCGATGCGCGCGTTTACCGATTCATTCATCGTCTCAAACCTAGGGCAAAACTACACAGTCAGTGAATTTCAGCACTGTATTACGTATTCCGTTAAAAACACTCATTTCTTTACGGAAAAGTCACTGTCACAGCCTCAAAAACGTATTTTAGTATCGTGGTATCACAAGTTGATGGGGAAGTTTTTCCGACTTTTGGGGCGAAACGTCAACGCATATAGAAAAGACAGCAAGTGCTTCAAAATTGTCCAAACCAACCGTCTTTCGGTGAAAGAAAATACTAATGCTTCAGAATGCACTGCTCAAAATAAGCTTAACTCGATCTTTGCATTCGCTTTCGACAACATATCTTCGCCTTCTTCATTCTGGGATTTATGGATGAACATTTCAAGCCGTGTGAACGTCTGCAGTTATCAGAAACACTGCTACCGACAGAAACCGCCCGACTGTTTACATCTGATGATCCTTGAAGCTGATTTACACTTGCTTGTGTCAAAGCGAGGGAATCTATTTGACGAGAACTTTGACGGAGTTCAATACTTCGGTAATTGCTGTGACTAAGATGATAACTTATAAGTTTCTTTGTGGTGTTCTGCTCAGGATGCATGGCAGATCTGCCGATGGTGTTTTTTACTTAGCGATTTTAGCTTTACTTAAGACTAGGCAAACTTTGATTGTTTTTCACTAGTGCCCGCCAAGGTTACCGACTGGTAAGTCATCTATATAAATTTTATTAAAGAAATATCTCTAAACTTTTAGCTACTGATATTCTCGTACTGATTTTAATCGGTTTTCATCGCTTCAATGCGCTTGAATTTTCAGAACCAGGCTCTTCCTAATTTGCATAATCCGTAATCGGCCCGTGGGCATTACGGGAGAATAATGCCCTACAATTCAGTGACAATTAACCAATCAGAGCGCGCGTTATATCGGCCACAAGCCAAAGTCATATAATAATTAATGAATAATGAATCTCCTGCAAATACTGTATCTTAAACTCTTACATACAACCAACGTGCAAAGAAGTAAGAGTGTCTGCTAGCAAAATGACTTATGGGCTAGTGCATCCTGGCTACTTCAATTTCTTTGCACCCTGATATACCGTAACTGGAATTGGTTCATTTGACTGTTAAAATATGGAAAAAGCCAGATCTTGAAGAAATAATGTTCTGATTACCAATTGGACAAGTGCTTAAGTACTGGTGTAAATGGGTGAAAATTCCATGCCAGCGTATCAAAACACTGCATCATTCTAGCAATTTTCTGTATTAATTTTGGGATTTCCACAAAACTCAAACTGCATTTGTTTCCTCTAAGACAGATGAGGCTATCAGGATTATTGTACATTTCAATTTCATGCTCTGAACCTCAACAGTCATGCTCAACTAAATCAAAATTTGAAAATTAATTTTACATGTTGACATCATGCAGTCATGATGGAAATGGCCCATGAAAACAGAAATCTACAGCTAGAACAGATTAAAAAATTCCCAATCAAAAACTAATATACAGTAATATTATTACAGGTGTATAAGTATTTCATGAGACTTCTATGGCAATTGAATGGCAGTGAAATGCGGTTATTATCTTAATTGTATTCCAAAAAGTGAAGAACAGGAAAACCTGTTGGTCTACAGTCAGTGGAGAGGAGCTGTTCTTCACAATTTCTGATCACTTGCTAGCAGCTTTGAAACCCCACAGCGTGCTTTGTTGCACATTTTGTAAAATTTAAATTGTTCAGGTGATGAGGCACACAACAAGAAGTGAGATTTTCTGCATTGTTTGTTTTAAATATTATTACCTATGATGGCAGTTGTTATGGCTGGATCTAACTTTCTGTACCCGCGAGGGCCCCCACCACCACGACTCGCACCAAATTTCACACAAGAATTGTTGGTTTTCCATCAAAGCATGCATTTTTCTGTTCCTGATAGAGGTACACAGAAGACCCAGGAACTAAGGAACCATCTGTAAATTTTAGCACATAAAATCATGTTAAGCTATATAAGAATTCAAAAATGGTATGGATAGTAGCTAAAGTTATCAAAGGGAGCATACCTGGGTGGTTCTGATTCAAACTGATTAATTACCTTTCTTCACGTACATAACGTACTCAAACAAAAAATGATTATTACTTGTCAGACAAAATGGCTGCCTTAAACTTGAAGAACCTCTACACATATAAAATAACTATCAACTTTCTTACATATATATTCCTCAAGGAGAAGGTTGATCCCTAAACGCCTACAACAACACCCTGTATTTTATATAACACACTGAGCTTTGATTGGTTGACGAAAATTTTAAGCTTATTAAAATACACACACCTCTGATTTCTTAGCCGTTTCAGGTGATACAACCCCTGCTGTCGATCGATTCACGTGTTGTGTTCACGTCACAATAACCGGTGTAAACAATCCGTTCCCAGATTTCCGCTCTATATGCTGTGGGATTTGGTTTTGACTTCATACACTATAAACAGTCTGCCTGTTTGCTGTTCAACAAATAAACTCCTAAAGACATGGCTAGGAAAAGCCAAGTTTTTTGCCTACGTTTTAACTCGAAAACAAAGCAAAAACCAGCGACAAAAATACAGAACCACGTTTTTCTATTACATTGAAGACCACATGCAAAAATTCAGCTAATTTGGAGCAAGAAAAAAGAAAAGCAACCAAAATCGTCACTTATCCCCTTTTATGACCAGCTTCTTCATGTCAGTTTTCCCTGACTCAAAATAAAATTACCTGAGTTTTCCCTAGAATAATTAAATTTTTCCCTGACCATTTCCTGACCTGTGGTAACCCTGTTGATAATTCTCTAAATTGATCTCCCATAGGAAAAACCTAAAGTTGTGATTTCTGGAAACCTACTGCCAAGGACTGCATTATACTGGCAGAGTTCAGTCAGTCTATACATTTACACATTGGCATGTAAAAAATCTAATGCTATGCATGTCCTTCCAAAAACCTATGTTACACAACAATTATTATTCATCATTATTTTCACAAAGTGCACTTGTATATATACACACCAGATTCCTTATCCTGCAGCTGTTGTTGTTGTTGTTGGTCTTTTTTTTTGCCTCTTTCAGTTTTCTTTTCAGCACCATTATTTTTTCCTGCAATTCCACTATACTTTGCTTGAGGGAAGGACACTTGGGACATGTCTGACGAACTGCTGTCAATGTGTCAGACGGTACCTCCCCTACACCATCACTTTCATTACTGGATGATAAACTTTCTAATGCAGAATCAAAATCATGTCGTGGCTTCTTTGGAGATGATGGTAACTGTGAATATATCCAGTCATCTTGACCAAAAAAGCTTGGTCAATAAAGGATTTGTTATATGGCTTTCCATCGGGTAGTCCTGAGCGGGCAAGATAGCTCCATCTTGCCCGCTTGGGTAGCCAATCACAGTGCAGGATTTGATTCATCTTGCCCGCTCATGGAGCTGGCCATATAATAAAAAAGGGTATTACGTCAGCCATGGAATGCGCTGACGTTCCAGCTTTCCTTTTCGTGACGTGACAAATAAGATGGTGTTTACTTTGCAAGTTTATTTCGTCAGAAGCAACGGTCATTAATTTATTTGCAATTTTGCGAGTATTTCTTCTGGGTTTCGGCGAGTGAAGCGAATTCTTTGGCTGTTTCATCGAAGCGAGTTAAGATATTTGAAGAAAAATTAAACATTTACCGAGGTAAATAAGAGCTTGCCAGAACTTGCAACGTTTAAGTCAGTGCTAGGGAAAAAACCACAACCTTTCTAAGATTATCAAGGACTGCTTTGGAATGTGCACTGCGTTGTGACTGTAGTATTAACAAAACAGTTAAATTTTAAAAGCGCGGTTATAAGATCTTAAAGATCTTCTTGATTTAATAATGTAGTTTCCTAAGGTAGAAAATGCTGTCTAATGATTAATTGAAGAACATAAAATAAACAATTATTTCATAAACAATAATGGTGATGACTGAGGAAGATTAAAATAGACTATGAACAACACTATGAACTGAAAATTGCACAATCTGTGACATAGCACCTTTGAAATAAGAAATTTGCAAACAGTTTTGCCCTACAAGTAAGTTTGATAGCCGGTCAAAAATAATTAATGCCCAGTGTTCCAAGGTCCCAGTTATATGGTCTCGGGTAGCCGAGACAACCCTATGCCCAAGGCAACCTTAGTGAATGTATATGTGAAATCGTAGTCCCCATAGGCCGAGTCAAAGTTGACTCTGCGTAACCCATATTGAATAATCAAATGTGCAAATATCTCTCTTACTTTGAGGTTCCCTCAGTCATTCGATCAGTGGGTTTTGCTGAGTTAATTTTCACTGCTTTGATGAAATCTAGGCACTGCGTGACTCTCGCCACACAGAGAGCTGTCCCAGTAAGGGGAGCCAAAGCGTTTATATGAAGAAAAGTTGTCCCACTTGCCAGGGTTACCCTACCTGTCAAGGCGAGACAACTTGCCCACCCGAATTGTCTCGCCCCCTGAACGGGTTCAGTGGGAGGCGCAGTGGCCTCATGGTTAGTGCGCTCGTCTACGGATCGAGCGGTCCGGGTTCGAGCCCTGGCCGGGGACGTTGTGTTGTGTTCTTGGGCAAGACACTTTACTCTCACAGTGCCTCTTTCCACCCAGGTGTATAAATGGGTTCCAGCGAACTTAATGCTGGGGGTAACCCTGCGATGGACTAGCATCCCATCCAGGGGGGAGTAGAAATACTCTTAGCCGCTTCATGCTACAGAAACCGGGATAAGCTCCGGCCTGATGGGCCGCTTGGCTCGCATGCAGACTTTACCTTTACCTTACCTGAAACGGGTTCACCATCCTAGTGTAAATGGTGTTAGTTTTGAAACGCCGATCATTTATCAATTTCCTTTGCAACTTCCCACTGATTTATTATCAGTTATTATTCACGCCAAGTACGTGATTTCAAAATCAAAGCTTTCATAAAATCGTGATTTTCACACGTATGTAATAGTTCTAGAAATTTTGCAGCTAGGAAGTTGTCTTTATTGTGTGCGCCATGTTTCTCACAATGCCCTAGTTTTTTCACGTAGCAAGGCAATATAAGACGACGCGCAACTTCTTTTAGTCAGAGATTGTTAGTGAAGTTACACCGCTACCGTTGTACGATCAGAGGATCCAAGTTACCGCTATTTCAAGTGTATTTCGCTGTCTCTCTGCTACCTTTTGGTGCGAGTCGTCAACCAAAGTACGTAAGTTCTTATTGTTGTAGTTATTTGCTAAGTCACGAATCGTTAGTCTTTTCTTTGTCACGAAAAGATTTCATTTAGTTTATCTAAGTTTTGTTGAAAACAACTCCACTATTGCTAAGGCTTATTGTCATATGATTACCATATGATTACCACATTGTGATTCTTTCACACTATATTTAACTATTTGTGTGATAGCCGTTGATATCTTCGATTGTTACGACAAGAGTTGTCGTCGTCTCAGTTTTATTAGTTTCATGTATCAATTGTCACGTCTGTTTGTTTCACGCTGTGATCTTGTTAGTTTTATTATGATTGTTCTATCCTGTTAGATTTGTATTTTATGCCTTATCTAAGTAGGACGTATTTTTAACTATCGCTTTTCAGTTCGAACCTACTACTACATCTACTTGTACGACTACTACTCCTATTCATATCTGCTACCACTAGCGATCTACTGGTTTTCGCTATTTCTTCAGTCGCTACCTATTGTGAAATAGATCTATGGACTTGATCTGTCATTAAATCAGTTTGAATCTACGAAGTTGAGTTTGAATATCTCACACCGCGCTACCCCTGTAGTAGTTTAGGATTTGAGTAAATGCAACCTCTAGAATCTTTACAATTACAAATGGTTGCTTGAATTTTACAAAGAAATGAGCTAAAAGGTACCTCGGCTAGGGTAACTCGGGGGTAGGGTTGTCTTAGGTACCCGAGACCATATAAATGGGGCCCAATTCAGCACTGGGAATGAACCCACCCCCTGCTATTTACGTCCACTGTTGACTAATGACATGTTAACACGAACATTAGATACTTATTGATGATCATTATTTATGTCAAACATTTCTTCATACCACAGTTAGCCAACTGTATGTGCTTAATCGGAAATCTCTTCCCCTATTGCAAGTTTTTCTATTAAAAAAAAAACCCTCCGAAAATCAGAATTTGATCTGCATTACAGTCAATAACTAATTACTAGCTCACATGTTGCATTTCGTAGAATTGAAAAAGGGGCTAACGACAGCTTGCTTTCTACAGCACCATAACTTGGAAATTAAAATACTGAGAAATCAATTACAAATTAATTTTGTCTTGCTTTTGGGCAATATTGAAAAATAAAATGTAAGGTAATTTTGAGCATGCCATGAATGCATGTCATTGGATTATGATGCATGTTCATGTACACTGCATTATTTTAATACTGCAGCTTCACTTGTTATGTTGTACATGTAAAGCTATTTAATTAGCAATTTATCACTGTGTACATGTAAAAAAGTGCAATTTACCCTTGGCTAAGAGTTAGTGCATATTCCTTTGAGAACTTTCAAGATTGCCACAGTCTGTTGATTTGATTTATTGTTTAACAAGGACACTACTCTGGGTAATTCACCTGCAGAGGAACTCATGATCAGAACACAAAATAATGACTGTTAAGGGTTTTCAGCATCATGATAATGTATATATACTGGAAGGTTTGAAAAGAATCATGCAGCAAGTGGACAAGTGGATAAATCTTAAACACAACTCTCCCCCTTATAGAGATTGAATTTGGAGCCATCAGAAATTTTACCCTCTCTAGTCCATCAACTTTTTTCCCGCTACATTCCATGAAAAAAGGCCTTTATCAGGAGTTTCAACAATAGATGCTGCCACTATACCAGCGAGACAACACTAGTACTGTATTGACAACAAAAGTCCAAAAAGTTTAATCAACTTTCATTTGCCACAAAGTTCAGACTCGCCGCTTCAGTGTTCCTTATCAACACTACTTTCTTTGCATGACATTATTTTAGTAATTAATTTGTCTATACCTTGCACAGTGCCAAGGAACCTCAAACTACATTCAAATAATCTGTTGATAATCTGCGAAAGGGTTGTATTTCGCCTCACTTGTTTACACAAGAATGCACAAAATCAAAGTTCTGTAGCTTTCTTTCAGAAAAAAATTTAAGGCTACAAATAAAACTAGCTTAGTGGCTTGTGGTCAGTCAGTCAGTCAGGAAATGTTACAATTAAAAACTTGACTGTGACAAGTCTTCTGAGTAATAATTATCTTTATTTTTTTAATTCTTTGCAATTGAAGAGATACCGTGTTGAAATAAATTCTGTCTGTTTGTCTGTTTGTCAATCTGCCTGTCTGTCTGCTAATTACACAAATATTATTGCAGTTACCATTTTTAGCCATGTTGTTGTGCAGTTGCAGTGAGGGTGAAATCTATTGCTGCAGGACAACTCCATTAATTGCTCACCCTCTTGAAACTCGCTTTGACAAACCACACAGCATAACTTAAGAGCTAGCGGTAATTTAACCAGAAAATATCAGTGAAAACGTCAAATAAAAACTTCCTTCTAGAACCATACTTTTAAAGTACGCAAATTTACCATCAAACGACACAGAAAAAGGTTGCGAGTTTCACTGACCGTTAGAAGTGACCACAAAAATATTGCTAACGCAAACATACAGATCAATCAAAGTGGATCAGACAAACTCTACGCTTTTCAACGATCATTTTTTGTGCCAGGTATATCAGAAAACCCCATGCTCCTATCTGATTTACTGTATTTATAAATACATGCTGTTGATCATATGATTGTACCATACACGTCATGTAGCAGAGATGTCAACCTAAAAAAATCTTAATCTGGGGAATCACTAATTTTACCCTCTCAACCCCTAAAACAAGTTCTTAAAAGTAAAAGTCTGCCAATTCAACCACAAAAATGTGTTAAACATCCAAAAGCATGCCAACATCAGTCAAAATAACGTGAAAGTTTACTTCAAGTGCTTTCCGATTTCTAGGAGATTTGGTGACCTGTATATGAGACTGGGAGATTTAGTCTGTAACCGTGAGACTCCCAGATTATCCAGGAGAGTTGGCTTAGATGATGTACATAATGTACATGAAGGTAAGAAGTGAAAGCTATTCATCATTGACCTCAAAGTGAACAGTAAAAACTAAACACTGCACAGTAAAATCTGACAACAACTGGGATAGCGATCTCTGCAACCTATACAACATTTCTGCACATATTTTATCCAAATTGGGTTTGCTTCAACATGATAATTCTGATGTGTTGCCAGTAGAACAGAATAAAAGTTCACTGTGAACAAATTAATTTCTGTCAGCTCATATCTGCATTCTTTTCTCTTCACCATCCTCATTATTGAAAAGAGAAGTAAACATTCCATCTACAAGACCATCAGTGGTGCGACATCAATCAGTCTATGATTGCAAAGAACAGGTTAATAATTATACCAGACAACCTTCAAGTCAGTAATATTTACACTAACCTGAATTCACGCTATTTAGGCTAACCATAGTTTTTCTGTAGCATTTAGTTATTTTGCCATTTCATGTTTTAAAAGCGTGTGATAGTATACATGTACTTATAAGCAGAAGTACATGTACAGTACAGGTATGTGAACGTACAGTTAACTGTTTGTGCAGGCACAGACTCCACTCTGCAGAGTACAAATTACTACCTACCAATACTCTCCAGTCTACAAAGTTTTTCCTGTCCTTGACATCTTCTGAACAAGGCCTTGGAATCATTTGGTAAAATATTTAATGCTATACCAGAAAAAACAACAACAACAGATAATCATCAACTGAATATTAAACTGATAATGAGATAATAATTTAGTTGCTGCTTTAGTTGTCAAGATCTGACATATAAGCTCATATGTTTGGTACGCAGCGGGCAAAAAATAATACTAACTGAACCAAACAAACTTTGAGATGTATTTTTCATTTGAGGTGGTTGGCAGCAGTTTCCAGCACTTTTCCAGCAGCTACTGTTTGTACATGTATTAACTTTGATGGTTAAATGCACCACCACTGTTTATCAAGTAATGATACAACATTGGTATCACATAAATGCCTAGCCATTGGTGAACCAATATTAATAATAGTTATCTTTCAGGCCTGGAAGGTTACCATTAGATAGCAATTGTACAACCTGTTAAAAAAAACACCCTTAATGCTTTATGTACAGAAAGTTCAACATTATATTAAATCAAAAACAAGCTTGATGGCCCCCATTTTCTTTTTAATTATTATTATCAAAAATTGTGACAAGTATTTAAAGATGTAACTTTTTACAAAGTTCAAAACAAATTCTACAAAGGAACTTCAAAGCCAAACCTTAAAAAGTTTGAAAATTTCAGGTGGCTCTGAACTCCCATCCTCTGTTTACAAATTCGAGGATCTGGTTTGATAGTTTTTCCCTTGTTTTATTTTTAAAGTAGAATATGAATCAAACTACGAAACCAATGTACTTTAAAAAATGAAAGCAACAACAAGAAAGACACTTGGAACTAATAGAATACTAGGAATATGAGGTAAGACATTTGGAATCCCAATTTCTCTAACCTCCAAAGAAAAAGGCATTAGTTCAATTCAAGAAATTGGGAGCAGGGACCAAGTTAAGAGTTAGTTTTAGCAGTGAAACTAACACAAGAGAGACAACTTTTATTTGGTTCAAGTTGACAAGAGTTTCAAGAAATCAAGATTGTACAAGATTGTACATTTTCAGTTTTTTGGAGAGACAAAGTCCATGGGCAACTTTAACATTAATATTAACTACAAAAATAAATATAAGTTAGTACATATAGTTTATTGATTTAGTTTATTATTCTTACATTCTGCTGCATCCTTTACATGTACAGCCTAGACTTCACACTTTTCCTAAGAGATAAATGAAAACAACAAGCATATGATCTTAATTATACATTCAACTAGAAATAGAAAAAAATTGCCTGAAGAAAAACTTATTAATAAGACAATTTGTGTAATTCTTGCATGAAAGTGAGCTGTGTGTATACACTGTAAACTTAAATTATATACAAGTCCTGTACTATCAGTGATATTAAAGTGCCCCTAAAATCAAATTTTCCGTCTTTTATGTTTGAACGCTTTCTGAAAGTACATGCTGTTTTCACTTACCTCCCAAAATTTGGGTTTGATACAAGCAAGGGAAGTCACATTTTTCGAACGGGAAAGGTAGCGATATTTACCGCCGCCATTACCGAACAGTGTTCCAGTGAGCCAGGAGAAGACGCGGTTACAATTTAGAGGAAGTGACGTCAGACTCTCAACTCACCGAAGGCACATGGCTAATTTCCCATACAAAACCTCTATATCCGAGCGTGTTATTGTAAAATAATTTTATAAAACCGTGCTTCCAGAGTGGTGAAACGGACAATGCCTGGTAGTCGTTGTGTAGTTCAAGGCTGCAGCAACTACTCAGATCACAGTATCGGCGTTTCGTTGCATACAAGCCCTGCAAATAAGAGCGACGGCGACAAATGGGTAAGGTTTGTTCGAACGCATCGAGCAAATTTTAATCCGGCGGGACGCTTCATGGTCTGCTCCGAACACTTCGACGAAACCTGCTTTGGCAGAACAATTCATTTCGAGGGATCAAGAAGATATCTTCTGCCGCATTCTGTGCCAACCATTTGGAAGAAGGTTGTCGAACAACCTCTTTCACAGCGGAGTCGTCGTAAGGTAAACCATGTGTGTTTTGTTTGTTACCCTACCTCCTAGTAAACAGGCCCTATGAAATGCACCCTTTCGAGGAAAAAAATTGGAGTATGCAGCAGTTCTAGAGTCGGACGTTCTGGGTCACTATTTCTCCTATACACTCTTATTAAGTTTATTTGCCCTTTCCGGCGAACAAGACATATAGGTACCGGAAAACGTACGGGGCATCTTAGATGTCTTCAGTATCCGGTATCTACAAACTCTAAAAATTATGCGACATTTCAGATCTCACATTCCTATCCATGATGGCATGTTTCTTTCACACATAACTAGCTATAACTTGAATACTTTTGTTTCTATAGATCATCAAGGAATTGGTTTCCGAGCCTGCTACTGCGCCTCCAGTCCCAGCAACAAGGAGCAGCACCTGCACAAATGTTTTGCCTGTAAGGACACAATAAAGGTCCCCATTTGGCTATCTTTTGCACTGCCTTTTTCCAGTAACAGTGATTGTTTGATAAAAATATAATATCTGTATTTCTTGCCAGGAGGAATTTGACCAATGTCCACGTGTTTTGATGTCGCCTGTAGCATCCGGATCCGGAGACGCTTCCGTAAGTTATCTTACTAACACATAAAGCTTTACAATTGCTAGCACAACTCTTATTTATTTCATTTCTCGCAGAACGATCCTTGTCCAGCCCCTGGTTCTCCGGCCCTCACTTGTGGATCAGACACATACATGGACATTCTGTCAAGTACTCCCATCAGTTATGAGGTATTAATTTGTAGAGATCTCTGTTCAATAACTAGGAATAATAAGATAGGGTGGTTAGTTCAGCCAAGTGATACATGCAAGGCAAAGAACTTCCTAGAACTTAAAATGCATAGAAAGTAAAAATTGACTGGTTTCTACTACAAACAACAACAAATTAGTCCAGCGATGTCCAGCCGGCAGCCTTAATCAGCTTTGATATAGCTACCATGCATGACTATTTCTCTTGGTTTAGAAAGGTTAAGCTCAATTACCTTGGTAATTTTTTCTCTATTTTTGTTTTATAGTTCTACTATGTATGACTATTATTATATGCCAACATAATTAAAAAACATGAATGACTGTTTTGCATTTTCAGACAGGCCAGAGTCAGAGTGATGTTCAGCTGCCTGTAGTATCCCCGCATTACCTCTCACAGTTCACTGGACTGCACTTCATCTGAGGTGCTCGCAGAACAATCCACTACACAAAGCCGGGTATCTCCCAAGAAGGGCAAAAAACCCCACAGAAAGAAAGAATCATGTGTCAACTGCCTTGTTTTGCTGAGTGAAAAGAAAAAACTTCAAAGGAAAGTAAAAATTGGACAGTCTCGACTAAAATCAGTTAATCAGAAAATGGAAGAAAACCAAAGAAACTGGGCCAAAACATTTCAAGAAATGAGCCAAAGGCCACAGTTAGTATCTTCAGGTGAGCCTTATATTATCACAGAACACCACAAGGCCAAACAATACATTGTAAACACAACAACAGACTACATGCAGATATAAACTAAACACAATATGCTTCAAGCCTTTAACTGGTTATGGTGCAGTTATCCATTTTATGAGTTAATGTGTTCAAGTTTTGACTAGTAACATTTATTTACTTATTTATTTTTATTATGGAATACTATGTGGCTCACAGCAATGTCCCATTCTTCCCTAATTGCAAGGGTGTTGTAGCAGTTGAACTTACACAATTTCCAGTTTACCCTACACTTTTTCTTACAGTTTGGTTAGAAGATGAGTCCCCTTCCTCACATAATGTCCTGGAACTGTCATAGGCATGGGTATGGATATCTTCTAGGACAGGTCTAAAAACTGTAATGTTATTCCTAGGAATTCAAACTAGTGAAGATGATTTGTTTGACACTAACACACCTGAAGCACCAACAGAGGATGTGATATATAATAATGATGATGCTGATGAAGATGCGGCAGTTGGGGAGGGAGAGCAAGCAATGGATGTTGATGAAGGGGACCCATTGTGGTCGCCTGACATTGAATTAGATGCCACTTACATGAAAACTGGAGACGATGATGACAGTGAAAAGGGTGAAAAACCAAGGTAAGAATTATGCTACTGTAACAGCTACTTTTCAAGTAATACTATTAAAAGCACTTATTGCAGTTGGTTTTTCTTGTTTAAGACTGATTACCGCCCACCCTGCTTTCTTTTATTTTTCTTTTAGGTTGACTTGTGAGGGAAAGAATGTGCAACAGGAACCAAAAGGAATTGTCTTCTTATCAAAGTTACTGCTCCTATTCCAATACTGCCACCTGTGCTTTGCCACAAGTCCTCATATCAGTGTGTCACAGACAGGGACAATGATAACGATTAAGACAACTTGCAGCATGTGCCAGGGAAGTTACGTTTGGCAGAGTCAGCCGTATCTCCTTGGAAGGTTTCCTGCTGGAAACCTTCTGTTGAGCTTCGCAATCCTTTGTGCAGGTGCTTCTGTTTACAAAGTGTTGTTGGTGTTCAAGCACATGGGGATGCTTGTGTATTCCCAACCCACTTATTATTACCATCAGAGGCATCTCCTAATACCATCAATAATGAAGTTTTGGCGCAACTACCAGGCTCAGATTCTGGAAAAACTGAATGGTAAAGAAGTTGTGCTTGCAGGGGATGGCCGCCACGACAGTATGGGCCACTCAGCAAAATATGGAACCTACACCATATTTTGTTGCACTGTGGGCCTCATCATCCATATTGTACTGATCCAGGTACCAGAAATATCAATTAGTATTACTAATAGTAATTTTATTTCAATAACTTTGCAAAATCCACAAATTACACCATGTTTTTTTGTGGATAATACAACTATTGCATGTTTCACAGTGTGAAAATTTCTGTATGTTAACAGTGTACATGTAATTCAACATGTCACGGCACAATGAATGTTAAAATTGCCAATTGAAACTGACTGTTCCTTAGGCCAATCAAGCCGGTAGCAGCAGCAACATGGAATTTACAGGCCACCAAAAGGCTTTTGCCTTCCTGCTTGGCACAGGCATGATTATAAAGGCCTTTATTTCTGATCGACATATGCAAATAGCCAAGTGGATGCGGGAGACTTGTCCAAAGAAGTGCAAAGAGCTGGGGAAGCCTGTCATTGACCACTTCTTTGACCTATGGCACATTAGTAAAAGTAAGATTCATACCAGTCTGTGAATACTACATACACTAGTGCTAGTTCTTTACTACTGTTTTCCTGCTAGGTCAGCTTAATACAGAGCAAGTGCATATTATGGATATATTGGATCAGGTGGTAAATTGAACACATTTGAGAAAAACTAGAATTTTTATAACACTTTTTGTACAGTATCACATGAAGAAGCTAGTCATAAAAGGGGATAAGTGACGATTTTGGTTGCTTTTCTTTTTTCTTGCTCCAAATTAGCTGAATTTTTGCATGTGGTCTTCAATGTAATAGAAAAACGTGTTCCTGTATTTTTGCCGCTGGTTTTTGCTTCGCTTTATAAAGACGCCGCTAGGAAAACCGAGGGGTTTTTTGCATACGCAATATCCTGAAAACGAAGCAAGGTTTAGCGCAAAAACTACGGGACATTGCTAAACATACCTAAACAAAACTCTATGCGAAATTTGGAGCGTTTTCGACAAAGTTCACTTTTGATTAAAATACCTAACGCCCTTTTCCCGCCGAGGCTGCAAATAAACGAAGCCGGGCCTTTGTTATGATAAACAGAGCCGATCCTTTGTTATAATAACCAAGCCAAGCCTTTGTTATAAGTCGAAATCTCGCCTCGGTTTATCATAACAAAGGATCGGCCCGCCGCGACCGCAGGGACTTTGATCTCACTTAGAAAGCAGCAAAATGTCAATTTCACGCAACGTATAAGCTCAAAAATGTTGATTTTAGGTCAAAAAAGGTTGAAATGTTGATTTCACGTTAACGCGTGACGGCAAGGATGTTGGTTTCACTTAGAAACGGGTGTGGACAAAACCTGGGCTAGCCCATGGGCCAGCCTATGGGCTACCCTGTGGGCTACCCTATGGGCTACCCCCGTAAATTTTTATTTTTTTTTAATTTTTATTTTTTTAAATTTTTTTTCAGACTGTTGTTATTATTATTAATTATTAATTAATAAATTATAATAAATAATTTATGAAATGAAATACTAGGAAGTCTTGCGCACGAAAAAAGCATATCTTCAGACGTGAAACGTCTCACAATGCTGAATAAGCCCAAGGTTATCGATATTAAGTTGAAACCTCTTCGGATTTTCCTCGGCAATCTTCGGCGATCTTCGGAAGTCTTCAGAAAACAGTCGGAGATATACGGAAAATCGTCAAAAACCTTGTTATTAGTTGCTTGGAGATATGAAATGTATCTTGCACACTCGAAGATAACTTCATATTTCCGCACAACCATGTAATATCCTCTATATATTATCATTAATTATTATTAATATCAATAATTAATTGTTATATTGTGAAAAAATACTCGATTTTGATTGTCTAAGAGCAGTGGAATTCAGCTGTAACAAAAAGTGTAACACCAGTGCAAATTACACATCATTCTTCTGGAATACGTTTGCCTGAAAAAACATAGAGGATATTACATGGTTGCGCGGAGATATGAAATTTATCTTCGAGTGTTCAAATCGATATCTCACGAGTGAGCGCAGCGAACAAGTGGGATATCGATTTGAACACGAGAAGATAAATTTCATATCTCCAAGCAACCATGTAATATTCTGTTTATTATATAAACCTACTAATTATGATGTTTTTGACGATTTTCCGAAGATTTCCGAAGATTCTCAAAATGTTGCCCGAAGGTCGTACGAATATTTCCGAACATTTTCCGAACTTCTCCGAAGATATCCGAAGATTGCCGAAGATTGCCAAAGATTGCCGAGGAAGATCCGAAGATGTTTCGACTTAATATCGACTTTCTTTGGCTCATTCAGCAGTGAACAGGGCAAACTTGTCAGAAAATGTTTCGAAATCGATATCTTCACTTGTGAAAATAACATGTTATTTTCACATGTGAAAGATGACTTTTTCGCGCAAAAGATTTCCTGGTATTTCACTGATGTTTATATAATAAAACGGGAAATTTCCTAACGTCAACATTGTCAATTGACAGCTGTCAAAACAAGGTATCCGCTGACCAGTATCACATGACCATATCGCGGTCTTAGCTGTGCACCTCATCCAGTTCATGTGTCTTTTTAAGCTGACTGCTGACCAAGTTACTTTTGCCATTGAATCGTGGGCTCAACGTTTTTCATGTTTATATTACTAATAAGTAATCATACATACGGTTTTTTTTCGTTCAATTTGAATTAATTTGCACTTGTGAGTTTTTCAAAAAGCTGCAATTGGGTGTTTACCTATACTAACGTATGTAAATACTTATTACGAATACTAATTTATTTACTCCTACCTCCTCTCTAGCTCGTCACGCAATCTTTCGTTCCCAGGGATAAGCCTATCAGTCAAAGAACTGCTTAAAAGATTGCGGTATGAGCCGAAAGAACGCCTGTTCAGAAACCAAAAATTAATTAATGGCACAACGCCAAACAGTATAATTTTCTGATGGGTGATACAAAATAGCTCTGGCTGCCGAGGACAATTTGCCAGTTTTGTACGCTTTTGTTGTTATTGGATATCCTTTTGCATGTGAGAAGTGGTCTGGATCTAAAAAAAAGGCGACGTGGAGGCAGCAGCAAGTGACGGTTTTCATGTGACGTCTTTAAATCCTAAACTGCAAATTCGAAAGGTCCCTGAGCTTTCAGTTTTTTTTGGTATTAGATGACTTAAATAGTCGTATTTGTGAAATTTGTTTCTAACATACAGCAGTCGCGGAGGGTCGTGGGTTCAAATGTCATCTTGGACTCGAATTTTTTCTAAGTTTCCTTCGATGCCATTTTATAGCTTGTTGCAGTTTGAATGTCTGATTTTTGTGCATTGACGTCACGTTTTTCTCGCGTGCTGCAGAAACCATTGCAGGTTCAAAGATTAGTCTACCACGTGCACGTAGCGGTTACTTTTGTAGTCACGCTAAGCTCCTCTCGCCCACCCGCACACACCATCGAGTGTTAGGAGACGACAACCGCCTCCCTTCCCAACCCACCCCTCCCCTCTTATCCCATCCCGTCAAGCCCCTGTTTTGATTTGGTGTCAAGTTCGCTCGTGACTCTTATCTCGCTTTATATGCATAATATCTGCTATGCTGCAAAATTTGGCGCTTTTGCAAATCTATAACGATTTGTAACACACAAGAAACTGATGCTGCTACCACCAAAGCAACACTCACCAAGAGCCAGACGCATGTAAACTCAAAAGCATATATAATGTAAAAGTCATTACATATTAATCTGATCAACTTTTCTTGTGACATTTTTAAGTAAGGGAAAGTCTACGAAACTAAAATAACTGACAAACAATTTAAAAAATAAAATGCTGACAACTGCCGACATCTGAAGAGTACCATAAACACAGCTAATAACGTCTTTGCTGTAAAAGTTTGATTTCGTCACTTTCTAAACTGCATTGAATGCTCACTTTGCTAGGGTCGAAGTGAGGATTCCTTGCTTTTATACAATTGGCATAAACGTGGTAATGCTTATTTTCGAAAGTCTTCTTGTACTTTCCTTGGCTTTCGATCCAGACGAAATCATGCTCCTTGTGTCGGATGCAATACTGCTCATCAATTTTTCCCCGGGTGAAGTGGTCTGGCCCATCCCTGATGTTACCATTGCATCCCGCGGCACACTTTTTGATCCGAGAACTGAGTTCGATCAGTTCAAACGGAGTAGTGATCGTTGGCCGTACGGCGGGCTTTGCCGGTTTGCTGTTCTTTCGAATAGTTATGCGAAGGGGGTTGGAAGACGCTTCAGCTGTATACTGCTGGGATGTTACTACTTCTCCCAGGGTCTTTGCATTTGTGTTCTGTTTTGCCTTACTGGAAGTCATGACGTCGGGTGACTTGTTGCGACGCTTTCGTGTGGGCTTTTTAGCGCCCGCATTCTTGTTCACCGCAAATGTTGTCAATGCGGTCAAGTTGTCTTTCTTTTCTTGATTTCTGTACCATTTGAAATACCCTGAAACGTTTTTGTTACGCACTGCTACTGCCATTGTGTGGGCACAAAGTTTTCTGGCCTTGAAGCCCAAGCAGTTGCTATCACATAGGTATCCAGAGTTAGCAACTGCTTTCACTGTGTGGGGCGTTTGCGAGGACTGACTTCTCACCAGAAAACAATTTTGCTCAAAACCCTCACGAACACCCTTTTCCTGGCAAAGCCTCTGTACTTTTTCGGTGAGCAATTTTAAATCTTTCTCCGCGAAAAAATCGGAGAGAGCGTGTAAGTCGATGGTATAATTTTTGTTGAGCTGAGTTTGGGGCGGGGCAGGGCGGTGGCTGTAGACTTTCTTGAAATTTACTGGATCGACCACAACCTTTAAATTGCTGGAGGCGAGATCGCGAGTACCAGGTTGTTCGTCAAAGAAATTAGAATTGTCTTTGACGGAGTTTTGATACTCGGGCCTTAAGATATACGGACTAGAAAGCCCCAGCAAAGTCCGCTGAACATCACGGTGCTGTTTCTCAATAAGCCCTTTTAAATCGTCAACGAAAGTGGCCATGTCAGTGGCTACGAAGTCCTGCCAACGTTTAACAAACGCGTTTGCAGATTCCGGGATGTTGTTTGTCTGCACTTCGTCTCCAAACCCAGCATCGCTTGATGCTTTGGCGCTGACATGATTCCATATTTCGTCTGCCTTATATCGCCTGAAATACTTTGAAAAACAAGGCTCATCAGGTGATTCTGAAAATTCCTGTTCGTCCCATTTCTTAGTTAAAACATCCAACGTTGAGTTGTATTCTTCATAAGAACTGGCAAAAACCAAGCCACCACTGCCAAAAATATCATTTATGATATCATTCGTGAATGATTGTGACAATCGCAGTTTGCGACATTTGTCCTCGATGTTTCTTTGAGCGTGAACTTTACACAACAATGACACCGAACTTGGGAAAACTTGGGCTAGAGCTTGTCACAGCGCTTCTTCTGAATCAGTGCAATAACCCTTTAGGCTGACTTGCAAGCCAGGTACTTGAGCGGAGAGCTTTTGAAACAAGGTCAGGTACGTAGATTTATCTTTTAACATACACAACATTACAGGGCCAAGCATCACTGGGCAGGTTGGTGGATTACTGCGTTTCGTAAATAGAGTTGTGTTTCGATATGTTGTGACCAAAACAAAAAAAGGTCCGAGTTTAAAAGTGACATCTACGTACAACATAGACGTGTGTCCGTCAACCTCGTTACAGCAGAAGTTTACAATGTCTTCAACCTGTTCATCGCTAAACAAAATAACTTTGGGCGATTCATTGTCAAGGCTGTAACACCTAACAAATTTTTTTTCTTCCGTTATCATTTTCTCAGTGATCGCCAAAATGGGATCAGCAATACGTCCTCTAGCGTCCTTTGATTTCAGATATTTTGCCTGTCTTTCATTTCTTGGTAAAGCTCCGATGGAATTACAGTTTTCAAGGTCTCCAACTTCGGTTTCGACCTCGTGGACAGCTCTCTTTAGGCCTTTGCCTTTTTCCTTCGCAGATTTTTCTAGACGGTTACGTGTACTCTTATAAGTTCTTAAATAGGGGATACTGCACGATTTCTCGTTGCCGTGTTGCTTGACCTTTACCTCATGCTCAGGTGCACCAACGAATTCGTATTTGACGAAAACAATGTTGTGATGTTTCCCATCTGGATGGGTCACATCAACGATTGTTTTGTGCAGACTTCTGTCACTAGCATTGACAAATGGCCGGCGGCACACTAATAAGGCATCGGAGTTGTCTCCAACTTTAACCACTTTCTCCACTTTTCCTGTCTTATCGCATCTTGTGTCGTACCACTTTTTTTTGGTCTTGGTTTGAACCCAAGAGCCAAGATCGTCCGACAGCAAGTCTTCACCGTGTTCGAGCGCATCAAGATTAATCAAAAATCGGACGTTGTGCTTAATTCCAACGGGATTTGAGGTTGCAATATATTCCTTGTAATATTGCTCAGCGTTAAGCAAAAGCGGAACAACTGAATCATTAGACCCAGTCTTGTCGAGGAGACTGTTTGGTAAACTCGGTAGCGATTTTCTGCCCAAGTAAAATCTGACATTCTCTGATTTAGAGACTTCACTTTTAATGCTGTGGAGTGAAACAAAAAAGAAAAAATGAATGGTGTATATTGAGTATACTTTTTCAGTATTAATCTACTTATAATATACATCCAGAAATTTCTCGAATCTGATTGGCTTAGAGAAATGCAGTCTTTAGTAAATTCAATGCAGAAATGAGGAAATTCAGTGCAAAAAACAAACGCGGCATCCTGATTGGTTAATAAACAAAGGCAGCCACAGGGGGCCAATCAAACTCTATAGTCTGACACTGATAGAAAACAGTTATCAAAGCTACTGAGCTCGTCGTCTAGTAAAAAAAATGTTTACCTGTTTTCTTCAACGTCAACATTTTCTTCCGATTGGCCACTTTCCGACATCTGCAGCTGACCTTTGGGTAGATTTTTATCTGTAACAGTTTCTGTACTAAAAAGGAAAAGGGCAATAAATAAATATAACAGCTACAATCGAGGTAGGCAATGACCTATGAATGACTTTTTCTGATGGTTTTATCAGTCAATGAACTCACAGCTTTTCCGCGTCAGATCCCTCTTCAGTATCATCTTCATCTGCATCTACGATCACATTGCCCTTGGGTGTGGCCTCTCCCTGTCTCTCCTTGTATTTACGTTGTTTGGAACTGCAGATAAATTGAAATTTTTATAACACTCTCTTCAGTTAATTTCCATTACACATTTTGAAATCCCACACATTTCAACTCGTAATTCAATTTCGTGGATGATAAAAGCAAATTCATATTAACCCACGGGACGTACAAGCGGGGATGCTATCTGGCCATGGGGATGCTACCCCCCCTGAAGTTTTTCGAAGTTTTGAAATAGGATTAAAGACTGGCGGATGCAAGATGGCAGCTCTAATGACGTCATGTGGCGTCATATGACGTCAAAACCAACAAAAAATTACGTCCCAATAGACGTGCTACTGTGCCCTAAAAGAGGTAAAACCTTATGAAAACCCTATGAGCGGGGGGGGGGGGGGGGGGGGGCCTCCACTCTCCTCCTGTACGACGTGGGAGTATGGATTTGCTTGTACGTCCGAGGGTTAATGTCTGAAGCCACTGACATGAAAGTAATTTAAATAGATGAGACCTTAGTTTCTATAAAACTTACATCGATGCAGCGTCAGAAGAGCCTTGTCCCTAAGAGGTAAAAGATAAAATAAATATAAATGGGATAATTCTTACGAAGAGCACAATCGTTCAGTAATTTTATAACATCCATGTTATGGTCACTAGATAGCAGTCGAAACAAGGTATCGTCAAACTGGCGTCACTCAAACTCCAAAGGCTACCTTAATTTTGCTAGGACCTCCTCTTGAACTCTCCTTGCGTCTCACTCTGCTTTCTGTGTAAGCTGAGATCCGGCTCAGATTTATCGCATGCTGAAAATGGATACAATTATAGCATGGTTATACTGACAATTCGGCTAATCAACATACAAACGGAATACCATGTTGGAGTTCTAGCAGTTGCACTCTTATAAGGCGTTTCCATACTGTGCTCTCTAAGTTTCTGTGAATCATTTTGACGGATAACTCGAGTACGGAATAACGTACAGACCTGACGCTTGGACAAGTTGTTTATATATTCGTTTTCTACAACCTGTAATAGTTGACTTAATAGTTTTAGATTTATTTTTTTCTCGGCGTGACGTTGGCGTGACAGTGAAACCCACCTATTGGCATGATGCATCTTAGCCTTAGCCTTAGGAATCGATAGAGAACAGGAACTGTGATTTGCCAGTCCAAGAGTACACTTAATTCATCAAATGAACCATTCCAAAACAAACGGACACGCACACAAAAGCCCCTGGATGTGCATGGGCTGTAAAAGGGTTACGTCATAAAACCAACCTGTTCATCACTGTCAGATTCCCCACTTGATATTAAAATGCAATTCTCTTCATGCGCAGGAGCAACTTTGGAGTTTTTATTTTTACTCTTGCTCTTCACTTCCTTTCCTTTTCTTTTTTTAGCTGGTGAGGCATCGATGCAGATTGTGACAGGAGAAAGAGGCTGAAATAAATAAGTCATAAGTTTTAGTGCTTGTGGTATTTATTGTCACCCGTGCCTTTGTCGTTTTACCCTATGAAAACCGTAACATCAAAGAATTGAAGCCAGCTTTAAAAGTAATCAACAAAATGGACGTTCAAGCAGCGAACGCAAATCAACCGGGCGAGCACGTGTAGTCTATTTCAGAAGATACAATGTAAGACGCGGTAAAAACTGTTCCTGCAAATTTCAATTGTACTCTTGCATCTTACCGAGGTATGAAATTTACTACTTTTTCTGCACACGTAAGTTCAAAATTCTAAGAAACGAGATTTGGAAAAAGCCATTTAAAAACGCGGGATGCAGGAATTTCGTAAAAAAGGAGCGGGCCCCAGTAGCTCACCGACAAAACAGGGAATATGCGAAAAAAAAAATCAACAACGTGCAGAGAAAGAGAAAGAGCAGCCCTTACAAATAAGCGAAGCAAGATAAAACAAAACAAAACACTTATAACCATAAAGGCAGTTTACAAGTTAAGCTTCACTATCTAAATTACCCCGACCTGCTCCCGTACTGGCCTCGTAGCTCAGTCGGGGTCAAGTTTTTTTTTTCGTTCCGTGGGAACCCTCCCAAAACTCCTTTTAAAGGGTAGTAACCCCAGGGGCTTTGGCGTATCGGCAGTATTGCCGACTACCGGCACCATAAAACTCACCAACACCATTTAATTGCTATAAGTTAACCTTCTCTATCGCCGAATCATACAGCAATGTCGTAAACGTAACATGTCAACTGGGTTTAATCCTGATTTGTTTGTCTGTTTGTTTTGATTATTTTTTTTGAGAGAGATTTTTTCGTGAAATTTGCCGCTCCCATTTTTGCGGAATTAGGTTTCTGCGAAGAAAAGGCGCGTGTAAATTCAGAAATGATTTGTTCGACTAAAGTTTTTTCCAGGAAACACTGGAATGGTTTTGATGACACAATTAAATCACGTTTCTTGCATTTTTGACATATTTAGATGTAAAGAAGCAATTGAAGTTCTAATTGAGTATTTGATCTCTTTACTAACGGACGGAAAAATTCTACTTAATCGCTGCGCGCTAATGTATCCGAAACCATTATTAAATAAAGAAATAAACTAAAAATTGATATAATCGATTATAACTGATGCATATCGCGGGATATCGAAACAGATTGGACACGCTGGGCCGGCCGGCATGAGCGGACACGATGGTTTTCTAAAACAAATGATTTCACGAACCCATAAAGGAAAGAATCATTCGGAAGTTTGATTTTGCTATTCAAAAATAAAGGGATAAGTTGCGCGATAACAAACAAAACATTTTCTGAGAAATGGCTAATAGAACTGACCTTTCCACGTGGACAGTTTCCAAATCCTGGTGTAGGCTTCGTCAACTTCAAGCTCTCGCCAGAGTCACTCTGATCACTCGTTCCACCAGACTGAAAGTAGAAAAAAGTGTTGACGAAGTGGGTCACTAGATAATTTTTCGTGGAAGACTTTTGTAGTAACAAATAAAATCAAATGGTAACAAACTTATGTACCTGGCAAGACTGGAGTAAAGCAATTGCTGTGGCCTCTGCATCCCCTTCTTTTTGGTACTCGGACCATTTCTCACTTGGAGAAGGGCATCCCCTGACAATACTAGCGTACGAAAGAGGCGATTTGTCTTCGGATGAAGAATCCATTTTCCAAAATTATAAAAAACTTTGCAAGTAAAGTCTATCCGAAGCGAAGCTTTGTGTTAGTCACGTTGTGTGCTATTATGTTACATAAGCAATCGGAATAACATGGTGTCAACTGAAACTGTCTTGTTTCCTTAGGAAATTTTGAAAAAAAGCAGAACACTGCCTGTCAGTTGCTCATTCATTAAGAGACTTATGCTGTGTTTACGCTTGAACATTTTATCGAGGTATTGGAGTTAACTTACATAGGTAAATATTTTGTGCGTGTGAACGCCAACTAATTCCACGGAAAACGCCGCCCGAGAAAATAGAAAGTTAACAAATTATTTAGTACTATTTAACCCTCAGGCATGGTTAAGGTCAGTAACCAAGGTTGAGATGACAGATATACCCGCTTGCGGTCGCATAGTATTTCACATCTCGTGGTGACCAGATTGCGTCAGTCTCATTCGATCACGTTTTCATTGTTTCCACGTTTTTTACCTAACTATCAATCTGGTCTCCTTCTTTGCCAAATCCGGACCAACCACTAGGACAATGTAATCAACGAAATTTCTTGGTTAAAGGGATTTAAACCAGAATTGGTTTCTTGGTTTAACTTGCCATGTTTTTGCATGTCCAGCGCGCATTGTATTTTAAAGAGAAATTGGGCTCGACTTCTTGAGGTGTTGCAAAAGCAAGAGCCGCTGAAATCTTGAGACCTGATTTGGCAGCTCAAAAACAATAAAATAAAACGTGAGGACTACAACAGCTTTTCTTTTTCTTTGGCCGCAATTCAATTTGATGGTTATCGTGATCGATGACAGATCGGCTATTTAAGCCAGTATAAACACAGTACTAATGTACTATCTTTAACATCTTACAGCTGTACTTCCACTACAAAGGACTTAAATCAACTTCTCTACAATAAATACGAGGTTCGTTGAGGCTACCAAGGCAAACACTCGATAGTTCATTGATAAGTTGGGACCCCGGAAAAAAACCCTGCTGTTGGTTCAAGCT
>NC_138152.1:14062145-14217145 GCF_964199315.1 Orbicella franksi | reverse complement strand
TACAGATTTGCATGTATATATATAAGATCAGAAAAATGTCAATATAATTACATAATGCTATACAACCTGAAATAATAGATTACATAACAAGCTAATGTCAACTTACAAGAACGCGCCGGGTGATAAGATTACAACAATGTATCTGCGAGCGCCTTAATTACTAAGTGTATAATAGTCAGTCTAATTCTGTATTGTAACAAGCTAATGGCAACTTACAAGAACGCGCAAGTGATGAGATTACAACAATGTATCTACGAGCGCCTTAATTACTAAGTGTATAAGTGTATAATAGTCAGTCTAATTATGTATTGTAACGGACGCGATTTTTGGATCTAAATTCCCGTCTTTTATTAAGACCATGAGGGCTGAGTGTAAATAGCTGGGAGGTCCAATAGGCCTCTCTGGTCAATAACAACTTATCAATATACGCAGCAACCCCCTGGCTAGTAATTTGTTCGATGACGATAAAATTAATTTCGGAAACTTCGTGCCTAGTACAATTAAAATGGACTGCAAGCTCACACGTCTTTTTGTTGGTGAGCATGGATGATTTGTGATTGCGAAAACGTACTTTAAATTCTGTTGTGGTGGAACCTACATACTGCAATTTGCATTTATTGCACGAGGCCAAGTAAACAACGTTTTTGGAAGAGCAAGACAATTTTTGCTTTATCTTGTAGACTCGGCCTGTGGAAAAGCTTTTAAATTTGGAATCTTGAATTAAAAATTTTTTGCAAAGATCACAACGAGTACAACATTTGAAGCACCCTCCCATTTCGTTCTCTGCCTGGTTTGCCCCGTTGTCGCCACGAAATTTAGATGGTGCTAAAATATCTTTGAGATTTTTGGTACGGCGATATGCTGGAAAAGTCGATTTAGATGGAAAAATTTCAAGTAATTCGGGCGACGATCTCAAAAGATGAGCATGTTTCTTGATAACTCTCTGAATATCAGGCAGGATAGGATTGTAGTCAAGAACTAACGGGAAAACTCTCTTGACAGGCTTGGCTTTTTTCTTAAGCAATTCTGATCTCTCAATACTAAGCGCTTTGTCGAATTGTTTGTCTACTAAAGCTGCATTATAGCCCTGGGACTTAAGATACCCTTTGTATTCAGCACACCTCTTGTTAAGAAAATCGTCAGAGGAACAATTACGTCTAATTCGTAGAGCAACCCCATAGGGAATAGCCCTTTTACAATGTGCCGGATGAGAAATTGAAAAAGGTAAATAAAGGTGACTATCTGCAGGTTTAGCATAAATATCTGTCTTAATAAAACCTTCCTGGAGGTGCAAAGTGAGATCCAAGACATTGAGGGTATGCTCCGAATAAACCAGCTCAAACTTGATGGTGGGATAAAGAGAATTGATGTATTCAGTAAACTCTAACAATTTACGTAAACCATGTGGCCAAATATCGAAAACATCATCTCTATAACGCCACCATAACATGGGTTTCACGGCACCTTCAGATTTAGCTTTCTCATCAATCAAACCCATTGCCAAGTCGGCATAACTACAAGCGTTTTTGGGCCCCATGGCTGTACCGTGTTTTTGCACAAAATTTTTTCCAGAAAATTGACAATTGTTGGTCTGGAGACAAATTTCAATAGCCTCTACAATGCAATCGGTTGATGGAAACTTATCAGATCTAGAATCAAGAGCTTTTCTAACAGCTGAAATTCCTAAATTATTGTCAATGTTGGGAAACATAGCGACTACATCCCAAGACACCAGCAAGCACCCAGGTGGTAAGGGGCCTTTCTCGGAATTGAGAATTTCGATCTTGTTAATGAAATCTGTAGTATCTTTAACAAATGAAGGTAAATTTTGAGCTAGGGGCTTTAGATAAAATTCAGTAAAGGCCGAAAGTCTTTCGATTGCCGTTCCGCAACAAGATGTAATTAGGCGGAGAGAGTTGCCTTCCTTATGCGATTTTACATTGCCAAAAGCCACTCCCGGTTTTGGTTCCAAATTGGCAACCCATGTGGCAATCTCTTGACTAATTTGGCCTTTACCTACCCAATCTCGACCCCAATTTTTGATCTTTTCAAAATGCTCCATGGTAGGGTCATAGTTAAGTTTATCATAATGGAGATTGTTGTTAAGTTGCTCAAACATCTTATCCTGATATTCATTCTTAGAAACAATAACAAATCTGGATCCCTTATCTTGAATTCTAAACACATTATCACTAGATTTAAGTTTACTTAAGGCTAACCTTTCCTCTTTCGTCAGATTGTCTTTGGCTCTTCTTAAGTTTTTGGGCGCAAGAATGTCTTTCTTAACATTGTTTAAGAAAAGTTCGACTTCAGGAAAGCTGGACTTTGGAGGCATGTTATGTAATCTATTATTTCAGGTTGTATAGCATTATGTAATTATATTGACATTTTTCTGATCTTATATATATACATGCAAATCTGTAAACTTACTAGGATTTTTAACGTTTTATTTTTTAACTTGTAAATATTGTTCCAATCTGAAGAAGGCCGAAGGCCGAAGCGTCACATTAAAAGCCGGAACAGTTAGAAGTTTGCTTCATGACGCCTCATCTTACACTTAACTAAAATTCACATTGAAGCACGGTATCTTTTGATCCTTCTACTGGAAGTCACCGTTTGGAAAACCATATTATTCTGCCTATATATATATATTAATGTGGCCTGCAAAAATCTCTAAAATCGAATTAAGAAATATTCGGTCATGCTATACCAAACTGAGTATCGAGTGTGCAGTAATTGGACAAATTAAGGTTACAGTATACCTTCCGGGGTGTCTCGCGCGCAAGCGATGTAGCGCGTGCAGTTTAAGCTGTAGATACCTAAACCCCTATAACAAATTAAAGCTTATGGGGCTGGCTATCAAACTATACCAAGAATTTTGAAAGAAAATGAATTGTCGAATTTTTCACGACCACTAAATGCGAGCGCCCGAATCACCTTTCGAAAGCTACAAGTCAAAGCGAATTTCGTTTTACGCCAATTTAATTTTTTCCTCGGTTTCAGGGCCCAAAGCGCTTAAAAACCGTGTCTGCGTTTTGGCATATTCAATTGCAGTAAAAAGTTACAGAACATTTTCGAAATAGGATTAAAAAATGTGGAGTGATCGTACAAAAATCGCTCTCGAAGAAAAGGTATTTCGAAACTAACAATTCCCAGACACGCTTTTCTAGTTTATATGTTAAACTAGCCACTGTCCAAATTTAAGAGCAATTGAACAAATTCCCTTTGAGTTATAACTCTTTAAAGTGTCTGCTTCAAGTGAAAAAATTTATTCGAGAAAACAGCGCTAAGAAAAATTTTCTGCTTCGCAAACAAACTCCGCCCACAAACGCCTTCAACTGGGTTCTCAGATAACTAAGCCAATCAGTGCAGGGAAACGGGGAACGAGGAATGGAGGAAAGGGGAACGGGGAACGGGGAACGGGCAATCACTAAAAGGGGGAAACTCTAAAAGGGGGAATCTCTAAAAGAGGAAATCTCTAAAAAGGGGAATCTCTAAAAGGGGGAATCTCTAAAAGGGGGAATCTCTAAAAGAGGCAAGCTCTAAAAGGGGGAATCTCTAAAAGGGGGAATCTCTAAAAAAGGGAATCTCTAAAAGGGGGAATCTCTAAAAGGGGGAATCTCTAAAAGGGGGAATCTCTAAAAGTGGGAATCTCTAAAAGAGGGAATCTCTAAAAGAGGGAATCTCTAAAAGAGGGAGTCTCTAAAAGGGGGAATCTCTAGAAGAGGGACGCTCTAAAAGGGGGAAGCTCTAAAACGGGGAATCTCTAAAAGGGGGAATCTCTAAAAGGGGGAATCTCTAAAAGGAGAATCTTTAAAAGGGGGAATCTCTAAAGGGGGAATCCTTAAAAGAGGGAAGTTCTAAAAGGGGGAATCTCTAAAAAGGGAAATCTCTAAAAGAGGGAATCTCTAAAAGGGGGAATCTCTAAAAGGGGGAATCTCTAAAAGAGGGAAGCTCTAAAAGGGGGAAGCTCTAAAACGGGTAATCTCTAAAAGGGGAATCTCTAAAAGGGGGAATCTCTAAAAGGGGGAATCTCTAAAAGGGGGAATCTCTAAAAGTGGGAATCTCTAAAAGAGGGAATCTCTAAAAGAGGGAATCTCTAAAAGGGGGAATCTCTAGAAGAGGGACGCTCTAAAAGGGGGAAGCTCTAAAACGGGGAATCTCTAAAAGGGGGAATCTCTAAAAGGAGAATCTCTAAAAGGGGGAATCTCTAAAACGGGGAATCTCTAAAAGGGGAATCTCTAAAAGGGGGAATCTCTAAAAGGAGGAATCTCTAAAAGGGGAAATCTCTAAAAGGGGGAATCTCCAAAAGGGGGAATCTCTAAAAGGGGGAATCTCTAAAAGGGGAATCTCTAAAAGGGGAATCTCTAAAAGGGGGAATCTCTAAAAGGGGGAATCTCTAAAAGAGGGAATCTCTAAAAGAGGGAATCTCTAAAAGGGGGAATCTCTAAAAGGGGGAGTCTCTAAAAGGGGGAATCTCTAAAAGGGGGAATCTCTAAAAGGGGGAATCTCTAAAACGGGGAATCTCTAAAACGGAGAATCTCTAAAAGGGGGAATTTCTAAAAGGGGGCATCTCTAAAAGGGGGAATCTCTAAAAGAGAGAATCTCTAAAAGAGGGAATTTCTAAATGGGGGAATTTCTAAAAGAGGGAATCTCTAAAAGGGGGAATCTCTAATAGAGGGAATCTCTAAAAGGGGGAATCTCTAAAAGAGGGAATCTCTTAAAGGGGGAATCTCTAAAAGAGGGAATCTCTAAAAGGGGGAATCTCTAAAAGGGGGAGGCTCTAAAAGGGGGAATCTCTAAAAGAGGGAATCTCTAAAAGGGGCAATCTGTAAATTTTTTACACTCCTCACTCCTGATATTACTCTCGTGCTTTTTTTCCTGAAGACAAAACGATAATTTAATTTATTCTTAACCACAAAAGCAAATAACAAATTTTCATAACAGTATATTCTTCGTGTTTTCTTAGTGTTTTCCAGCTCCTACAAATTGATGGCGACTGAACAATATCTTTCTTTATCGTAAATTAAACCAGAAAACAGGATTTCGTCAAGCACTCAAAAACAACAGAACAAAACTAACAAACCTGGCAGCGATATGTGCCTATGTTCTAAGCCCTAAAGGTTCTATCTATATTCTTAGTTCAGGAGTGACGTACAGATCTCGTTTGGATATCTGGCGATCGGGTTTCGCCAAAATCAGTGAGCTTACATATCACGGGCTCTTGTTTCCACGCGTAAGCTATCTTATTTCGAGCCGTCTCCGCACGATAGTGATGATTGCTAACGAACACATTTTAAGTCCCTGTGCGCTATTCCATTTTTGTGCAAGTAGAGCAGTCCTCCTGCAACATCAGCGGCAATCTTATCCATAAATGTGCCCTCTATTCCATTGCAGTCTTGACTGTCGATAAGGTACATTAACTCGTTTAACAAGCTCAGCTTTCCTTCACCGCCGAAAACTTCAATATCGAAATACACGTACTCTGGCATAATTGCCATGGGGTCCTGGCAAACAGCTTTGAACTGGACGATGTTTTCGTGGCGTAACTGTGACAACAACGTGACCTCTTTGGTAAAAGCTTCAACAAAGCCCGCAGAGGACGAGAGCAGTTTCTTCACTACGACTTCTACTGATTCGCGAGCGTTCTGGGAATATTTAGTTCTTAATACGGCACCAAATGAACCTTGTTCGATAACATCTTGTGTGCCGAGGTCATCCCACTTAAAATGTGGAAGACCTTGGAACTTAGCGACCTTTTTCTTTCGAAAAGTAAATGGCAGAGGAACTTTAAATTCCTCTCCACCTGACGGCATGGCGCAAAGAGCGGTCTGGATTAGCAAGAAATCACTGATTATACTGAGCAAATTTCCGCCAAAATCTCTGACTAGAAAAATGAATTTCTCTAGGAAGTATTGTGAAAAACTGGCATGAAACTCTCCGATGCGACGCCTTGAATCAAACCTCCCGCGAGCAGTTGGCGATTCATGTATTCATATGGTTTCCCAGGTCACCCGCCATTCAATTTTTTTGTAACTAGAAAATTATTGTAATGGAGTTTGAAATTTCCTCAATGGAAGATAATCTATATGTCTGTAAACTGACGCTGTAATAAACTTCAGCACATATCGGCAAAATTTTCAAAACGTTAAACAACCTAGGGCTGTCAACAATTGAAATTGAACGCTTCACCAGGTATGTTTTAGCACAGTAAACGGTGACAACCGATCTTGTCGCGACATCTTAGCGAAAGTGGTCACAAAGAACAAGTCCGGATAAAATGTAGGTTAAAATTTGTTCGTCAGCGAATAACAATCCCGTATTGTCGTTTTTCTTTCATCGACCAACGTGTGGAACAAAGTGGCATATACATGTAAACCTGAGATATATATTCTGACAGATATAACCTGACAGGGATATTCCCTGAGGAGATCAGTTTTTAAACTTGACCTTTGCGCGTTCCTGTGACATTTCCTGTAAAATGCCAGATTGCGGAATGTCAGAGGCAGTAATAACTACCAATAATAAACTTTACCTGGTTTTTAAAAACATTTATTAAAATGTATTTTATCCTGCGAACAGGCTTCCTAGCGAGAGCGTGTGGAACGGACGAAAAGAAATATTCGCGAGCGAAGGGAAGCCGAGCCGAGCGTTGCAATTTCGTTTCGCAAATTTCCCACTTGAGAGCATGTTCGCAGGCCATACGCATTGAAGATTCCCACTTTTAAAGATTCTCAGCTGTAATGATTCCCGCTTTAAAGATTACCGCTTTTAATGATTCCTGCTTTTAATGATTCCCGCTTTTAAAAATTCCCACTTTTAAGGATTCCCGCTTTTAAAGATTCCCCATTTAAAAGATTCCCACTTTTAAAGATTTCCGCTCCTAAAGATTCCCGCTTTTGAAGATTCCCCGTTTAAAAGATTCCTGCTTTTAAAGATTCCCCCTTTTAGAGATTCCCCCTTTTAGAGATTCCCCCTTTTAGAGATTCCCCCTTTTAGAGATTCCCTCTTTTAGAGATTCCCCCTTTTAGAGATTCCCCCTTTTAGAGATTCCCCCTTTTAGAGATTCCCTCTTTTAGAGATTCTCCCTTTTAGAGATTCCCCCTTTTAGAGCTTCCCCCTTTTAGAGCTTCCCTCTTTTAGAGATTCCCCCTTTTAGAGATTTCCTCTTTTAGAGATACCCCCTTTTAGCGATTCCCCCTTTTAGAGATTCCCCCTTTTAGAGATTCCCCCTCTTAGAGATTCCCCCATTTAGAGATTCCCCCTTTTAGAGATTCCCCCCCTTAGAGATTCCCCCTTTTAGAGATTCCTCCTTTTAGAGATTCCCCCTTTTAGAGCTTCCCTCTTTTAGAAATTCCCCCTTTTAGAGATTCCCCCTTTTAGAGCTTCCCTCGTTTAGAGATTCCCCCTTTTAGAGATTCCCCTTTTTAGAGATTCCCCCTTTTAGAGATTGCCCCTTTTTGAGATTCCCCCTTTTAGAGATTCCCCCTTTTAGAGATTCCCCGTTCACCGTTCCTCGTTCCCCGTTCCTCGATTCTCCATTCCTCCATTGCCCGTTCCTCGTTTTAGAGATAGCCGGAAAGTTTACTACCGTTAATCTCCTGGTGAAATTTACGCGCGAATCTCTAAAAAAACTCTTGTGCTTCGCAATGCGCTCAAGGAACCGAAGGCAGAGAGATAATTTTTCTGTAGCTCGGTTTTTCTTGAAGCTGGTCTGGCAAAATGGAGAAGACTAAAAAGGATACGAACGCTAGAGTGACTGAGCGAAGGAAACAAACAAAAGAAAGCGCGGAGAGCAACTGTGCGTGGGCAACTGTGCATGGATAATATTTCAAATGGTCTCAATGAGTCCGACGATTCGTCGATATCGGACTCATCAGAAGAGTCTCTGTCAGCATCCCTGTTATTGCTGTCAAGTTCCGAAATTTTTACAGAACCTTTCTTTTCTCTTACCACGAATATTTGCCCGCCTTATACGATAACTATAGCTTCATCCGCGTTGCGAACTTTCGCTTCTTCACTCATTAATGCATTTTCATTCGTTCTTCGCTGTTTCGCTTTTTCGAACTGGTCCATGGTTTAAACGTGGTCTATGTTTACTTATAACTTAATAGAGACACGCCTAATACCAAAGATGCTGGGTAGTCAGAAAAACAATGCTGATCAACTAAGTAGTCAATTCGTGACATCCATATAGGTAATTCCCGCGAAAATCGTCTCGGTTGATTGCATACGCGCTATAGGGCTGTCAATCAAGAGGTAAACTTTTACTTCCGGTGAAAACGTAAAACCGCCATTTCTCCGCCAATATTTAGCCTTTTTCAAAATTTTTTTTCAGAAATTACAGATTATTCTTCGACCACTATTTTGACCCAAAAATCCAAATTTGAAGAAAATTGCCGACCCGAAGGTATTCTGTAACCTTAAGTGATTTGTTGTTCTTTGAGGGACTTAATTAAAATTCTACTCGGTCAAAGTAACATTTCTTCGTACAACACGATTTTTCTTTGGCTATTACTAAATTAACAAAACATTTCGATCAGCCAGATCTAAACAATGCACAAACATGCGCTTAACATTTATCACCATCGTGTGCAAAAACGATATTTTACAGGCAAAAATAAACAGAGCATCTGTTTGTCCAAGGTTTATGTTACAACTGGCCCTAACTTGCTTCACTTTTTGGAGATTCTAAAAAGTTACCCCCTGTAAATAAACCTAATTATATTTAGCAGTGTCTTGATCTATCTTTGCGTTTTTAGAGATGCCACGAATTATAATAAGGAATCATAATTCAAGTATTATCATTTCAAAAAATACCTTAACAAAGATCGCAAAACTTGTTTAAAAAAAAAAGAAAGAAAAAATAAACATATCGACCTCCTTCACCTAGGATCGTTGGATTTAGAAAGCATGGAACGATTGACTAGCGCGCTAAGATTTTGTCGTGCTTTTACGAGGGAAGTTTACTACAGTCACAGCTAACCGAGGTTTCGTTACATAACAACAGATACTAGAGAACCTGTTTACACGGGACTAATGAACTAAACTAGGCAGCTGCATACAACTGACGGTTCGAGATTTTTTCGGAAAGCAAGTGTTGCAACGGCCGCACAGAAACTATAAGGAAACTATAAAATTTCTGACTTTGCTAACGGAATACTCCAATGCAGGCCGAATGTCGTTGTCGATTTGCTGGCTGTGATGACGAGCCAAACTCTACTAAATTATAACACTTTGTAGATGAACGATGGAAATAAAATTCTGATGTCTCGCCTTTCTCCTATCACATCTGGTTGTCTTTTTTTTTCCTTCTGTATACAACCAACGGTTCTTCTTCGGCTTGCGCTTGTATGTACACTGCTTCTGAGCTACCGAGCTGCTGCTGCTAATAGAAAGAAATATCTTACGGCATTTGACGATGAAAGGAAAACGGCAGTCCGGGATTTCTTTGCTTCAACATTGGTGAATTTAGCCCTTTTTGTCCGTTGAATTGAAACCTACTTTTAAGAGGAATCTTCGTCTAATTTACTCTTTTCTACTCGCAGTACTGGCCGTAAAAAATGTCGCGACACCGTCTACCTTTCCACGAATACCGTCGGTTTTTGAGCTAAACCATATGCCTGATGAGGCGTTCAACTGTCGACAAACCTGGGTTGACTTACTTTTAATTTTGCCGTTTAAGTTTACCGTTAAAGTTAAAACAAAACCCAGTTAAAACCAAACCAAGTTAAAAGCGAACAGCAACACTACACCATGAAATTGAAGATTCTGGCCAAGGCGAAATCCTACTCAAACCTGACAAAGCATGCGACCTATGAACGACTGAGAAGCATTTCATCATCACCAAATCGGAACTGAAAACATTAAACAAACGAAACGAACTAATTTCCACATGCAGGCCATGCCGACGAAAGTTCATCCTTAGATATAATTATCTACATTTCGTTTCCGGCTCAGCGCGCGCATACTAGCACTTAAAAATGTTTAACAAATAAAGAAGCCTTGAGTGTGCTCTGTTCTGTTGTAAAGCACGTAAGAAGCGGTAGAGCACGAAAGAAGTGTAGGGGAAAACACGAGACGAAGTCGAGTGCTTTTCCCCACTTCTTGAGTGCTCTACCGCTTCCTAAGTGCTTTACAACAGAACAGAGCACAGTCGAGGCTTCTTTATTTGTTTTATGATAAAGAATCTAATAATTTCCCCACGCATTTGGCTGAATTTTCAAACCAAACTTTATTTTCCAAACGAACAAAAGTGGCCTCACCCGTGCACTGTTCTCTGATAAAGCACGCTAAAATAAGCCAATCACAATCCTTGTTAGAACTGTTCAAATAATTTGATTGGCTAACGAAGCGACAGCTGTCAATCACAAACTGGACTTCGCGTAAGCTTTCAGTTTCGAGTAGTTTGAGCGGCTTTTGAGAGAATAACGATGCCCTCGAAGTTCGCTTTTAAGTTAACTTTTAAATATGGATCTAAAGTCAGGTGAAGGTTTATAGTCCAGAGGAATCCGGCCGTATTGTGGCCCATGGAAACGTGCACTTTTCCAGTAGAAATTACGAAACGCGGAGCTCAAAGCTTGTGGATGAAAATGCGAAATGCCGAGTTGAATTTGAAAGGAGCTACAGTTATTTACGGCTCCCACTGGCTCTACTCCGCGCACAGAAGAGAATATCAGAGCAAGCTTTGCACTGACCACTCGTCGGTTCACTTCGCTGAGATGACCGGAGAACGAGCGTTACTACACTGCATGTAAGTGTTGTTTGAGCAATTGAACATTTTTACAAAAATAAAGCTTCTCATCATAAACAGAGACAGTTCAATTGTTGTTTCCTATTGTTATTTTCCTTCTTAAGTATAATTTCTGCCTTCATAACAAATATAATGTCTTTTAACGAAGCACTGTTTAGGTTGAGAATTTGTTTATTTCGTTACGTGTTTTGTCGGCGGGAATCTAGCAAAACTTGTTAGTTTAGTACAGTTTTAAAACTACTGTTGCTAACAATGGTCTCTGTGAGCCATATTTACTACAGACAAATAGCTCGTTTCCTTTGCGTTTGTCTGAATCACAGGGGATGTTTAATTTGGCGCAAATTTATCAAAATTCCGACGAAAAAATTTGAAAGCCAACTTACCGTCATCAACCCGTGCTCTGTTCTCTGATAAAGCACGCACTTTCAGCCAATCAGAGCGCGCGTTATATGGAAACTTTATTATAATAACATGTACAAGATAGCACGCGCACAATGCAAGTTTTAAAATTTTAGAAGTTCATTCGAACATGCAACGATTTACAACGGTTTTTACGATGTTTTGTAACGGTCTGTTGTAACGGTTTATTGCGTCTTGCGCGATCATATTGTTGATGTGTATTTTAGTAGGCCTCAGTGTATATGGAACTGGCTAACTGATGAGCGGGCTAACTTCATCTTAGCCTACGAAACAGAGCTGTGTTAAACTCCAAGTGAACGTTTTTCCTCGAATTCTCGGGAGTCGTCAATAAAAAGTGCACACAAATTACGTCGTTTCTGATTGCTTGCTCTTGTACCGAGTCGATGTTGAACATTCAAAACCTCTTAGCTAACTGATCTTGTAGTTTTCTTTCAAAGCTGAGTTTCTTCGCAGCAGTGAACTGCAGGGGTGGGCAAAATCCATGGTTACGACTCAAATAACGGTTGTAAAGTCCTATAGAAAATTAAGAGCAAATGTCACCGAAAACCAAGCAAAATTTGAATTTAGCAGCAGAAGTCGAAAAATATCTCTGAATTTTATTTGTAAATAAGGAATTCGACCTAGTAACTGAGAGGGTTTTTTTTTAAAAATTGTGTGTTTATTCTCAAATGGCGCTCAAGTCAAGTTCTAACCTGGTTTGGATAGCTGAATACTTTGTCTTTCAAGAAAAAGTATCGATAAATGTTGGTTCTTCTTTACACGCGAACGCAAAACAAGTTCAGATTACTAATTGTATGCCTTTGCGATCGGTCATTTCGGTGACCGTCGAGGCGGAAATCGTTTTCCTCGATTTTCTCGAATTTAAAGCGCTCCGAGCGCCAAAAAACTATATCGCGTTTCATATCTACCTAAGGGCTATTTGTGGACGAAAAGAGAGAAAAATCGATTTTTCAACTTCTGCCGCGCTATGCTTGCTAATTAGAAAAATTCGCTCTTAATAGCTCAAATAAAATACGCGCGATGATTCGTTTAAAATCGTTTTTCTATAACTCGATAAGAAACAAAGAACTAGCACGAAATGTTGACGTAATGAGAATTGACATTTTGATGATCAAAGTAGGCAAATTATTTTCTTTTTTTGGTCGCAGAATTTTCTAAAAGAAATAAAAAACAAGTTCTCCGTGCTTCTAACTAGCTATAGCAACACTCGTGGATGTTTTGGAGAACTCGAAAAAGCTGTGGAAATATTCGCCAGTCGGCGCGCGTTTCAACTCTCGTTCTCCCAAACTTCCACTCGTGTTTCGATAACTCGACAGAAACACGGTGCATGTTCTCCATCTCTCATATATCAAATGCGGTAAAATGTAAATAAACATTTTCAAAAATTCTTTTGAAATGTCACATAGGGCGAATTACATTCAACCAAAAACTCCAGAAATTTGGAAACGAGGGTAAATGATAGATAAAACTCAGGGAAAGTTTCAGCCTAAAGATCGGAAGATTGTCGACCTTCCGAAATGCGAAGCGTTTACACAAAAAGTTTCAAAATTCCGGAGAAAAGTTACAATGGAGCGGAATTCCCGGTAAGCAATTTTCGAAATTTTCGTTATACTTCGGAAGTTGTGCTCTAAATGGAAATTCCAGAAAATGCTACTCTATTCACCGTGAAGATTCCCCGAAATTCGAAGCGCAATGTTTTGTTGAATTGGAAGAGTCCCCAGAACGTGTACTGATGACCAAGTTACACTCTTTTTGTTTGTAAGAATCTTTGTTCTAAGAATATCGAGGCTGAAATTAGCAATACTTTATGAATATATGTTAAGAACATACCCATGTGTTAGATTTTGGTAAAGAACGCTTGTTTGTCGTGAGGGTAAATAAAATACAATAAAACAACAATGTTTTTAAACCAACTTTATTTTAACATTGAATATTAAATATGGTAAATTTGTTTCTTTTTTAACAAACTAGCTAAGAAAATGATAGCAACAGTAACACGACCTAGACACCGGCATAGTCCTATTTGATGGAATACGTGTCATATACTCTATGATCTACGAATGTACACGTGAATGTTTTCAGCCTGGAGTCGGCAGAAAATATGAAGCATGGGAGTGAAAAATATACATACTTGTCAAAAAAAAAAACAAATAAACGATTAAAAAAAATACTGATAAATTAAAAATATACGAGTATGTTAATCAGTTAGAAAGTTGAACGCAATTAATAACTTTATCTAGAAAATAATGAAGTTGTTTAGCAACGACGTACAACAACTTGAAACAACACATATCAATAAGACTCCTGTTTTGATCTACTCGAAACGCCACGGTCTCACTATTGGTTGATACTGGATATACTAAGAATAGGAGTTACAGCTGCTTCGATGAAGACTTCAATAAAAACTTGTTTGCAAAACACGGTTATTGATCATTATAATATAGATAGGGCCCTGCGCGCGCTCTGGTGGGTCAAAAACCCATGTTTTATCAGATTGTAAAACATAGAAAAAGCCTCTTTTATTGTTTTTCGCCTATATCATAAAGCAAATAAAGAAGCATAAGCCGTGTATTACACTGAAATAAAACACTCCGGACATTTAAGAACACTCGCGAAATGTAGAAAACACTCGCCTGCGGCTCGTGTTTTCTACATTTCCCTCGTGTTCTCAAATGCCCGTCGTGTTTTATCACAGTGTAATACGCGGCTTAGGCTTCTTTATTTGTTAAATACTTTCGTTTAACACACAGAATATAATGCAATGTCCTGGAGCGCAGTAATACTCATTACCAGGTATTAAGAAACTAATGACGCTTTTCAATATTAGATCTCAACAAATATACATTTAATTTTTTACTACCACGGACGAACCACGCACTCTTGCATTCGTTCCAAATACACATTGCAACCGGGAAACGTTTTCCCGGCAAAAAGTGTCCTCTGAAAAATGATTTTCCCTTCGTTTCTTCTCCATGATGGTTAATTAGTAAGGTGATATGCAAAACAACTTCTTTTCTTTATTCAGAATGTAGTCTACAATTGAAATATAGTTAAATTTCATTGCTCCAGGCAATTTGGTCGGCAAAGGACATAAAGTTAGAAATACAAGGAATATTAAATGTAGAAATAGCATCAACTCGGAAAAAAAAATCGGAGTTCCGATCCAGACGGGATTTTAACCCACAACCCTCTGTGATCTAGCCGGATGCTCCAACCACTGAGCCACTGGAGACATAAGAACATAAAGCCTCATAAAAGCCGTTTCAAGGGCAGCTGATGATATTTTTCGAAGAGCATTAAATTTTATGTTAATGTTCCCCATTGAAAAAAAAAGCCTCTTATGCAGTCATTCTTTTGTCTCGTCAGACAATCCTCCCCAACGAACGTCAGTTAAAAAAAGCAGCTATTCATCAATTATAGCGTGCTTCCAAATGTTGGAAGTCTGCGGTAACTCTGCACTTTGCAATTACAAAAAATGATCGCCAGACACCAAAATACTAAGATGGGTTTTCAACGCTGACTATCAAAATAGTACGTTGCACGGTGGTCATATTAATCGCCCCAAGAGAGACTGTTTGGCTAATGATTAGCTTTTCATTACACAATTGCCTCGTGCTGATTTGTTATTTAGCAATTTTCCCGCGAACCCCATGCAGTTGATAATTAAAAAAACGCACGCAGTGAAAACACACTATAAAAAAACCCGCTCTCTAAAGCTGCCTAAGAGCCTACATTGAAAGCGGTCCTTCTCGCTTTAGCGAAACAGACGTCCCAAAATACAGATTTCATATTCCTTGCAAACAGGTTCGAGAGGCACTTCACTAGTCTTCGCCGCGGAACTTGGCGGCCCTGATCCACGTTTCGGATGGATCATTTTCAATATTCTACCAGCTTTTTGGCTTTGATGGTATCATTCAGCGCCATAGCAACTTCAAAAGGTAGCATTGAATGTATATATTTTTTTTTACATAAAGCTTATTCTTTCACCCAGTTCAGAACTTTCATAAAACCTTTGAGAGGCTTCGTAATCATCAATTTACCGGTTGAAATCAATCCAGGTTCACCTAACGTCATTGACGCACGCGCTCAAAGTATCAGCCGAGGAGTTCACAATGGCGTCGCCTTTGCCAAATTCAAGGCCCACAAGTTCTCGTACCTAAACATCGCAAGTCTTGGTACTGATTATGTCCTCAATGGAAAAGAATGTGGCGTTGCATGTGTTAACATACCATCATGTTTCTCCTTTAACCTGGCTGCATTTTATGACATCAACGAAAGAATCTTATGTGAACTACTCCCATCGGACAAGGACAACAACTCGGACAAGTTCATCAGCAGCCAATCTTTCCATCACTTCAGTATTGGGGTAAGTATTTCGCTATGACAAACTATTCAAATGCATTCTGATAACAGATTTTTTTTCCTTTGTAAACTAATATCTTAGAATAATAAGAATCACCGGATAAATGACTTGAGATAAATGACTTGAGAGACCTAATTTTGTTCAACAGACATTTACAAGAAAACACAAGCGCGAATACGACACTGATTAGGTTTGACCTATAGCTCGTAAAACAAAGCTAACAGCCAGGTTAACTCAGTGTATGACGTTTTATGAAACAAAACACATCCACACAAAACGATCTCTTTACTTAATTTTTTTTTCGAGCGAAAACTGCGCCCTCATTTTTTTCTACAGAAATATTAGGGCAGAAAAAATATATAAAGGATATGACAAGGGGGCCCAAAGGAAATAAATTTTAATTCCGAGTAGTAAAATCAATATTTTACGAACGAGCGCAGCCTGTTAAAAGGGATTAAAAATAAATATAACAGAATACTTGACTTGAGAGGTATAATATCGTTCAGCCTACAATTAGGGATAGAGACAGCGACAAACTAAAGACTCCAATCGAACTTAGTTGGTTAGACCTTGAAGCTCGTAAAACAAAGCTACAGCTAACAAGAAGCCGTTAACTTCCTGTCTCATTTATTTTTCATGAAGCATAAAATATCCACACAGGAAGATCTTGTCATTTCAAATTTTCCGCAAATAAACTGCCCACTCATTTTCTCTACAAAAATTGCCTGATATATGAGTACCGCGACGATATGAAATTCTATTTTTTTTTTCAGCAGCAAAAGCAATACCTTACGAACAAGCGCGGCGGTAAAAAATTAAATATAACGAAATACTTGGTTGTTTTCCATTTCCTTGAACTTTTTCTCCATGAACTTGTGATGAAGAAAAGTAGAAACCTGTAAATGAAACAGAAATTTCCATCGGCAAAGTTTCCAACAGGAAAACAGGATCCTTCTCTTAAGAAGCCTATTTTTGTTCCACCGACAATTACGAGTAAACACAAGTAAACACTCAAGTTCCCAGTCGAACAGAGTAAGTTAGATCTTGAAGCTTGCACAACAAAACCTAACAAACAGTTAAATCCCTCTCTAATTTATTTTCCATGAAGCAAAAGGTCGGAAGATTTCGTCTACTCTTTTATTCCGGCAAAAAATCAATTTAGGGCCGATTAAGGAAGCAGATTTACGGATGTTAATTTGGCTAAATTAAGAAAAAAGCTATTTATGGCTATCTTGGAGTCATGAGTTACATAAGGCGATTTTGACATTTTTAGTTATCTTTATATAAGGTTATTTGCCCACATGCTGACATTGATCCAATGTTTGTGTATTCTATAGAAAAAGCAACCCAAAAATACAACACTTTTTGTACTCCAAAAAAATGTTAATGCAAAACGTGTTTAATCCGGTTCCACCACTGTCACTGATAATTCGTTTTCTTTTGAACTTTTATTGGTCAGTCTAACTGCTTTCCTTATTCAAATTCGAGAAAACCTTCAATGATCCTTCTCGGCACTGGCAGAAAAAGGGAACGTTCCTGTACTTGTACTCGGCTCAACTTTCGATATCGTCGTAATTTAATCCACTCTCATTTTTTGAGAACACAGAATCATCACCCGACCAGAAGGTTCCTGTCCTCCAGTTAAGCAATAGACCACTATAAAGTTTCTATGGTTTAAAGGCTAATAAACCACGCGGGATGTTGGAAGAACACGAGAAGAATTCGTAAATCACAAGCCGCAGGCGAGTGATTTACGAATTCTTCGAGTGTTCTTCCAACATCCCAAGCGGTTTATCAGCCTATAAACCATAAAAACTTGTGGTCTATTGTTTTCATATAATAATTCAGAAGACACGCGAAATTTCCATGAGTTTACTGGCACAATAAACTATAGCTGATTGACCAATCAGAGCGCGCGCATTCATTTAATTATTATATAAATCCTGATAAAACGGCCGAAATGTGTTGTCGTCGGTTTTCTCGGAAATAGCCGAATAGTTACTTAACGAATTTATACATATATATATTTTTGTCCAGTTATTAGCACAATTCCATTGGTGGAATATTATTGTCCTCAAGATTCTGTAAGAGAAGTTTTTAAGTGCAGAATTAGTTAAACAATTTCTTGTCTAAATGAAGTTGGGATATGGTTTTGCCGAAATGTTTTCCACCATCGATCAAAGTGAATTCACTCCCAGCGGAAGAGCTTTCAGTCAATTTCTTTTTCTTTTTCCTGCCTTTGAAACTTCTTTGTCGTTAGCGAAATAAAACGCAGAGTCTTCATTAACCATGCTGGTGTTTATTGGGCCTGCCTTAGCTTTGAGCTTAGCTTGCCTTCAGTTACTAAATTTCTGTTCATTTCTTAGCTTTAGCTTAACTTAACTTACCTTAGCTTTGCTTAGCTTTCCTTCGATTACTAAATATCAATTTATTTCTTAGTCTCCATGTGTGAGTGGACCATGTCAGAACGGTGGATCTTGCGTGTCAATTTATGAGAAGAACAGCTATCTGTGCCTTTGTGTGAAAGGATACACAGGAAGTACTTGTGAAACAGGTAAGACGACGATAACCCTTGAACAATGATCGGGTAAATGTAATTTTAAAATCAAAAATGTTGCTTGACTACACCAGAACTTAGTTTCTTTCTTTCTTTTAACCCTTTATAATTTACGTTTTGAGCATCTCAAGTTATCTGGGTTTAGATAACTATACCCTAGGCTTAAGGGGGGGAAAAATTTCCATAAATGGTTATATTTATAGCAATAGCGATTACATAGGCCTTGAGGTATTTAAGACGGCAGGTGGCAATAAGTTTCCCAGTGAACAAGCAATTGTCTGTGGAACAAACATTTCAAGGAGCAGATGCGTTGCTTGCCCTTGACTCGATTATGATAATGGTGGACATCTGAAATCTTTTCTCAATAGCAAACATAAACTCCAGCAGTTTTCAAGTACTTTCAAGCATAATGGTAATGATCTTTTTTGCCTACATTGTGTTCAGCAAGAATGGCCTGTGTCCAAATTGTTGCGGTTATTTAAGGCGGACAGTTCGTAGGCGGATAGTAGACATTAGTAGAATTCTACTTGAAAACTAATACCAATCCTGCAATCTGATTGGGTGAGCCATTGCACACTATCAGCCATTAGTGTTCAGTGGCTTGGTGTGGGCGATAAAATTTCAACGTTTTCTCGTTTTTCCGAAGTTTTGAGAGAACATTTACAAACAAAAGGATAATTAAATTCCAGAGAAGACTGAAAAAGGACATTCACGGTTTCTGGAATTAAAAAAAAAAAATGGAATTTTTTGAACGAAACTGATAAGCGCGCACACAACTGAAAATTTCAAATTGACAACTCAGTCTGCGGGAATTCTCTAAAGCGAGAAGTTTAATATTCAGACCAGAAATATTTGAAGTCGCTTTTTGAAGCACATTACAGTTAGGATTCTACTAAAACAATTAGATTATTCGCTCTCGATTTCTATGAGGTAGGTAATGGTTGATTCGGCCTTCGGCCTCATTAACTATCTCCTCAGAGAAATCTCAAGCACGAAATTTAATTGTTAAATAGAGCTTGCTCACCTTGAAATTAATTGAGGGCAACCTGAAAATAAAGAGATGATAATAAACCGTAAAGAAACAAGGATGGTTAAGGATGCAAAAGAATAACACACAGTACAAATGACGATCTGGAATAGTTTAGGCTGATTTTTTTTAAAATGCGCAAGCTGTGGCGTAGTTCCAATTTGAATTTTAAACATTACTGTAGATTGAAAGTGCCATCGCGGCTGGGTACAAATAGAGTTGAGTCGTTAATTTTGCTTGGGCTCCGTCAAATATAACCTCATTTGTTGTAATTTTTCTCCTTTCAAACTTCTCTTCTAAAACAGATATCGATGACTGTGCAAGTCATCCCTGTAAGAACAACGGGACCTGCACAGACCGAGTGAACGGATTCGACTGCAGCTGCGCTCCAGGATTTAATGAAACGCGATGTGAAAAAGGTAACTGTTAGTTACATGAAAAATATGACCAAATCCAATATTTTGTAAATCATTTTAGGCGATCATAATATGACTAAAATACAGACAATCAAAGAACGAATGGAAACGATATAACCAATTAGCATCTCTTTGCACTGTGAATTTGGTAATAGTCAGTCATTGGATTATGCTAAAAGAAATATAGATATGTGATTGTTTTCTCATGAGAATGCGTATTGTTTTCATTTCGAAATAAGTAACTATAGTACATAATAAGATGAAACTTAGTGTTCAGTTTGAATAATATCGGACAGCAACGCTAACAATCCATCATATAAATAAAATTATTTCAAACTGTCATTAGCTCATTAGAAGACGTTTTTGAGTTTTTTGAACAAGAATGGCTGTTCTGTTGCCAAAGTATTGTTGTTATTTCAGGAGGCCAGTTCGCGACGATAAATTATTATTGCTGTAAAATGAAAATTCGTTTGCGATACTTTAGCTATTGCAATTTTCCTTTTTTTCAACTTTCTTCGAAAACAGATATCGATGACTGCGCAAGTCATCCCTGTAAGAACAACGGGACCTGCACAGACAGAATGAACGGATTCAACTGCAGCCGCGCACCAGGCTTTAATGGAACACAATGTGAAACAAGTAAGTACAGTTGAACCTCCCGTAAGGGACCACCCAGAATGTCAAGTCTAGGTGGTCGCTTACGAGAGCTTAGAACATATTAAGTCAAAATTTACCTAATTAGCATATGGTAGCTGCAGACTCTTAACCCATGTTTTAAGTGTCTTATTCTTGTGCTTTCGATTAAAAAATATCCGGTACTTCCCGCAGCATTTCTCGATACTACCCAGGACTGCCATAATGTTACAACACCTTATTATCAATTTTCGCTCTATTATATGTCAAATCGTCGCTTAGGGGAGGTTGAAAAGAAAAGAAAATTTCAAACGTTTACTCTAAAAGTGGTCGCGGTCGCTTACGAGAGGTAGTCGCTTGTAAGAGGTTCCAAATATAGTGATTTGATTGGGAAACTTTTGGTATTTTGGAAAACAGGTCGCTGACGAGAGAAGGTCGCTTACGGGAGGGGGTCGCAACTAGAGGTTCGACTGTATTAGTATTTCGACTTAATAGGACTGCAATGCGTTCAGTTTCAGCATTAACAGCCAATTCTATTTGACCTCTTAACGTAACACGTTCCAGAAAAAAAAAAAAAGGGCTGAATATATATAGTCAGAAAAACAACACAAAGCGTTAAAAAAGATCAGAGAAATTTGACATTTCAGAATGCGTTCGCGGTATACAAACTTGAAGTTGCTCCTGTTTATATTCCAGGCTCCGTCAAATATAACATCATCTGTTGTCTTTTTTTTTTTTTTTTTTTTCCTTTCAATTTTCTCTTCTAAAACAGGTATCGATGACTGTGTATGTCATCCCTGTAAAAACAACGGGACCTGCACAGACCGAGTGAACGGATTCAACTGCAGCTGCGCACCAGGCTTTAATGGAACACAATGCGAAACAAGTAAGTGTTAGTATTTCGAGTTTTAATAGGACTGCAATGCGTTCAGTTTATTAACAGCCAATCCTTTTTGACCTCTTGAAATAACACGTTCTAGAAAAAAAGGGTCTGACTAGATTTAGTCAGAAAAAGAACACAAAACATTAAGAGTGCCTGCCTGTAAAAATCAGACAAATTCTTAATTTCGCGGCAAGGGTCGAAAATTCGATTTCGCTCATATTCCTATGGTAAATAGGCTAGGACATGTCAAAAACTACTGGATAGCTTTTCTGGCAAAATATCCGTTTATATCAAAGAAATATACAAATTAACAAATTCCGTTAAAATCGCCATTTGACGCACAAGTTTATTAAGCAAGTTTGAGAGCCTCGCATGCAAAACCACATCATTCTTCCGTCTTTAAAACACTCAAATATTTTTCTGCAATGTTTAAATGTGTACTGGGTTGATTTTAGGGAATGTTGCGGTTTTTGTTGGCTGCAAAATAATTAAATTTCGAAAACATGTATCAAACCGTGATCAAACGTAATAATTTGGTGTAGTGCAAAGCAAGCAACTATCTACAAATTACTTATCCGTTTTTGACTAAGATGCAGTGGTGATCATATGTGTCGAAAGAGGGTCATAGATTTATGGTATTCGACCATTAAATAAGTTGACAGTTGGCGATGTACATCGGACGTTGTGTAAACAAAAGCAAACTTCTGCTTTATGTGCGACGAATGGTGACAGAAACACGTCAAATCGGCTTTTGGACCTGCCTTTTACAGCAAATAAGGTTGAAACATTTCGAAATTATTAGCTCTGTGTCTATTTCAACTTAATATAGCTCAAGACGTGGCGCGTGCTAAAATATATGTCTAACCCGTAAATTGAAATTTGACGATGGATGGTCAAATATCTGCATTTTTAACGTACTTTGAAAAGCTCTCCCGTCGCTCACAATCATTTGCCCAAAGAAATTTTTACAGGAATCTGTAGACCATCCTTCTGCTATTCAACCACCAGAAGCTTAATGCATTTGAAGGTTTCGCACATGGTGAAAATCAATTATTTTTACGAAGTACTTTTAAGTGAATGAAATACATGTTTTCGAAATTTAATTATTTTGCAGCCAACAAAAACCGCAACATTCCCTAAAATCAACCCAGTACACATTTAAACATTGCAGAAAAATATTTGAGTGTTTTAAAGACGGAAGAATGATGTGGTTTTGCATGCGAGGCTCTCAAACTTGTTTAATAAACTTGTGCGTTAACGGAATTTGTTAATTTGTATATTTCTTTGAAATAAACCGATATTTTGACAAAAAAAAAAAACTATCCAGTAGTTTTTCTAATGCCCTAACCTATCTACCGTAGAAATATGAGCGAAATCGAATTTTCGACCCTTGCCGAGTTATTTTCCATATTTATGGACAGGGACTCTTAAAAGAAAAAAAAGAAAAATTTGGCAATTGAGAATTAGTTGACGGTGTACAAACTCATTGTTGTTCCTGTTTATATTCCGCGGGCTCCATCAAATACAACATCATCTGTTGTATGTTTTGTTTCTTTCAATCTTCTCTTCTAAAACAGATATCGATGACTGTGCAAGTCATCCCTGTAAAAACAACGGGACCTGCGCAGACCGAGTGAACGGATTCAACTGCAGCTGCGCACCAGGATTTAATTATAGGACACAATGTGAAACAGGTAACCGTCGCATAAAGGATCACCAACGTTTCGAAATACGTGATTAAATATATAACAGGGTCACAAGGCTGATAAACGATCGACACCCATTCAAACTGCGTATTCACTAATTGACAGCCATAGGAAAGTGGCAAGCAACGAGTTGATTTGTCACAGTGCATTCAACCAGCAGATAAACCAAACCAAAAATTAACCAAAAAATTATTTAACTAACTAACCAAGAATTATTTGACTAGATAGCTGGAGACTTGAATCTCTTTCCTTTCCCAGCAGAAATGTCCTTCTTCCGAGCTTATTTTCTATAATTCAATGTCAAAACAAAAGCAAAAAACAAAAAAAGCCAGCCAGAAGACACACGCTACACACGATTAGAGGTGGTACCTCGGTCATATGTTCACATCCAATGAGAGAAGAGAGGAGGATAGAGGAACAATTGGCTGGATGTGTATAGCTCCAGACCGAATTTGTTCCTTCAGTAGAGAGAAGGAATGAAAGGAAGAAGGTCTTGTTCTAGAAAACAGTTGTTTCAAGGAGCGGATCCCTGGCATGCCCCTGAGTGGATTATGATAAAGCTACACATCCCAGAGACGTTTCCACTCCCCTGCATAACAAAATTAAGTCTGAACATTTTGAAGTACTTTCCGACACCAGTGGTAATTGTAAACATATCAGGTTTTGAGCATGCGCAGTAGGACGAGACAGAATATACACGTGTGCTTGTACTCGTTAGCTGGGATAAAAAGTTATCTTTCTGATCTTTGCCATAACATTACATGGTGTCAGAAGTGGGATCGTGAAGTAACCAAACATACCATTTAGCTCGATACACTGGAGAAGGTGGAAGAGTGAAGTAATTTCCGAACGACACGTGTACGATCGATTCAAGAAAACAACATGGCCGCCAGCGCCTCATTCATTGACAAGGGTCCAACCATGGACTGGAGCACGGATGAAAACCTATACTCACGCTTCAAAATGTGGAAACAACGCTGTGAACTGCTCTTTACGGGCCCGATGGCCAAAATTGACGAAGAAATTCAATGTAAGCACCTGCTTTACTGGGCCGGTGAGCACGGCTTGGAGCTGTTCAACAGCTGGGGCCTCTCGGCAGACGAACAAAAGAAACTGGAAAACTACTGGAAGAAATTCGAAAACTACGTGAAACCTCACTCAAACGAGCTGATCGCCGCCTGGGAGCTACACAATCTTCGACAAGGTACACTATCGTTAGAAGAATTTATTGCAAAGCTTAGAATCCTTGTCAAAGAAGCCAACTATCCATCGGAACATCATGATCGATTCTTGAGAGACTTCCTTGTACTCGGCATGAATTCAGACCATGTCAGAAAGGAGTGTTTCAAAGAAGGAAATGCTCTGACATTTAGTAAAGCTAGAGAAATGGCAAAAGCAGACGAATCAGCAGACAAGCAGCTTCAGCTAATGAACCCAGTAGTGTCAGCAGTACACCCTGTTAGCTCAACCAGGAGAAACCAATTCCAAAGCGACCAGCTGAACCCAGTAGCCGGTGGATCAAGGCAAAACCCAAAAGGCAACAAGTCAGGAAAAACGCAGCTCTGCAGGAATTGTGGTTGGGGTCCTCACTCTCGTGAACAGTGCCCAGCAAGAAATGCAACGTGTCATTACTGCCAAAAGGTGGGACACCTTGCCAAGGTATGCTTTTCAAAACTTAAAAAGAAGGATGTGCATGAGATTGAAGCTACTAGTAATAACAATGCCATACCTGAGTCAGAGCCTACCCAATCATTAGATGATTATGTGTTCCTGGGCCCAATTGAAGCAACACCCCTGGCCATGAGTGTAAACGTTGTATCCTGTAGAGAAAAGGCTCTGCTAGAAGTCTCCTTGGCACTGAAGCCAGAAGGAAAACAAATGAATGCACTCTGTAAGATAGACTCAGGTGCTGAAACAAACATTATACCCAAGTCCCTATACAAGCAACTAAGCCCTGAGACACTAAGCTTACAACAACCTACAGTGAAGTTAACTGCTTATGGTGGAGCCGAGATCCCAAATCTTGGATCTTGCCAAATATATGTGAAGGGTCCTAACAATTCCAACCCCAGAGTTATCCAAGCAGAAGTTGTTGACGTTGATGGCCCTGCCATAATTGGTAACATGTCTGCACAAGATCTGAACCTCCTAAAGCTCAACTGGCCAGTCACAGCCAGCACAAATGCAACCACCCAGAATGTTGTACAAAGTGAAAAGCCCATGCCCAATGCAAATACTGTCAAACTATTTGACATCAGAGGCAAACAACACCCCTTCCCACTGACAAAGGACTATTTGTTGGAAGAATATCAGGATGTCTTTACAGGAATTGGCTGCTTTCCAGGACCCCCGTACCACATCGAAACTAACCCTGACATTCCCCCAGTACAGCATGCTCCAAGACAGGTTCCAGTACAACTACAGAAAGCCTACATAGAAGAGCTAGACCAGTTAAAAGAATCTGGAATTCTGGTTGAGGTCCAAGATGAATATACCCCTTGGGTTAACTCTGCTGTGGTCACCATAAAATCCAACGGGTCGATCCGTCTGTGCTTGGACCCTCGGAATCTCAATAAAGCAATCAAGCGCAACCCCTACTATGTGAGAACTATAGATGATGTGATACCGAAAGTCAGCGGCTCCACCCACTTCAGTATCCTTGATGCACGCAGTGGATTTTGGCAAGTTAGTCTTGACGAGGAAAGCAGTAGGCTGTGCACCTTTAACACCCCATGGGGAAAGCATAGATGGACAAGACTTCCATTTGGCCTTACATGCAGTGGAGATGTGTTTCAAGAAAAAATGGATATGGTCTTTGGCAGACTTGAAGGGCTCAGCGGTATTGCAGATGACACATTTGTCTATGGCACGGGCGAAGCACAACATGATCAGCACATACTAACTGTCCTTGACACACCAAGAGAGAACAATGTGAGATTTAACCCGGACAAATTCCAGTTTAAAGTGAAGGAAGCATCCTTCTTCGGGCTAACATGGACCCCCGACGGGATCCGCCCTGGCGAAACCAAAATCAAAGCAATCCGTGATGTGCCATCCCCGAAGAACCTCACAGAGCTGCAGTGCTTTTTGGGCATGATTAACTACCTGAACAGGTTCTCACCCATTCTAGCCCAAGTGTCAGAACCTGTGCGACAGCTGATGAAAAAATATGTACCATTCGTGTGGCAACCAGAACACCAAAGGGCATTCCAGAACCTCAAACAAGCAATCACTGAAGTACCAGTCCTAGCCTATTACGACCCAGAAAAGGAGAACCTAATCCAGTCTAATGCAAGCCTTAAAGGCATTGGATGTGTGTTGATGCAAGAGGGCAAACCAGTGTGCTATGCCCGTCGATCACTAACTGAAACTGAGTCTCGATACAGCAACATAGAGCGAGAGTTACTCGCTGCCTGTTGGTCGCTTGAAAAGCTTAACCATTACGTATTTGGTAAGAAGGTGGTCATCGAAACTGACCACAAGCCGCTCGAAAGCATCTGGAAGAAGAGCATATCGAGCGCACCACCACGCCTTCAGAGGCTCCTACTTAAAATGGCCAAATACAACGTGGAGATCAGATACATTCAAGGAAAAAGCAACGTGATAGCAGACGCCCTTTCCAGGATTAGCCACATGGAGCCCCCTGCAGAAGACAACGAAGTCCCCGTGGTGGAACTGGACACAATCTCTCGAACACTGCCAGCCAGCCCTGCCAAACTAGATGAAGTACGAGAGTACACTGATCAAGACGTTGTACTCAGTCACTTAAAAGATGTCGTGCATCATGGATGGCCAGAATATCCAAATGAGTGCCCACAAGACCTGAAAGAGTTCTGGAACTTCAGAGAGGACCTGAGTGTTGAAAATGGCCTCATTCTCAAGGGACCCAAACTCGTAATTCTCAGTAAGCTACGCCCACAGATGTTACAAATCATACACCAAGGACATATGGGAACAGAGAAGTGTCTCCTGAGAGCAAGGGACAGCCTGTTTTGGCCAGGCATATCAAGGGACATCAAACAGATGACAGAGAACTGTCCGACATGCGCACAGTTTTCCAAACAGCAACCAAAAGAAACATTGCATCCACACAATGTACCCAGTTATCCATGGCAGAGGCTTGGATGCGATCTGTTCGACTATGGAGGTGCTCAATACTTACTAGTCGCAGACTATTACAGCAAATACCCCATCGTTAGAAAGTTGAGCTCAACGACATCTGCTGCAATAATCAACCACCTCAAATGAATCTTTGCAGAACATGGTATACCAGAATCCCTGGTATCTGACAATGGCCCTCAATACAGCAGCAAGGAATTTGCAGCGTTCTGTGACCAATGGGGTATCAATCACATTACTAGCTCACCAGTGTATCCAAAGAGCAATGGATTCATAGAAAGGATGGTACAAACCGTAAAGAACCTTCTAAGGAAGTCCGAGGCTGCAGGACAGGACCCGTATCTTGCGCTCTTGTCATACCGGGCCACGCCTGTCGATAGCAACTTACCATCACCAGCCAAGTTACTGAACAATAGAGAATATCGCACACAACTACCCAGCAGTGGACGACTCCAACGGTCACAAGCAAAAGAATGCCACCAAGATCAGCTGCAGCACCGCCAAGATGTTCAGAAACAGCAGCATGATGGCAAGTCCACACGTGAGCTACAAAAGCTAGTACCAGGCCAACCAGTATCGGTGTTTCAACCAAAAACCAAGACCTGGACTCCGGCAACACTGAAAGAGCAAATGAACCAGCCAAGATCCTACATTGTAGAGACAAACAGTGGTTCTGAACTAAGGCGCAACAGAATGCAGTTAAAACCGTCAGACCAAGTAGCACCAAGCCTTGAAGGTCAACTGCTCTCTAGCCAGGACAATCCACCACAGCCCAGTGCACCTACATTTACATCTCACCAAGTCCCGTCACCAGGATTACCCCAGACACCCCAGAAACCAGCTACAGTTGGTGAGGGAAGTGCCGACCAACATCTGACAACCAGAAGTGGTCGTGTTGTAAAGAAGCCATTAAGGCTGGACCTTTAAACTTTGTTAATCAGAACAACTCGGCTTAGCCGTCTGAGAATTTTGTTGCGTTGGATTCAATTTGAACAATACTTGCGTTATTTAGGTTCCAATTTAGAGACCAAGTTTGTTTCTTTCACCCGGCAAAGTTTTTAGAGTGGAGATGTAAACATATCAGGTTTTGAGCATGCGCAGTAGGACGAGACAGAATATACACGTGTGCTTGTAGTCGTTAGCTGGGATAAAAAGTTATCTTTCTGATCTTTGCCATAACATTACAGTAATCATCTCCTCCCCATACTAACTATATTGCTATACGAGCGGCTGATCTGACTCCCATTTATTTTGTCTATTTCAGGATCTATACCGGTTGCGATAGACTACTTGCGGCAAATAGTGAAAAAAGTAAACTTCCATATCGGCATCAATTCTAAATAAAGGACACCGTAGCTTTGCTAAAATGACAATTTGAAATTACTTATATTATTAAAAAAGAAAAAACTTTTCCTTACATTTCCTTGCTTTTCCGCGATGTCAGAAAATCGCCTTTTGCTGTCGACATGTATGCTTTTGGATAGTAGCCATTAGGTCATTGCACACAAGTTTTATAAGTCCTTGTTTTAACTCCTTTTTATTCCAGGTTTGTTTTACCATTCGGCTGTAATAGGTGGAAATGTATCTTACCAAAGTCGCCTTTCTCAGTTCCTGATTCCTGCTGTTGGATTGAACCCTCTGTGGGAGCTCTGTTACCGCGCCTCCACTCACGGCTGGGCTGTCAGTAGCTTTCACAACAGGTGCGATGGCAAAAATCACACGGTTACCATCATCAAAAATGGACAGTATGTGTTTGGAGGATACACTGACATTCCCTGGGGTATGATGATTTCGCTGTTTCGAATAATCTAAAATCAATTTTTTTTGCATTCATTTGCAATTGAAAGGCCACGGGCAAGAACGTCCCCTAGAGTTTTTGGCCATTTTGAAAGTGCTCAAAAATAGCTGAGTTTTGGCATGTGGGCTTCGTTTTACCTGAGAAACATTGCGCTGAACTTTTTTTCGCTGGGGTGCTCTACGTTCTCGAGAAATAACGTATGCAAAAAAACTCAGTTTTCCAAGCGGCATCTTTTGGAGATCTTTTGTTGAACGAAAAACAAAAGAAACCTTCTTATTATTTTGTTGAACAGCAAACAGGCAGACTGTTTATAGTGTATTCCACTGAATCTTAGCTGTCTTTAAGTCAAAGGAAAATAGTATATAGAGCGGAAATCTGGGAAGAGATTGTTTACATCGGTTATTGTGACGTGAACACAACACGTGAATCGATCGAGAGTCAAACGAAATACCATCGAACAAAAGAAGTGATGTGCCGCATTAGAGCTCTGACAACTAATATCTTAAGCATTGTTCTAAAGTACCTTGTATGCCTGCCTGGTGGTTGAGAGGCATCATAAGGCCTTGATAAGCCCGTAAGTCATCAGCACGTTTTAAAGAATTAAAATGTGTTCTGAAACTTCGATGGCAGCCGATATACCGTAATCGTGTTATCGGCGTTCGAAGTCAGATCGAGCCAGGCAGAAAAGTCCAAGAGCAGTTCTTGCCCAAGAAAAATATCCTCTCGTGAGTTGTGCCCATTTGCCAAGCGTTGCTAGCGTCAAAATTTGGAAAGCGAGAACTGGTTTTAGACTTATAAGATTTGTCTTGTATCCACCGCCATGTTTTCCCGCGCACGAGGTGTAAAGACCCTTCCCGACATGCATTGCGATCACGTTCTGCGGACTTTTCTCGAACTGGTAACTAGATTGTTTCGGCTTTTTTTCATTTAAACATAATAATGGCCAACAAGTAGCGATCGATTGTAACATAGATCTGTGATCCAGGTTGCGTTGATTTTATTTCATATCGGCATGATTTGTAGTGTTTTGAACTTTTGCCGAAAGCACGTAAGATTGAATACCGGAGTATGCGTCAGTTTAATGATGAAGCTTTTTTGTCTGAGCTAAATGAGGTCCCGTGGGAGACTGCTTACGTATTTGACGACGTAGACGACCTGTGGGACCACTGGGCGAAGCTCTATAACGAGGTGCTTGATAAGCACGCGCCACTGAGGAAAACGCGTGTAAGAGGAGATCAATTACCATGGATCAAACCAGAGGTTCAACACGAAATCTCTCGCCGGAATCGTCTATTCAGGCTTCACGCCAGGAATCCTACAGAAGACTCTTGGGAAGCCTACAGAAAACAAAGAAACAGGGTCACTTTGTTAAAAAGAAATGGCGTGAAAGCTTTTCGTATGGACACTTCGAATAATTCTAAACACCACGGTGAATTTTGGAGTAAAATAAAACCCCTCTTACCCAACAAAGGAAAGAAGCAGTCAAAAATCATCTTGATGGAAGTGGATGGTGTAGTCACCGATTCTTCGGCTGTCACTGAAATCTTTAACGAATATTTTCGTGATGTGGCGGTGAATGAAGGGACTGACAGAACTATTGAAGACTTTGCTGACCACCCGAGTGTTAAGCTTATTACTGAGAAGGGCGATACACAATCATTTAGCTTCTCGACTGTGAACGAGAATTATCTGAAAAACATCTTGGACAGACTCAACCCAAGGAAGGCTGTCGGCTGTGATTCTATGTCCCAGAGACTTTTGTGCATATCTGCTCCAGCCATAGCGCAACCGCTTACCAGACTAATCAATAACTTCATTACTAACAGATCGTGGCCAACAGTCTGGAAGAGCAGCAATATCTCTCCAGTTTTTAAGAAGAATGATGAGACAAAGAAGTTCTGCTATCGCCCTGTGTCTATTTTGACGGCCCTGTCGCAGATATATGAGCGTGTTGTAGCGGACCAAGTTTACACCGCATTTGTACCAAGGCTCTCACCGAACCTCTCTGGATATCTTAGTGGACACTCCTGTTGTACTGCTTTGCTGAAGATGGTGGAAGATTGGCGATTGAGTCTTGACGAGAGGGAGGCGGTTGCCACTGTTGCAGTAGATCTGAGTAAGGCTTTTGACTCTGTGTGCCATACCCTTTTCCTCGCGAAGCTGAAGGCGTACCGTTTTACTGAACAAGCTTTGGACCTTGATGTCATGTTATTTAACAGGACGGAGGCAAAGAGTCAAACTTGATGGGCATGTCTATTCTGACTGGAGAATTGTGAGAACCGGAGTCACGCAGGGGTCACTCCTAGGCCCTCTTCTGCTTAACATCTACATTGATGACTTGAATTATGAAATCACCAATACGTCCTTGCAGCTCTATGCGGACGACACCACAGAGTATGCATCTGATGCTTCTCCTTTAGTCCTGGAATATGTTATTAACAGTGATTTCAGTATATTATCATCGTGGTTCAGACAGAATTACTTGGAGATAAACAGTGCCAAAACTCAGGCAATGGCCATCGGTCCAAAGCTTTATCATTATGATTTTCTTGTAGATGATAAGTCTGGACACTACAGAGACACTAGAGATTCTCGGTATTACATTAGATCGTAAGCTTAATTTTATGCATCATGTAAAGGAACAAGTGAAAAAAGCATGCGCTAAAGCAACTGCTTTGCGAAGAATACGCAAATTCAAACCAATAGATGTTATGGGCCGTCTATATAAAGCGTTTATTTTACCACATCTAGAGTATTGTGGACCCTTATTGCTTGGTGTGGGTAACACTCAGGCTAATAAACTAGAGGACACGAACTATTATATTCTTAGATCGATTTTAGGCTTTGGTAGGCAAACCCCTTATGAGTTCCTTTTGAAGACTGTAGGCATTAGCTCGTTAGAACAGCGCAGGAAATTTCAGGCCTTAGTCCTTGTGTATAAATGCATACATAATCAAGCTCCAAGCTATATTCAAGATCTCTTTAATTTTAAAGTAAGCTCATATAACCTAAGGGGGAGTTGTCTAGATGCAATTTAGAATGGCGGCATAAGTCTTTTTCCTTTATAGCCGCCAGGATTTGGAACTCAATACCTCCATCTGTGAGGGACGCTAACGATCTTTTAACTTTTAAACGATTACTAGGTAATTATTTTAGGTTTAAATAACTCATTTCTTATTATATTTGTACATAACTATTTTTAGGCATCTATTGTATATTACATATTTACATAGATTATTTAATCCTATTTCTTCTTTTTCTTCTTTATACAATTTTGAGTTCACGCACACGTTTTAATGAACGCTTGTGCTCCTAGGTGTCGCGTGGTTAAATAAAGTATTGTAAGTATTGTATTGGACATGCAGATGTATGGAGACCCGTGCGTTGCGCAGAAGGGTTAATTTGTTAATCTGTTTGCCCTATTTATAGAGCGTTTTCACGTGAAGTCATCAAATTCTTAAATCCAAAACTAAAGAGCCACAAAAGTTGTTATCCTCATCAGGCATAAGAGGTACCAGCGCATTTTGAATTTTGAAGTTATGGCGGTGCATGATATAAAGCTACGATCGCGTTTGTCGAAAAATATGTATTTCTCTCGTGATTTTTAGCCATTTAAGGCGTTGCTGTATTTGGAAAAGTGCTTATGTAATGTTTATTTGTTCAGTGCAGATAATCATTGTCCCAGATAACCAAAGTAAGTTCCAGATGTTAACACTATTTTCCGGCCGCCTTATTGGTGTACCACAGAACACCAACATGGCGGCTCCATACTAGGCTCTGTAAATTTACGCGGAACATTTCGACGAATGTCTCAACTTTGGGACAACGCACACACCTTAAACTTGGAGAACTGTCTTCTTTATTTATCTTCAGTAATATCACAATTTCTTGACCTTACCTACTGAATGGTTTTTGATATTATTTTTTATTGCGTGACAATAAAAACGCTCTATATGCCCTCTTCTTTGACTGTTTAGTAGTGACATCTACGTTAATTGCTGTATTTGATTTGACTATCCTAGTTCGCCAAGGTAGTTTCGATGTTTATCAGCTGACTGAATATGGCGTAAGGGTCCTGGTTTTTATTATTATTATTTCACTGTTTTCTAAGTGAAATGAACATCCTTGCCGTCACGCGTTAACGTGAAATCAACATTTTTACCTATTTTGACCTGAAATCGACATTTTGAGCTTATACGTTGCGGGAAATTAACATTTTTCTGTTTTCTAAGTGAAATGAACATCCTTGCCGTCACGCGTTAACGTGAAATCAGCATTTTTACCTATTTAGACCTGAAATCAACATTTTTGAGCTTATACGTTGCGTGAAATTAACATTTTGCTCTTTTTAAGTGAAATCAACATCCTTGCCGTCACGCGTTAACGTGAAATCAATATTTTTACCTATTTAGAACTGAAATCAACATTTTTGAGCTTATACGTTGGTGAAATTAACATTTTGCTGTTTTCTACGTGAAATCATCATCCTTTCCGTCACGGGTTAACGTGAAATCAACATTTAAACCCTTTTTGACCTAAAATCAACATTTTTGAGCTTATACGTAGCGTGAAATTGACATTTTGCTGCTTTCTAAGAGAAATCAACATCCTTGCCGTCGCGCGTTAACATGAGTCAACATTTTAACCACTTTCGACCTGAAATCAACAAAGCTGAGCTTATATACGTTGCGTGAAATTGACAATTTGCTGGTTCTACGTGAAATCAAAGTCCTTGCGGTCGCGGCGGGCCGATCCTTTGTTATAATAAACCGAGGCGAGACTTCGACTTATAACAAAGGCTTGGCTTGGCTTTCATAACAGAGGATCGGCTTTGTTTATCATAAGAAAGACCCGGCTTCGTTTATTTGAAGGACTCGGCGGAAAAAGGGCGTTAGGTGTTTTAATCAAAAGTGAACTTTGAAAAAACGCTCCAAATTTCGCATGCAGTTTTCCTCTGGTATGTTAAGCAATGTCCCGTAGTTTTTGCGCTAAAGTTTGCTTCCTTTTTGAGATATTGCGTATACAATAAACCACTCGGTTTTTCCAACCTGTGTGCCTTATTTGCATACGTTATTTCTCGAGAACGAAGAGCAACCCAGCGAAAAAAACCTCAGAGCAATGTTTCTCAGGTGAAACGAAGCCCATATGCCAAAATTCAGCTAGTTTTAAGCACTTTCAAAATGGCCGAAAAATCCAGGGACGTTCTTACCCGCGGCCTTTCATATCCTCCCTCATCATAGGCCTGCAATGCGTGCAGAGAGCTTTATTATCTAGCTCTCTGCACGCATTGCAGGCCTATGATGAGGGAGTATAATATTATGTTTTCAAAGGACCATCGACTAACTTGTAGATTATTGAGGTATCCTGTTTTAATTAAGTTAGTAACATGAGCTTTCAGTACGTTTAAGGAGGTTCAAAAGAGTTTCTCCGGTTTGCTGGGATTTTAAATCTCTGCTACTCCTATTCCAATATGCCAAGCAAAGCCCGGATTAATAAGGAGAACTCAAGGTACTGACTTGGCATGCAAGGTACTGATTGTAGCTTTCTCCACAGAACGTCGTAACATTTTCAACTTCTAGTTGTAAGGTTTCGAGTTGTTAATCCTTTCTTCGGCCATCAATATTTCTGCTGAAGTGTTCTTGTTTTTCAGACACTGATAATAGATATGGTTCCACTTCCAATGCGTGCATATTTTCACTCCGCGACAGGCGGGACTCGAACCCATGAGCACTGCACTGCACTGCAGCGTTATCGCAGAGGTCATGGGTTTGAACCCCGTTCAGGCCTGAATTTTTTTTTAGGCTTTAATTTCACAACTGCTTAAGTTTTGTGTATAACCACGATTTTTAATCATGTCTTCATATCTTTCTCCGCATTTTGAATATATAATATTTTATATATTTACTTGTATGTTATTATTGTTTTTACTTTTCTTCCCTTCACTTCAGATCCAAAAAGTGTTAATGGTAGTTATGGTTACACTTCCAATGCGTTCATATTTTCACTCCGCAATAAAGAAAGTCTGGCTCCATTTAAGAGCATGGTGACGAACCCATCACGTGCAATTGTCATGTACTCAGGTTATGGTCCAACATTTCATGGTGACATCTACATTGCTGACAATGCAAGCAATAACACTAATTCATACACATACTTTGGCGACACTTACTCTCTTCCAGTGGAGTACGAGACCGACTCACAATCCTGGCTGGGACTTATTACTTCTCACCTGATGAGGTGGAGGTGTTTTATCTTGGTTGACTTACCCTAACATCCCTTTATTCACGCTTTGAACTCATGTATAAAATAACAGAAATAAGCAAAATGATTAAAACGAATTAGGTAAGTTGCTTTTTTATGTTTTGAGCTGTTTTGGAACCAATACAAATAAGTCTTGACCATTTTATTTCAATTTTAACCTCACTACTGAGCTAGACCTAACTTGTTGTCATTATTTATTTGGTCTTTTATTCGTTTGCATGAGTATTTTTGATGGTACTATGAGATTTATTCTTAACTTCCCATTTTTGTTGTTGTGGTTCGCTGTTGTTGTTAGGAAAAGATCTCATTGATCTGCTGATTTTTTTGCGCGCTAAAAAGCAAATAAAATCAAATAAAATACAGCAGCAAGATGGTGTTAATTGTAGTGAATCCTATTCCTGGAATTAAACTCGCACCTTTTGTTGAGTCCATGAGGTGTGAGGGTGCATAATTGAGCACACCAAAAGGCCTCTCTTGTGAGCAAACGGTCATCAAGACTATTATTATTGACACTAAGATTACACAGCTGTTCAATAATTCAAAATTCAAAATCTGCCAGAGCATGAGGTTCTTTGTTAAAATGAATAGCTTTTTAGCGGGCGTTTTGCTATTTTTATTATTACGTAATTCTTATGTAATCTTATGTGAAAATTTTTTTTTTATTCTTTGTTCTCTTTGTAAGTTATTGTTTTGTAACTTATTTAAGGCTTTTTCACTTTTTGTAAATTTTATTCCGAGTATTGATATTCTTAGTGTTGAAGAAGCCCGAATGGGCGAAACGTCCACTTAAATTAAAGACCTCCTACTCACCGTTTGACCTTCAACCACCTCATAATACTAGGCAAATATTTTCTTTATATCAACGCTCTAAATAATACTATGTTCGTTTTCAGCGACTTCATCTCATTAGTGCAGGATAAAATCGAGATAGAAAAATATATTGCTGCAACTTCGAATGGCGAAAGGGAATTTCAACAGAAGTGGAAATTCCTTCTCACCATTTAAGGCGTTTCCCGTAGTAATTAGTTGCAAGGTCTTTGTTTCTCTTTTTTTTGTTTGTTTTGTTGTTGTTGTTGTTGTTGTTGTTTTTTTTTTGTATAATTAAGTAATTACATTGTATTGTAACTCCTTAAGTAACGTAATGTGTAAGTCATAATAAGCAATCAATGTGTATTGTAAGTAAGTAACGTAATGCCAAGTATTGTAAATAGGTGTTTTTTTTATGTATTGTAAGTGACGTTTGTAAGACGGTAAAAGCATTAGAAATAATAATAATAATAATAATAATAATGATGATGATAACAATAATGTAGTGTATTGTAAGTAGGTTAGTTATTGTTGTGAGTAGAGTAAGGCAATGTAAATAATTGTGTGTTTAGCAATAAAAAAAAAAAAAAAAAAAAAAAGACCTCCTACGAGAAAAGTTCGCATCTTCTTCTGTTTATTCAACCTATATATATATATATATATATATATATAGATAGATAGATAGATAGATAGATAGATAGATATAGATAGATAGATAGATAGATATAGATAGATAGATAGGTAGATAGATAGATATAGATAGATAGATATAGATAGATAGACAAACAAACAAAAACAAAAAGGAAAAAAAACAATGCTTACAGGCTTTCCCGCCCTCTCCTTTTCTCTCCCAGACCACGCTCATCTCCCGCCCGCTTTTTTTGATCGTCCCCAATGACATGGGAGAGCCAAGAACAGGCTAGGATGTCATTTCCATTTGTAACCAATCATTAAACATATATAGATTTTTTTGTAGTTGTGTAATATGTAATGTTTTAATGAACATATTAATAACGTTCCTTTGCAATTCCGCAAAGGTTTTGCGTTCAATTTGTGCTTACTGCATACTGAAAGACTGTTCGTTTGTTTTTAAACTTCACCCTCCCACGATCCGCTTAAAGACTGATTTCCCCTCTTAAGAGCTTCTGCCTTAGAGAGCAAGGAAGACTTGGAAATAAGGGTGCTCCGGTTTTTCGAAAAATCCCCATAAAAAGTTCTTTGCAGACTTATGTACTTACGTTTTATCTTTATTCATCGTTTTCCACCCGGGTTCTGGATATCAGGCCCATGGGGGTCCTGTGAAGTTAATTTTCCACCAAATTTTAGGAACTTTTTAACAACTCCCTCACAGAGTAAGAAATAATTTCAAACAAAACCAAAGTCATCCACGTAAAGCCTAATGCTTAGGCTTTTATCGGAAGAGATATTTGCTCGCGAGAATATTTTTGTCGCCCGCACATAATAGAGTACAACATCGAAAAATATGTGGCACCTGACTCCGATTCATCTATATTAATGCAAAGTAACCACACTTAACAGTAACTATAATCAGGACACAGTAGGCTTAGAGAATAGAACAATGCTTGAACTTGTGTGACTCATACTAAGTTTCGGTCAGTGTAAAACGCAGACTGCAGACTGAAAACTTTAGCTAAAATTCTAAACAATTATACATTTTTTAGCGCTCTTGCCTTCGTTCGAGATACACATCGCAACAGGAAAATATTTTCAAGACAAAAGTGCCCACTAAAAACTGATTTTCCCTTTGTTTCTCCTCCATGATGATCTGTAAGGTGATACAAAACAAAATACAATCTATTTTCTTCTTTTTTCTTTTTTGGAATATAATTGAATTTTATTTCTCTAGGCAACTTTGTCGATAAAATCCCATAAAAGCAATTTTAAGAGCGGCTGATGATATTCTTTCGAACAGCATCATTAAATTGATGCTAATGTTTCTCTTTGAAAAAAGCCTCCCATGCAGACATTCTTTTGTCTCGACAGACAATCCTCCCCAACGAACGTCAGTTAAAAGAAACAGCTATTTATAAATTATAGCGTGCATCCAAATGTTGGAAGTCTGCGGTAGCTCTGCACTTTGCAATTCAAAAAAAATAATAATAATAAACGCGAGACACCAAAATACTAAGGTGGGCTTTCAACGAATGTGTAAAATTGTCAAAATAGTTTGAATGTGGGGGTCATATTGATCCCCTCACAGGAGAGTGTTTGGCTGTTTGACTGTTTGGTTGTTTGTCTTTTTCACACACAATTACCTCACGCTGATTGGTTATCTAGTAATCTCCATGCAGCTGACGATTACAAAACACCCCAGTGAAAACTCACTGTCGGAAACGCGTTCTAAAGCCCCTTAGGAGTCTGAATTAAAAGTTGTCCTTCTCACGGCTTTCGCAAAACAGACGTTCCGAAATACAAATTTAAATATACCTTGTCAACAGGATCGAGTGGCGCTTGGTTAGTATTCGCCGCGGAACTTAGCGACCCTGATCCACGTTTCTGATGGATCTTTTTCAATGTCCTACCAGCTTTTTGGCTTTGATGATATCATTCAGCACAATAACAACTTCAAAAGGTAACCTTGCATGCATATACCCTCTGTTACATCAATAGTTATTCTTCAATCCACTTCAGAACTTTCTTAATATAATTAAACATGTATTTGATGGATTATATGAACACAGGTACACCTAACAATATAGATGCACGAGGTGGAAGTACCAGCCGAGGAGTTCACAATGGCATCGCTTTTGTCAACTTTAAGGCCCACAAGTTCTCGTACTTAAACATCACAAGTCTTGGTACTGATTATGTTCTCAATGGAAAAGAATGTGGCGTTGCATGTGTGAACATACCATCATCTTTGTCCTTTAACCTGGTTGCATTTTATGACATCAACGGAAGAATCTTATGTAAACTACTCCCATCTGACAAGTACAACAACTCGGACAAGTTCATAAGCGGTCAATCTTTCTATCACTTTAGTATTCTGGTAAGTACTTAAATGACGGTCTCTTTGAAATCCTCTTTGTAAACAATCTGCCTTTTTTTTTTTTTTTTTTTTTTTTTTTTTGCAAATTACTAGAGAGACGTTGGCATCAGCAATGTATAATGTCAATACAAATGACATGAATATAACGGAATCCATGATTTGAGAGGCCTAATTTTGTTCAACTGACAATGGTAACGAAACACAAGCAATGAATAGGTTAAACTTTTTAAGCTTGCGCAACAAAGCTAACAGGGAGTTCAACTCCCTGTATGAGTTCATCTGAATCAAAACACAGTCAGAAAGGGAGATCTTTTCACTTAAAATGTTTCTAGCAAATACTGCGCCCTCATTTCTTGCTACAAAAATGTTACTGTTAAACAGGATGGAAAAAAAACATATAAAGGATATGACAGGACAAGCAGTATAAACAATATTTTAGGTAGGAGCAAAGGCTGCTTGATATACATGACTTGAGAGGCCCAATTTCTTGAAACGTAAAATAATTATGAATAATAACAAGCACAAACTAAAAATTGAATAAAGCGTTTTCTGGTAAAAATATTAAAAATGTGAGCTTTCAACAGCCAGTCTACTGTCTTCGACGGATAAAATTTGTTTCTTCACAAATTTTATCCATCGAACACAGTAGACTGGCTGCTGAAAGCTTACAATTTTTTAATAATTTTTACCGGGGAAGGCTTTATTCTTTTTAATTATGATCAATACTGGTAAGGTATCCATGATATTTTTACAAACTAAAGACTCCAATGGCACGTACTCAGCAGGTACAAAGCTCAAACCGCAAAGCTACAGCTAGCAACCAGGGCAACCACCCAACTCATTTATTTGTCATGAAGCAAAAAAATAAATCCACGTAGGAAGATCTCGTCACTTCCAATTTTTCGGCAAAAACAAACAAACAAACAAACAAACAATTAAATTAAACAAAAAAAAAAACAAAAGAAAACAAAAACAAAAACATAACTGCGCACTCATTTTCTCTACAAAAATTCCCTTATATATGGGCGCTACAAAGATATCAAATTTTACTTTTAGAGCAGTAAAAATAACATCTTACGAACAAGCGTACCTTGTTGACAGGGATTAACAGTGATAAAAAATAACCATAACGGAATACTTGTTTGTATTTTTGTTGACAAAAAAAGAAACAAATTCTGCAAATGTCGGTAAGAAATTTCAATCGGAAATGGAGGGAGAGCTTTCGCGGTCTGAGCAACGTAAAATGTAAGCCTCCAAAACTGTTTATATATATAATTTCGACACTGTCATTAATAATAATTTGCTTTCTTTTCAACTCTTTTTGGCCCTCATCCGAAATAGTGAAAACGTTTAATGATCCTACTTGGCACTGGCACACAATGGCGACGTTCCTTCATTTCTACTCGGCTGAACTGTCGGTATCATCTTAATTCAAGCCTTTCTTAAATTTGAAGAACAAGGAATCACCCCGCCACCAGACGTTTAGGGCTACGGTCCTCTACATCTAGATAAAACGGCCAAGATGTGTTGCCGTCAGTTTTCTCGAAAAATATCCGAATAGTTAGTTATTGGGAATTTATATAATAATTGAACTTTAACAAAGGAAATTCTAGATATTCCAGTGAACCTTCAACAAGGGATAATTAAAGATCTCTCTGTTAAATTATTAGCAAAATGGTGTTAACTTGTGAGAATCGTTACAAACTTGTTGCATGCAAATTATAAAGAAAATCTAATGACTAGATTTTCTACAAACAAAACTGATTTTAAAGGCCTGTTTATTTTTATTCATCTTGCCATGGCAACGGCACATACGTCAGCTTAACCATCAAAAAAACCAAAGTTTGTGTTGTTAACTTGCTTGCTGCCATTTTTGGCGACCGAGGGATCAAGGGTTTTAGAGAAAAAGGTGAATGAAACACAGGTATCAAAACTTGTGTTCAGCCACCTTAAATTAGCTTAGCTTTGCTTATATTTGCTTAGCTTACCTTCATTTACTAAATATAAGTTTGTTTTTTAGTCTCCATGTATGCGTGGACCGTGCCAGAACGGTGGAACTTGCGTATCACTTTATGAGAAGAACAGCTATCTGTGCGTTTTTGTGAAAGGATTCACAGGAAGTATTTGCCAAACAGGTAAGACGGCGATAACACTTGAACGATGATATACGTCAATATAATTTTAAAGTCCAAAATGTTCCTTGACTACGCCAGAATTTCTTTTCTTTTCTAACTTTTGTTCATCTTTTAAAGGGCTTAAGTAAGATACACCCCAGGCTTAAAAGAAGAAACATATGATCATAAATAACAACATGGACAGCAATAACATTAATACAGGCCTCGAGGCAAAAAGATTACAATGAAGGAAACCTGTAAAAATGAGTTTCTGGTCTGCTATCTTCTCGCGACCAACAATTAACAGTAAAACCGGCTCCTTGTTCCTCTTGCAACTAAAGATGAGTGGCCATTAGTTTCCCAGCCAGCAAGAAATCGTGCGTGAAACAGATATTTCAAGGAGTTGCACGTCCGTTGCGTGCCTCTGACTGGAATATGATAATGGTGGACGTCTGAAAAAAGACGTGTGTATCCAAATTCTTGTGCTTATTTTCGGGAGACAGCAGAGGGACAGTAGACATGCAGTAGAGCTTAGTGACAGTATAAATTACCTTTAATTAAATTACAATATAAATTACCTTTAAATTGAAGGAAACCTGAAAATAGTAGTTTACTAAGATGGAAAAAAAAAAGGTAATATATATAATAATCCCTAAAGGAACAAGGATAGTTAACGATGGAAAAGATTAACACGGATTACAAACGATGAACTTGAATAATTTACGCTAGACTTTTTACGATACCCAAACTGTGACGAAGCTCCACTTCAAATTTTAAATATCACTGTAGATTACTGAACGTGCTATCGCAGTCTACAAATAGCTAGATTTGGTGTACAAATTTTTGCTCCGGTCTCCGTCAAATAAAACATCATATGTTGTAATTTTTCTCCTTTCAATCTTGTCTTCTAAAACAGATATCGATGACTGTACAAGTCATCCCTGTAATAACAACGGGACCTGCAAAGACCGAGTGAACGGATTCAATTGCAGCTGCGCTTCAGGATATAATGGACCGCGATGTGAAAAAGGTAACTGTTGGTTACATGAAAAAAATTTGAACAAATCCAATTTTGTTTTATTCTTCATATTAGGATATGTGATCATGATAAGGCCAAAAATACAGACAATCAATCAACAAATGGGATCGATATAACCAATTAGGATTACTTTGCACTGTGAATTTGATAATATCCAGCCATTGAATTATGCTAAAAAAAGACGTGGAAATATAAACACGTGATAATCATAGACGAAATGCGATTGGCGCCTTCTTGGGAGAAAATGTATTCTCGTGTTGTGTGGAATACCGAGGCGACGGGGCGACGGACCCCAATACGAAAACATATTTTCTCCCAACGCCGCCAATATATTGTGGCGATGCCGTCTCAAAATCGCATTTAGTTCTGTATCGCGATCCAGCCTTGTAAGTATAAAAACAACTGTAAGAAGATCCATTCACGCCTGATCGAAATTTCAATTTTTTCCAACCGTGAAAGGTATCCATGGTAACGGTTATTTCGTCGCAGATTTTTTTGAAATTCTTCGCAATTTCGTGGTTTTTATTGTCATAATATGGACTATTGAAACAAACATGCAAGGAGTCTCGATTGCACTAAAACAAGTTTTAAACAACAATTCAATTCGCATGCTACGTTGGGAAATATTGGAAATGTTATTTGAAGGAAATTTAGTTAGAATTCTACTAAAACAATAAGATTATTTGCTCTCGTTTTCTATGAGGTTATAGTTGATTCGGACTTCGGCCTCATGAACTATCAAATCTCGAGAAGTAATGTCTTTCCTCAGAGCTCATTTCCTATATTTAACACACAAACCGCGCTGATAAACATGACAATAAAAAGCATTGTTGGAAAGCATCTTGATAAAACTATATCATTTAACTTGATGTTTCGTGTGTTTTGACATATATACATCTTCAGAATTGACAATTTAGGAGAGAAGTAACAACTAAATTTTAAATTTAAGCTAAGTAACTCATTAACAATAACAATGACAGAAGCTGGAAAAAAATGTGCATATGAAAAGATGGCCAAAGAAAAAGAGTATTTCTTATATTCATTTGTAAAAAATAAAATAAAATGCCAGCTAGAGTTAGGCACACGCTACACACTCTAACAGGTGTGGTTGCAAGGTCATCTGTACACATCCAATGAGAGAACAAGGGATGAGGGGGCAATTGGCTGGATGGATGTAGGTCCAGATAGAATTTGTTCTTTCAGTGGGGAAGAGGAATGAAAGGAAGGAATTCGCCCAGCCAGCAAGAAAACCCATGCACCACCAAGATGCTGATTCAAAATGTAGCTTAGAATTGGGTTAATTACAAAGCGCGGCCATAAGTTTCCCACTACGTAAGAGCTTGCCTGAAAAAGAGTTATTTCAAGGAGCAGATCCGTTGCATATCCCTGACTGAGTGGATTATGATGAAGATGCATATCTCAGCGGAAAAGTTTCCACTTTGTACATAACAAACATAAATACTTTATGTATAAGTACTTTGAGTACTTTACGACACCAGTGGTAGTGTGTACGAACGGCTGAACTGACTCCCATTTATTTTGTCTTTCTATTTCAGGCTGTATGTCTGGGGCTATATACTACTTGCGGACAATAGGCAAAAAATATATACTTCCAAATCGGTATCAATTCTAATTTGGACAATTTCAAAACAGTCATATTATTACTAAAAAAATTCCTTACATTTCTTTGCTTTTCCACGACGTCAGAAAATCGCCTTTTACTGTTGAGGTTTAGTGCTTTTGGAAAATTATAGCCATTCGCTCACCGCACACAAAATCAAAATGCTTTAACAGGATCATCAACTGAGCTTGTAGATTATTGAGATACTCCATTTTATTAAGTTAGTATCTTGAGCTCTGCATAGGTTTAAGAAGGTTAAAAAGTTTTATTATTATTATTATTATTATTATTATTTAACTATGAAAGATCGCTTCTTATTCGTGTTATTATTATTATCATTATTATTATTAAGTCCTTAAAGTCTTGCCGCTTCTAACTTATGGTGCCGAGTTCAATCCGTGAGCCTAGGGCAGTCATAAGTCTGCTGGATTACTTGATGGATAGAGTCCTCCTAAGTATGTGAGCAGCTCCAAGGAGGACGGTCTTCTGTAGCTCTGTTATTCTGATATTGCCTGGGATCTTGCCGATGTAGTTTTCTGTTCCCTTCTTGACAAGCCCGAAAGCTCCAATGATCACTGGGACAGTCGTTGTTTTCATTCCCCTCGTTTTCTCGATTTCAACCTCGAGATCTTTGTACTTTGTGAGTTTTTCCATTGTTGTTGTTGTTATTATTATTATTATTAATATTATTATTATTATTATTTGTCTGGTTTACTGTGATTTTAAATCTCTGCTACTCCTATTGTAGTATACCAAGCACACCCCGGATTAATAACAAGAATTCAAAGTACTGACTTAGTATGCAAGGTACTGATTGTAGCTGACTCCACAGAAAGTCGTGGCATTTTCAACCTCTAGTTATGAAGTTTCAAGTTTTAAGTCTTTTTTTTTTCTCATCAATTTTTCTGCTGTAATGGTCTTGTTTAACAGACACTGATAACAGATATGGTTCCACTTCCAATGCGTTTATAGCGGAGCTCAGGCGGCCTGAAGGGCCGCCAAGCGGAGCCCCATGCCCATATAGGAAAGAAAAGGAAACCCATGAATTGATTTTCTCATGGTCATCATGGCTAGCGGTATTGCTCGTGGGCGCGTACGCACGACGGCGACGACGGCGACGACGACGATGACGATGAAGTCACGCAAGATGGCGGCTATATTCCAGTTAATAGGTTGACAGGGACATGCACTCGCGGTTTGTAGCGGAAGAATGCATTGGCGGGATTTTTAAAGAAAAAGGATAGCGAAGGTTGATCTAATGTTTTTAAGATAGGGTTGCACTGAAGCAAAAAACAGAAAGCAAGAATTAACAGGCAAAGAAGTAGCGAAGAAGATCGCGAAAAAGAGCGGGCCAGCGCTGGGGAAGGAGGCGAAACAGTACTGAACAATGCCGTGAATTATAACGAGTCAAGGGCTTGAGAAAGGAGGTGAAATAATACCGAACTATGCCCTGAACCAAAGCTAACGAGGGCTATAGAAAGGAAGCGAAAGTACCCGACAAATTGACTCAGAAGACAGCAGAACTTCACAAGTTTAAAATTCGCGCGACGCGATGCTGTGCAGCCGCGCAAGAAAATTCAAAAGTCACATGATTTGGTCAGGTGATAAACAAGAGAAATCAAACGTGCCTGAGTGTTTAGAGAAATAACAAAACAGCAAACGCAGCGGAAAAAAAGTGGTTGACTCGTTGATCTATCGAAAAGATTACTTCAGTTCAGTCTTCACAACTTTTGCTGCAAGTTTCTGCCTGGAAGATTTACACTGGCCGAACTGAATTGCCAACTTGCGGTAAGTGACTTTTGTTGTGACGTTTGCTATGAAAATTAACAAGTTGCCTCGGCGATATAAGCTTATTTTCAATTGGAATGCTTTTTAAGTCTTCCTTATTTGAAGTCATGCTGTGAGAGATTTTACAAATTACATCGTTTTAATTTCGCTCGTCTCTAAACAATAACACGGGAGTCGCTTTGTGGAGGTTACCCTAAGTTGTACACAAATTAAGTTTTCTGTCGATTTTCGTCGTCAACTTAAACTTATAACCTCAGGTCTAAAAATAAGCTTAACCAAAACCGTATTTGTAAACACAAGGCCGGGTGAGTTAAGAAGTTTTCTCTGTGTTAGCTGGCACAGTCGCTTTGTAGACTGCTAAAATTTCTTCTTCTATTGTTGAAAACCAAGAAAGGTCTACAAACCATTTTAAGACGAAGCGAACAGGATTTGCTAAATTTACTTTTATTCCTATGTGAATATTTGCATATTGTGATTACAAAGTATGGATATTTCCTCGTTTTGTTAGTTTATTCGGTTTGGCGAAATGTTTGGGTGAATTCCCAGGTTAATTTGGTTGAAGACTGGTAAAGCTACCGCCGATAAAATGACTGCAAAGCTAAATTAAGCGGTCGGCAAAAAATGTCAGTAATATTCAAATTTAAGCGTGAATAATTATTAAAATTTAACACTGCAAGCTTAAGCATTCTCATAAAGTTTGACATTAGCGTTCTGGAGAATACTTGAGAATTTAATCGAGGAGAACCGAATTAAAGTAAAATGTTTCAAACAGAATTCTTAAAGTTACCGTTCCTATAAGCAGATTTTTAAGAAATAATGTTTGGACCGAACATGCAGGCTAGCAGGCTGTAAGAGCTCACAAGAGTCACTGTGCATGTCAAGTCTGTTGCGCTTGCTTTGGAGCCCTTTAGGCCGATGCATGAGCATGCTACCGACGAAAGCAACAAAATGAACATAGTAAATCCAATATATCTAGCTTCGTTAAAAATTTTCGGGCAGTGTTCTGGGTTTGAAGGCGTAAAACTCCCAAACGACTGCAAGGAACGATGTATATGCAGAAATGGCGGTCTGCAATGACATCCCAATAGATGACTGGGGCAAAGAGCACGACAATAGAACGGTTTCTTCTACTAGCTGTATGATTTGCTCTTGACGTGGTGCATCCAACGCAATCCGTAAAACACAAATTAGGAAGCGTGAATATATTTACTTGTTTATTCATTTTCGTTCAACAGTTGAGAGCCCCCTTAAGTCTCTTCCAACACGAGCAGAATTTCACTTACTCTGAAGAAACGGCGCCGTACATTGGAAAAGGAGTATCTTAAGGTCTCTATTTTCTCAGTCTGTTGAAATCCACTGTCAGCTAAGGATAGGTAGATAGTGAATTTGAGGTTTTGCAATCTTGTACATGAGTCTTAGATTTATGAAAACATCGTAGACCAGAGCCTCTCGAGGTAATGTCCTTCCTCTGGATTAGGATGATCATTCACAAATGCTATGGCCTTGATGTAAAAATCTAGTGGATGTATCTTGATCATGTCTCGAGTTGCTGCAAAACATCCCCCAGGGCAAAAATACACTTCTGGTGGGTTTCGATAGCCAAACAAAGTTTTGAAAAACTCTGCTACAGTCAAACGAGCTCGACGCATTTTACCATTGTTCAGCATAATTTGCCACTTGAGACTATGAGAGATTCTTCCCCACGCCATGAAAACACTTGGCCTTAGGCGAGTATGTTTCAATGATGTTAGTCTTATGACGTCATAAACATAATTCATAGGAGGCCTAGAGAAGAATCCACAAGACTGATGCCCGTTTTCTGCCTGTAGGAAAACAGTTACCTCAGGCAAACTATCGTAATGATTTATGATGTGGTGCAAGTATGTGTGACTTTCCCGGCCCACGTTTGGTAACCTTTTCCAGGAAAGGAGTTTTAAAGGCGGAGGCTGCCGAACAGTGCCTTTATGATAGACATGAGAATGACTGGCTATTGGTTTTATCCAATCAAGATTTTCATTATAATGAGCGACCACAAACTCGTAGGGAAAAAGCCGACCAGTGTTTCTCCTTGAATTGACAAGACTTGGGTTAAAGTACGTTTCCTCGGGAATTGCTCGTAACAGCTGGTCGACGACTTCAACGCCCTGCATAAAAGAATGATCTTGATTTGAAACCTCATACCGCCAGCCTCCAAACCGACCACGAGAGTAGATGCCTTTGGATTCCATCCACGGTTGGACTTTGTCGAGAATCGCTTCTCTGCTGATAGATGGGACTGGATACCCGTGTTCCAAACGTCGATAGTATTTTGATACAACCATGTCTGATGTAATGAATCTATAAACTACTAATGCTCGAATGGTAGCATTTATCAAATTTTCCTTCGTCCAGTATTCTAAATTGGAGTTTTGCTTAGGTTCGGCTGCCTCGCATAGGAGGGACCATTGTTTTCTGGGCTCTGGAACGTGATCGTCTGAGTAACTGGAGAATACTGTTATCCTGTAGAATGGAGCGTCAGCATCCGGAAAGTACATCCACGACTTGCTCAAAAGCATCGGTGGAGGCTGACCAGTTAGCCCTATACCGATCACATGAGTGCGCGAGTAAATCAGATGGGAAGCCAATTTCTTCATTTCCTCTAGAGACTCGTCTCTTCCAGTCATGATAATGACAAATATGTCGAGCGGTGCGGTCGATATCAGAGTGTCAAAATGAAATTCCTGGACCGATTTAACGTGTATGCCACTCTCAACCGTTACAACATTCGTGTCCATGTTCAGCCCTATGACTTTACTGTGGAATTTAAACCACTCTCTGGGGAGGCGGTCGGCAACGGCTTGCCATATTCCTCCTGTTCCTTTATATCTCGGATATCGAAAGAAATTGTTAGGTCCCCAGGGAGAACCTTTCGTCAACGTCCCATTGTCGTACTTTGCAATCTTACGCTTGATCTTGGTTATATTGGGAAGAGCAACGCGCTCGCCAACCCAGGCAGAATTCATTTCAGAGGGGTCTACTGTCCAAACTTTTCTATTGTACTTTTTCAAGAACACTTCGTATAGGCCCAAACCAAAGTTTGAAACATGCCACTGGTCGAAGTTAGCAGGATTTTTTGGTGTTCCATTTTAAGCTGCAACTTCTTCTAGCCCCGATAAACACTTCTCTTGGTCCACTTTGTCCATTACCTCGATGTTGTTTTGAACTGGATAAGGAATAAACCTTCTGATGGCGTCTGAACCCTTCATGAAGGCATATGCCGCTCTTTCTCTCCAGTTCCAGCTCTCTATCTCCTATCGAGCGTGTCATCAAAGTATTCATAATGAGAAAAAACGACATGTCCCCCCATGTCCCAGAGAAAACCTTGATCATCTCTTTCAGAGGACGCAAGTCCACCTGGCTTGCCATTCTGTTCAAGAATTACAATTGATAACATTGGAAACTTTCTGTTCATCAGCTCTAAAAGTCGCTGAGTGGCGCCAAGAGCTGTTGAACCAGAACGAATGATTATAACGTTAAAACTTTGTACTGGGTGCTTGAAATCAAAAGTCATGTTAGACAAACTGCGAAGAAAACCTATAAGATAAACAAAATTCAAAGATCAGTTTATTTTCAATTTAAGGCCACCCTTTTCTTAATTTCTTTAGCAACAAAGACGTTTTATGATTTTGGGTCTGTCGCACCGTCGGAGTCAAAAAATGCTGAAAACAAAAAGGCAACTTGAACTAGAAGGCCTTCTAAAGACTGCAAATAGCAAGACGGGGTTACAAAACCACAATGGATGTGAACTGAGGAAGGAATCATGCTATCTTGTTTGTAGGGAAGGCTAAAACAAGTATTGTAAACTGTTCACAGCCTTCTATTTTCTCACATTTTTATTCGATCGTTGAACTAGCCGTTAGGATCCTCTGATAACCGGACGCTAGCGCAAAATCGGAAACGTGACGGAGAAGGGGGGACCGAGTTTGTCTCGCTTTCTGCACCCCCTCCCCTCCGCCCCCTCACCTCCTCGTGCTTCGTGCTCCCGCTCACTTCGCTCGCTTCCTCTTTCGCGTGCGTTGAAAAATAGAAAGGCTGTGAACAGAATTCAAGTATTGAGCATTAAGAAGTATCCTTAATGAATCTGTATTTGTAAACACAGATCCAGATAAATGATGAAAAAAATGTCTGCCTATACCACTGCGTTCCTAGTAACGGATTCTGTTTTTCAAAACAGGAAAAGCAGAATCGGGCGAAACTCAACGAAAAAATGGGGATGGCTTCGGATGAAAACATAATTTTTCTTTGCCATTATTGTAAACTCGTGCCCTCCGGAACTGTTTGCCTTTTTGTAGGTACTTCAGTTTTTTTTTTTTTTTTTTTTTTGCTAATTTCACCAATTAAAATCAAATCTTTAAGTTATTCCTTAATTAAGAAAAAGACCGCGATCCCTTATTGAAAAAAATAACACAAACGGAATTGATAAACATGGTATACCAACGTATTTTTATACTAAATGTTTCGTATGTTAAGCAACATGCATTTTCTAAGTCTCCTAAAGAAACCGTTAATAATCTTGCAAACCAGCATCGATTAAAGAAAACCAACGTGAGTGACTAACAAAGACACATAAACGCGCGTATCTATGCAGAGTAGCTTTAGTTTGAATAAAAATTAATTTCGGTCAATCGATCTGATCTGTTGGCGATCAAAGTAACCACTGCGTTTACGATTCTTAAATGCCTTGAATATGAGTTCTTCAAAGCATCTTTGGTCCAAGGGAGATAGCAGTAATTTTGAAAATTCTCCATCCCTTCAAATACGGTGGACTTCAAATATCCTGGAGTGATTTCTTCCGAATAAATGTACTAATCGCGCATATAGATTGCATATGCGCAGGTCGCTTATTTCTGAGCTGCACTGTTTTACGTGATATCATGTTTGTCAAATATTTGACAAAAGAATATATAATAACGAGAAAAACATACCACAATACATGTTGAAGCCGTTACGTTGAATGGCAATTTGTTTGTTTGTTTGTTTCTAATTCAAAATAACCATGCCTGCCTATAAGAATGATTTCTTTCCTGGGCGAATTGACAGCAAATGTAACCTCCCCAGATTCTCTCAGCCAAAACTCTACAGTAACCACCCTATAAACGGGCATTCCTGAAACTCTAAAAGGAGGTTGTATGTGGCTGTCTGACGTCCCAAAATTCTCATGTTTGGTAGAGCACTTTCATTAAAATACTGACCAGAATACTACCATGTAAGAGATATTTTTTTCCGTATCTACAGTTAGTATGCATGCCATTTACATATCCTCATACTGAAGAGTGTATTATGTAAATTCAAAACTTAGCTACCTTCCGTGCTATCTGACTCCACTGCTCCAAACCAAAGACTGTATGCTGCGTACAACAGCGAAACAACAAGACAGAACATCAAGAACAATCTTTTAAGTTTCTTCCGAGTTCTAAACATCATATCTATGCTGTGTTGGTCACTAATACGTTATGAGTAGACCCCTACAACAGTTTACATTTGCATAACTACATTGTGCGGGCTGTTCAGTGCCCAGGGTGTCATTCGGGAAACACATTTGTTAATCACGTGATGAATTTTCAATTCTCAAACTCATAAATATTTCATCAAGTTTAAACAAAGGAAATCATGACTGTGAGGGTGTTTGGATATCTGACGTTAATTAGCAAAGATTCTTACGATATTATTTCTCCGTTTTCTCCTTTGTTTTAATTTCGATTGAGAAGATAAATCAAACACTAAAGAAAGAGTTTGATCACATTTCCATACACCTCGAGGTTCGTCAAAAATTCTCCGCTACGCGTCGTATTTTCAACTCCCTTCTCGATGTTTGGAAACGTGGACAAACGCAGTCTTTCATGTTTGACATACTACTTCACTTTTGCCACGTGGATTCACCTCGTGCTCAGTGTCGTGACATTTTGTTTTCTTTTTTACCAACAATTGTGCTTTTTTCAGAGACTCTTCTAATCAGTTAATTTTGCACGTTTCCATGTGGCTCAACCGCCATCAGTCTCGGATTTCACTATTTTTAAAAGAAAACTTGCGCAAAAGAATTCTAACACTTAGTACTAGGAACCTTCGCTGGTACGCAAATGTTCCTCATGATTTCAAAATTCTGAACGAGCCTCTTGGAGAGTGGCCTTTCTTTCAATGCAGAAAGGTTAAATTGTTCCCAAATTACCATCGAATGACCTTAATTAACGAGAGCTTCTACCCAACTTGATAACGCTTTTGCAGCTCAATGACGCGGCGAAAACTAGCGCAGATCATACTGGTTTCGTGGGCGGGAGCATGGCCCTAGACCCCTTAAGAATTGGAAGTTTGCCGCTTCGGTGCTCTTTGTCTCGAAAATGGATCACCACGTATCCTGGATCTGCGTCTGAGAAAATCAACAAAAAATACTGTATTTGAAGGGTGAACAATAAATAAATAAATAAATAAATAAATAAATAAATAAATAATAATGACGTTTTTTCTCAATCATGGCTGTCGAGAAACGGTTGCTTAGGTGATGTCAAAGATGATTAACACGAAACACTGACAAGCAAAACAACAAAATTTTTCCAGCTTCGGCTTCCAGCTTCATTGTGGTGATAATATTTCCTTAGCCCTATTCTGACAGACCGTTTTTAGACACCGAGGAGCGGGTTTGGACACGATGCGAGCCTATATGACGAGGCTGACCTTCGCAGTCTAGCTGCCTGTATCTGGAGTCATTTACGAGTTTTAGTTTCCAAACTTATTTCTCAACCGTGTTAATCCACGAAGGAGCAAAGAGACTCTATTTTCTTTTCTGGCATCAAAGGGACTAGACACGGAATTATAAAATTGAATAAAAGCTCGAATTCGTACGATACGCTTTCGCAAATGGAAAAAAAAAATTATACATTTGAAATAAAAAAAAATTCCATAATCTTTCTAAACTTTCCTCCTTAAGCTATCGTTCGTTTAGTTCATAAGATATTTCTTACTTCTAAAACGAAACCGAAAAGTACACCCGTCGCGTTCCAAAATTTTGTGGCGACTTGGTACGCGCTAAAACTAGGCCATAGTGAGTAAGCCAATCAAATGGAAGCATTGGTGGACGGTTGGGATTTGTGATTGGCAGACACCTGCGGCTGGTAAATTATAAACGTGACTGGATTTGAACATCGCAAAAAATTGAATGTAATTCAAGCTGGCTCCAAAACAAAACATTATTAGTGGAACTTCTGAGCGCCGAAGGTGATAGCTCCATACCTAAGGGAAATTGGTAACCCATCGATTTGTTTATGAATCGACGTCAACGTACAAGCCAGCTGAAATAATCCGCACGTTCTAATCACGTGAGCAATGACGCCACAGCCACAAGGTTATACATAGTGTGTCTTCATAAAAATATTTACCAACACGCAAGTTCAAGTTTCTGTAAGTTGCAACTAAGAAAAGATATTTTGGGGTTTCACATGACGTCACAAGCTTTAATCAAATCAGTGTCCGCCATATTGGTGTCCCTCGGGTGTCAAATTTATGCTAATAACAGTCCATTTCTACGGTGAAGCTTCTCTATTATTGCTCTATTATTTCGACAACTACATGAATTTCCAGAAAGGAAAAGAAGATAAAAGTGCCGGGCATTCATCTAAAGGTATCCCAGTGCTCTCTGAGTATGCCAAAAGCCTAGAGAGTCGAGTAAAGGAAAGATATTCGCAAAAGATCTCGGTCATCGGTGTTGACCCCGCAAGCATAACAGCCAAGCAGTTCAGTCCAGAATGCTTGCCTCCTGTGGAAGTATCGGATTTGCTGAGTTACCTCGTTCTTGAGACCAGCTTCTACACCAATAAGCAGTTCAAGGCGTTCGAGAGTCTGGAGGCGTTTACTCAAAGGCTGTCGGGATTTGTGACCTCAGTTGTAGGCAAAGAAATCGCCGGCAAGTATGTCGTGAGAGCACTAGTGTTCGGCATTCACAGCGTATGAATGATCCTTTGGTGAACATTTGGGTCATTTCCGAAAACGATGGGACTATTTTGTCCCCCCATTGCTTGGGATGCAAAGCTGGACTGGCTGAGTCCTGCTCACATATCGCGAGTGTTTTATTTTATTTAGAGGCAACTACACGACTTCATAGCAAGCTCGCTTGAAGTCAATGAAGTGCCGGATGCGAGGGCTAAGGACATCGATTTTCATCGGCTAACAAGCTCAAAGAAAAGTTTGACCAGAAAATTGAGGATCTACAACAGCCGCATGCCTGGAACAATGCAGCAGCTTCTAGTTCCGGGACTGCATCAACCGGCGCCTCAGCGCATGCAGCGCATCGGCGCCCTCGAAGGAGGAAATGGATCAGCTTTATGCCAAACTCAACCACTGCAAAATTGAAGCAGTAGCTTTAAGTTTAATTGATATCATTTTGCTGACCAATTTATCGACCAAAGCCGCTCTGTTCCGATAGTTTCAGAGCGAAGTTTTTGCTACAAACTCGTTCACTCTCTAGCACTCTCTTGTTTGTAGCGTCGCCGCGACTCACCGCAGAAATCTACTCGTTTCTCCTCCTAATAGTGAGTTACTCCTGTTCTTCCCCTTGATTTGTAATAATCTTAGTATACGAAAAAACCCTAAGCCTTTACGATTTCCACTTTCGCTCGAATCACCAACAACAACGCATAAAACCATCCCTTCTTTCTCACATGAACTCTTCTTTGGATACGCTTTGTTTACGCCTAAGGGACACCAAGATGGCGGATAGTAACCGTTGCTAAGCTATTGGTCACGTGGGTGAAACCTAAGAATACCCTCGACCTAGTCCCCCCACTTTTTTCTCTCGTAGGCCCCTTAGTTGTAAGAAGCCATGTGGCCATCTGTAAAAGCCATATAGCATTACCCCGGCTTTGAAATATGTGGTGCTTCCCAATTGCTCAATGCCTGTCTCCCCACAGAGATAAAACGCACTTTTAGACATGTTCACGTGACTGATGACGTCATCATAGCAAATTTGCAGAAGATATCTATTTCATGACGAGTGTTTTTTCATGTAATGTAACAACCTCCCGGACTCGAAAGCTGACAAAATTATTTAATAAGCAAATGTTTCAGAAGCAAAGAAACACAGACAAAATAAGTTTAGTGTTTTTCAGTTGACGTGTGCCATGGATACAACAACCTGACCAGTGCCGATAGAAAAATCACTTACATTGCACAATCGATTCTGTGTGACGACGCTCTTGTCTTTGGCTGGTATCGATTTAAGGGGATGCAGGGACGAGAATGGCTACCGCCTGTCCGAATCAGTTTAGTTTAGGAAGATGTGTTACCCTGCACCAAGGCTGGTTGAATGGTACTCATCCTAAATTTGAAGATAGTGAAGTCATAAGACAGGTCTGCTTTAGTTATACGGTTTGTTGCAGTCAGACCGTAGATATTAAAGTTGAAAACTGTGGCTCATACTACGTCTACAGTTTGCGGCCACCACCGGCTTGTCCAAACCGTTACTGCGGCGCGGATTGAACCAAATTAAAGCAACAGAACCCCTTCACAACCCAATTTTCCCTTCCCTCCCCACACCTCTTACCAGTGACTAAACGTGTCTTAATTTGGCTGAATGTTGAACAGGGTTATGATACTGTCAATTTTACAAGCTGGTCTGCTTCACGGCAACAGGCTTGAAATTGTTGCAGTGAATACTGCTCAACAGTAACGAACTGGTGCTACCGCCTGATTGGAGAAAGACCCGAGATCAAAGAGCACTAATTTCAAGAGTTACAGTACAGATACAGGCCAAGGTATATGAAAGATTCGGCGTAAAGCCCGTCCGTATAAGACTTATTAATTGAGTTACAGTGACAACACCATGGAGCCATCTAGCTTATCCAGTCCACACGATTGGAACGGACATAACAAACAAGTGCAAAAAAGGGAGTTATTTCGTAACACAAAGTCGAATTAAGTAAGTGGACCACTGTAATTCTATTGACAAAAAGCTACACCGCCGATGTTGACATAAAATATACTGGTAAAAAAGATCCTCTCTGCAAATTTCAAAATTTGGAAGGTAACCCTTTAATCCCGCAAGACTCAGTGGCATCCAAGATTCTTGACATTAATGCACAGTTAAGCATTACAAGTGTAATGACGAGAAATAATGAATGGCCAATAAAGGAAGATTGCCTTGGAGACAAGTTCTCCCGACGAGAACTGTGAGACATTTGTCGAAAATACGAAGATACAGCATGCTGATATTCACCTTGTTATTGGAAGAATAACGAATTAAGAGCGACAGTGAGCAGATGATGTTTTAAACTAAAAATTGGAGCAAAAGACCAGCAGTTTTTTCCCTTATATTGTAAGAGGAGGCATATGGCCTGATAACCTTGTTGCATTTCTGTTTTTGTTTTTCCTATATTATAACTCATTATTTTCCATGCATTTCATGAAGCATATGGTCCTGGACGTCACTTCAGTGGTTGTTGCCAAATTTCTCTCTCCTGCGTCAATCTTGAACTTGGAACCTTCACTCTCCTTGACCAGCAGTCAGAAGGCGAGAACTCTCGACCGCTGGTCAAGGGAAACAAAGGCTCATCGTAAGGCCTCTACGCCTTAAGGTCCGGTAATACGGAGAACATTTTTCTTCAACTTGTCTCGCAACATTGTTGCATTGCAAGTTGAAGCACATTGTTGCGCGTATTACCACGTTTTTGACCAACTTGTCTCGCAGCAAAATACAGTGTCGCAAGTTGAGGCAACATGTTGCGCAAAGTAGACTCGAGTTTTACTTTCTGTAACAAATTTTAGGTTTGCTGCTCGCATTACCACTGAAGCTACAACTTGTCTCGCAACAAATTTGAATTTAACGCTTGTGATTGGCTGTCGCGAAGTGCGGCATTTATAAAAATAAAAAATAAAAAACAAGGCGGACGGTGAAGGCGAGCCTGAATTCGAAGTACACCAGTAACTCTCGGAAAGTCATAAATTTGTCCTTTGCAAAGACCTCGAAGGCTATCATAGTCTTTGGGACACCCCGTTTGCCCCTTAAAAACAAGCAGGAATAAAGGCAAAAGGCTTGGAAGAACTGTCGCAAAAATACAACTTTTCGCCTAGCTACCTGAAACGACACTGAGCTTCATACTGAGAGAACTTTGCTGGCACGGAAAATTAAGAAGAAAATCATGGCCAGAAGTCGAGAGGAACTTCGTTGAAATGCTAAATTATATTAAAGAAGGTGCCATCTTTATTTGCACACGATTAAGCAATTATACCTGTAGAATTCCGCAGACTTGCAACACTGTATTTTGCTGCGAGACAAGTTAGTCACAAACGTGGTAATACGCGCAACAATGTGTTTCAACTTGCAATGCAACAATGTTGCGAAACAAGTTGAAGGAAAATGTTGCCCGTATTACCGGATCTTAAGGCCTCCATTGCTTTTTCTTCGCAGGTTTAGGAATTTTATACTTTTCCAGCTACTTAATTCCTCGCCGTTATCAGCTGGAGTCTTTTTCTTCGTTTTCTTTAATAAGTTTCATCTCCACAGCACTTTCAAGCGCTCTTTCGGCGCACGCTCGAACCATTGACATCTCAGGGTCGGTGTCTTTGGAGAAAACCATCAGGGTCTCAAGGACTCCACTTTCGATCAACTGAGAGCAAATAAGAGACATTAATAGGTTAAAACATGTATGTGGACACTTGAAGCTTGAACATACACCAACAGGTACAGCTGGGTCTATCAAACAATCGTTAAATAATCGATTAACCCATTGACACCTGGAGATTTTTGGGAAAAACGCATTTTAGCATTTTCAGTTCCCTTACTGACTCATACCCAGCTAACATGGCAACAATGTTCCTACCTTGGTTGCTATTTCCTTATTGGAAGCTATCATGTTGGCAGCAATATGAGCTCCCCTGTGCAATAAAAAAAAGACATTTACATCAACTTCAACATTGTTGATTTGTTTAAGTTAAAACGCATAAAAACCAGACCCCTTGACCAAACTGGCGTACAGCATAGCATCACAGCGTTTCTCCAGTTTTTTTAGTTTGTTCCTGAAAAGGTCCGTTTTGTCGCGTTACGTTACGTTTTGTTACGTTACGTTACGTTACGTTACGTTATGTTACGCTAAGTTACAGTAAGGCACGTTCTGAGGAAATCGTGGTTGAATCTGTTATTCGCTGGAAAAACCAGAGCCGTTACCTTGCAATCAAGAATTAAATATATAATTAGTCGCGCTCAATTTCAAACATAATGTCATTATAGTGTGATTCTCGGCGATAAGAGAGAAACAATGAAGTACTAAAACTTTTCAACATTAATCATAAAAATTACAATTTCCTCGATTGTGATTGGTTTAAAAACCTCCTATTTTCCACTAATTCACCTGCCAAGTTGCTATACGACATTTTGTTATTGGACAGTTTGTTATCGGACAGTTTGTTATCGGACAGTTCAATAAGCCAATCACATTCAAAGTTGTGGTTTAAATCAACCAATCACATTCAAAGTTGTAGTTACGTGTGTGCGCGTGCGCGAGAGCTGTTATGTTTTTGACGCCTAATTGCCGGTAGGAGGCGCGGTAGCCTTAGAATGTTTACATCTCCTATGCAGGTATTTTGATGAAAATTTTCCCTTTCTTTCATAACTTGGCTATTACTCCTTTCTCGGAAATTGTAATTTTTATGATTAACTGCTAATAAGACTTCGTGTCGTTCAACTCGGTCTGTAATCATACTCGTGATAAACTAAAATAAAATTGTTATCACTCTTATGATAACAGACCGAATTGGACTCCACTCAGTCCTATTACCATTACTTATAATAACAGTGCTGAAAATTTATAATGAAAAAAGAGAGACTGGTAAATCACTGTTTTCTAATGACAGAATATCTCTTACTAAGATGGACCATTTGACCTTTTTTTTGGAGTGGGGTTGTTGTTGTTGTTGCTGTTTTTTTTTTGTTTGTTTGTTTGTTTCTGGACGTGTGAATGTTTGATATTTTTTTCCTGCTCTTTTTCTCGGCTCACTAAACGTGCGTGAATTTTTGTTTTCGGCAGTGATAGAGTGCATGAATTTTCTTTGGGTACAAGTATGCATGCAGGAATTACTTAAAAAGAAATCACCCACCCCCTCCCTCAAAGTCAAACGGTCGTCCACTTCTAAAATGACTCCACTCTGTTCCTGGCCTGCCAGAAAAGGAACCAGAGGGATCACCAACAGTTACCTGTGTCTCAGCTCCTTTTTATCGGACACCAAAAGTTGCTTCTGAATATCCATGTACGATGACACCTGCCAATCAAAAGTCAACAGTCAAGGGTTTTTAGTTCAATAAATTGCTTTATAACGTGTACATGACTAGCAACTTACTTCATGGTGAATGGCTGAGAACAAGCCAATTTACCGCACTGCAGTGCAATTTTCTCAGTCTTACATATATAATAAATGAGCATTGTACAAAGCTCGGGTAATTAATGATTTACACTAATCATAAGTTTTGATGTAATATATCAAACACGAAAGACAGTGTTTGACCACATTTCCAAACACCGAGAAGAGAGTTGAAAATACGACGCGTAGCGGAGTATTTCTGACGAATTTAGAGATTACTTCGTTGCAGTTAACTTTGCGAAAAAAAAAAGGACATTGATTAACAACTGATGTCTTGAAAAGACTCTTTACCTTTATGATCTGTTTACAAACGTTCTCGCTGGAGGACAGGACAGCCAGTGCTCCTGAAGCCGCTCTATCGGATAAAATAATAACCGTAAATAGCTGTTCAGTAAATAACCCTTTAGTATTCCACAGATGAAGCGGAATATCAATGAAGCATTTCCGCGTGGAACTATTAAACAATTAGATTATGAGCTCGAGGTTTCTATCGCATGATAGTTGACGAGGGCTGTGCCCTCGTCAATTATCACGCATAGAAACTGAGACCGAATAATCTAATTATTTAAGTGTAAATCTACTAGTCGTTCAAAACTTTACCTAAATCCTCTTCACAGACACGTCGAAAACGCCAAGAAGCGGTCGTCATTTTGTTCACAAGCACACACTGCTACGCTACTCACTATCTATCACAAAGTAGATAGTGAGTAGCGTAGCCAATCAGACAATGGCATTCGTGATAGAACGCTAGTAGATTTATACTAGAACCCAATAGACGCACGCTTAACTGTGACACCAGTGATACCTGGTTCGAGTACAACAACATCGTGTGCAAAGAAATGTGTTTCTAAACATAGTAATAAAGTGGTGACGTTTTCAACTCCTGCAAACCCATCGGGTCGCCTTTGTGAAGTTTACACCTTTAACCGGGAGTTCACCAGAAGAGTCCCACCAAATGATTTTTCCCAGAGGAGAGAATATTTATGAAACACATTGCCCAGAAATAAAAATATCTCACCGCGACAGCTCAAAGTCCCCTCGCCTGACAGTAGAGTCAGTAACTTCACTCGTTCTGTAGGGGCGTCTTCTTTCTCGTACATTTTGAATACCTATGGTTCAACGACAAGGGAAGAATAACAACAGGTAGATCAAACATGTAGCGCCCGAATAGTCAACATTCAAGTTCTCCTTAATGGCCTCTATAAATTTCTTGACGTAATAATAGAGAGAATTTGTTCGAACATCAAAGCAACCAGCTTTTAAGAGTTCCCCTTTCGAAAGTGAAACGCTTGTCTACAGTGTCACAGTTGACGAGACAACAAGTGAATTCTAACTGCATTGTTACCTCCTCACAGAGCACCATGTTACACATGCATTCAGTGGCGGCCTCTCTTGACCATGTCATGTTCATCAAACATTAGACTTCCGATCAAAGGGAAGCCTTTCTCCTTCATAATATGTCGCCTGAAATCGCACAAAATAAGCGTACTATAACTCACTTTGCAGATGCCTTTCAGGTCATAAATAATGGTAATTGAACTGAGTGGAGTGCAATTTGGTCTGAAATCGTACGCGTGATTTCAAAATCGAACGAGCGCGCAGCGCGAGTTCGATTTGAAATCACAAGTATGATTTCAGACCAAAATTGCACGACCCGAAGTTCAATTGCCACTTTATTAAATCCATTTTGAAATCGCACAATTTTATCCCCTTAAATTTAGATTTTTGGTGTATTGTTCCAGTAGCCGGTTTGTTAAAAAAAAAAAAGCAGAACCGGAAACGCCTTTACGTCTCATTTAGTATGCAAAACGATGTCATGTGACGAAAACTCATTCGAGCATGACAAAGAAACAAGCAGTTCTGAAGTCAGAACGAAAATAGTGTACTTCAGGGATAAAGTTCAATTCTCGTCGCCTGAATCAATTATGGAAGGCTGAGACTGGTTGAGGCTGAGACTTTTCATTGTCTTTGGAGAAGGAATTTAAAGGCGCATATCCTGTGTAATTCTGCGATCGATTTCTTTTGGGTTGTGAAACTCCCGCGAGTGCACGATGACCAGTGGACAGTACGTTTTTTTTCCGTTTAAATACCGTTCAATGGCATGATTTTAAGGGAGTCCAGCTCGTTATCGTCTCCGTTTCTTTTTGTGACCTCAGCGTAGGACTCAATACTCAGGACCTTGTCAAGTTCTTGCGGCCCCATTTGTTTCGAGATATGTCCAAGATGGCGGGACTGGCACGGGCTTCGTGAGACGTTCGTTCATTCACTATTTTGTGCAGTGTGATGTATTTTGACTATGTTTATTCACAGCGACAGAGTTGAGCTCTTTTGTTGCTTCGTTTGAAACTACCGGAAACCTGGAAATATCTACCTTCTTGAGATGGCTCTGAATTTGTTGTTGTGTGGTTGTCGTTTGTTTATGTTTTACTGGACTCGGTATCATACGGATCTTGAGCAGATGTTGAAGAAAAATCGCCAAAATATTCGTCAAAATGGACACTGAAAGTTGGAAACTTCCATTAAAGTAGGTCTTCATCCTGAAGGAGCTCATAATCGTCATTTAGAAACTGTAATTAATTAAATTTGTTAATTTTTTGGAAAAAAAAAACTACAATAACAACAAAGTTTTGGCAATAGACTAGTAGTTGCTAAATTCTCCACACAATGGCCTTTTGTCTTTCATTTTCCTGAAATTTTATTGATTACTTTAAATTAATCTTGAAATCTGATTGGTTGTTTTGTTTTACTGTCCCATTCTCATTGGCTGAGAAAAAGATGCGATTTAGAGCAAAAAATAGTGCGATTCGTAAATAAATCGCACCACTGAGAGCCAATCAGATTGCAAGGATAACCAGTGATTTCAAAATGGATTTAATAAGAGTGGAAATTGCACAGCGCATCAATACAGCATCTCACCTGACTTCGTCGCTCATTTGAGCCAAATTCGTCAACGCCATTAGAGATTCAAACTGTTGCAAGCCCAGACCAAACTCAAGGTAAAGGTAAATGTAAAGTCAGCATACGAGCCAAGTGCCCCGTCAGGCCGGAGCTTATCCCAGTGTCTGTAGCAAAAAGGGACTAGGAGTATTTCTACTCCAACCTGGATGGGATACTAGTCCATCGCAGGGTTACCCAAAGCATCAAGTTCGCCGGTACCCATTTATACACCTGGGTAGAGAGAGGCACTGTGAGAGTCAAGGGTCTTGCCCAAGAACACAACACAATGTCCCCAGTCAGGCCTCGAACCCGAACCGCTCGATCCAGAGACGAGCGCACTAACCATGAGGCCATCATGACCTCCTTCATTTTCTTCTTTGCCTGCATATGCTGCGTGACGTAGTTCTGAAACAACTTTAGAATCTACCGTTTTTAGGCATGTCTCAAAATCAGACTTTTGTTTGTATGATTCCATTAGGCGTCAACGGGAAGAGCTACCAGAGTGGGAGAATGCCACAGGACACTCCCCCCTCCCCTTCACCTCACTCCCTCAATCCCTCCCCGTTTGATGACTTCTACGCAGCTATTAGCTACGAAAATCAATCAGATAAGGGTGAGACTTACCGTTTTAGAAGGATGCAATAACTTCAGTAACGGACGGATCAAGCCGAACGACTGTCGAGAGAAAGAAATCCCAAGTTAACCCTATGACTCCTGACTCAAACTATCAATTCTCGTTACTATGTCAATACCTTTCTTTGGATGCAAGCGTTGAGCATTTGGTGATAAATCAGGACAATCGATAATTTCACGAGATTCAGTGGTGACTGGTGTACATGTACAAGTTTTCTTCTAAGGAAGCTAAAGGCGATCGTTTCAATTTACTTGACAGAAGCTGGTATATTGCACCAAAACATCCGCAGTATCTTGAGGAAAAACCTAAACATTCTTCCACTCTTCTTACCAGAACTCTGCCGAAACGCAGGAAACGTTTGTTGCCTCGCAAGAGTACGATGAACATGCCGATTCCCCAACTCATTTCCATAGACTTATTACAGAACTAGAAGTGAGAATACGGTAATTGAGACAAGCAATTATCCTATAATGATACTGAGGTTTGGGGTGTATGTTGGTTCTCACCCTTTGTCCAGGAAATGCCACTTCAGGGTTCATAGTACTAGCGATCTTAGCAACAGATTGTGCTGCAAGGTCGGCGCCTTTTTCCGTGTTTTGAGAAGCAAGGGATATCAATGCCTAAGACAACCACAACACCATGCATTATGAGGCGTTCAAATTATACAACGTTAGTTTCTGAACTTATAACATTGAGGGCAAAATTACTGAATCTTAATTGGCCGAGACAGCGGGCACTTTTTTCTTAACCTTCTGTTCTATCGAGGAAAAAATACTTGAAAAATGATTGGTTCTCAAGTCGCTTGACAACGGCGAAGGAACTTACTTTGTTATAGTTTTTCAACAATGGCGTCTCGTCTCCAGGGAGTTGAGATGAATTTATCGATTGAAAGAACGAAGGTAGCGTCCGCACTACACCGGAGAAATTTGAGAACGCAGGTTTATTTCTACGGTTAGGCTTACCGTCCACACTAATCTGTCGAGGAAACGGAAATTTTCGAAAACGCTCTTCAAACCGGAGGAATTTGAAAACGCCGGCTTCGCGTTTTCGTGTGGACGGAAAACATTTTAGAAACGGAGCTTTTCTAACACGATGGCGTCACGATAATCAGGAGATCAGTCTGACCACGTTTTCGTCAAACACAAATCCAAAGTGACCGGTGATTGCGTTTTTAAATTTCTCCGGCGTAGTGTAGACGGAAAACATTTGATGCGTTTCCAGAGTGAAACCTCCGTTTTCAAATTCCTCCGGCGTAGTATGGAAAAAACAAAAAAAACAAAAACAAAAAAAACAGAAAACGAATGGCTCGTTATCAGGCATCTGTTACAAGAAAACTCTAACTGAGCAAAACTACAATTAACACTTCACTGCGTCATTGTTTGATCCTCTCTTATTTTTAAGTAAAGTCGTCAGCTTTCTAACCTTTACTCCACCTTACTGCACAGTTATTCCTCTGTGTTCTTGCTCGCTTGTAATTCCACTGAAAACTCTGCAAGCAAACAATACACCCAAGGGTGCTGCCTCCATGTAGATATCTCTTCTAAATCGTCAGTTAGTATATCAGCTAAATAGTATCTGATTTTTGTCTGCTCTTTCCCTCACAATTCGTATTATGGAATAACATTTTAACATTTTAAATGAAAAATATACAACAGGTAATACATGAAAAGTACCTTGATATCATTTTCCTGCTGGTGTTACTCTGTGTCTGACAGGTTAACAAGTGCCGATAACACCCTCCTGTCAATAAATAAGTGATAGCTTCAGAGTAGGCAGAATGTTTTATTAGCTTTTTTAATTAACTTTTATTTTAGTATTTTAGTATTTCAATTGTATTGTTGTAACTTAGTTTTCCATAGGGCCATAAGGGAGACTACAGTCTTTGACTGTAATTATGAGCCCTACTGAAATAAAGTGTTTAAAAGGGAAAATGCCATGCGTCACGTTCTTTTCTTAAATCAAAAGACACAGTTAGACTCTGATCGACAAGCTTTAAGATATTAAGAGACAAGAAGTCTACTACATTTAAGGTTATGAAAACCTCATGCGGTAAGAAAGGATGCAAGACAGGATTTCCTTGTTTACTCCAAACCGCAGAGTACATCTAACTGTTAATTGTAGTTTTGCAAAATACGAGGGCTGCGATCTGTTAGAATCAAGACATGTGCTGAGTTTGTTGGCGTTTGTTGGAAACTAAAAACCGTTTTCTGTTAGAAGAGGGTCCACAATAGGGTTCTCAGATCCCGCTTTCCCGCCCATTTTTTCGTGTTAATCCCGCCATCCCGCCCTTTTTAGCCTGGAAATCCCGATCCCGTCCACTTTTCAAAGACATTTCCGCGTTAATTATTAATTTGTTAAATTATTAAATTAATAATTAACGCAGAAACCTTTTAAAAATAGATATCGCATAAAAGACCACTAAAGGATTCAAAGGGTAGCAGATAAGTAAGCACAAATGATTATAACGTTTCTTTCTGTAAACGGTCAGTCCTGTTTTGTTTTCTTCTGTCCACGTATCAGTGAAAGAAAAAGATTGTTCATTTCCACGAGATGGCCCGTAAACACACCTGACAGATTCCTTCAAAGCTTTCAGCGTCTTCATTTTCTTTGAAATGTGGGCTAAGAATTTTTCTTTTCGAATGAAGGCATTCCTGCTCGCACATCCTTTTCGTAAATATACATACATACATTACTTTATTTACCCTCGGATTTCAGAGTAGCTTATGCAGCTAATATCTCCGTACATTTAACCATCAGGTGAGAGAGAGACCACAACACCGGGAACTACATCCCCTACTCTTTTCGATCAGTGTGTGGGTTCATTTACATCCCATAGAATTAATGGTGAATAAGGTGTGAATATGGCGACGCAATTTATAATGTCGCATAATTCGTTCGGTAAATCGTTATCACCGCCATCCGGTGTGGACCATCCTCGCCAAAACAAGCCAAGCGCCCGGTCAAGCGCTCTGAAAAAGGTCGAAAGACTAAGAAAAACTAGAAAGGATCGGTGGCAGAGGGGTGGTCAAGATTACAGGCGCAAGCGTCTAAAATGTCGGAAATGGATAGCCTGAGTAGCTTAACGGTTTTTAAGCAATTTTTGAGTGCGCTAAGAAAGCGGCGAAGCCACGATAACGAGGGCCAAAGCCGCGAGGAGCCAATGGACAGATGTCATTAATATCAGAGGCCAACGCAAATGATCGAAATAGGACTCAAAGACCTCATACAGTCTCATGATACTAACGTAATCAGGCGATAATGGTTACGCTTGACAGAACCTGATAGGGTAGAGAGCCGTTGCTATTCATTAGAAACCTGACACAGCTATATGCACAAAAGGTTCGTTTCTACCAGCTTGCGGTTTTTGCGCTGGTTAATTTACGAGTTCATGTAATAATTTAAATCCCATATCCCGCTCTATTCCCCCTGCGAATCCCGCATCCGAACCGTGCCCCATAAAAACACGAAATCCCACTCCCGCTCGTAATTGTAGTTCCTGCTTCCCGCCCCTGTTTTCAGCTCAAATCCCGAATATCACGGCGAAAAAATGCCAAATCCTGCATCCCGCCAAACCTATTGGGGACGCTCTTCAGACGTCATTTATAAAAAAAGCAAACAAAATATTATTTCGAGACTTTGTCAGCGTGCAAAATATCGAGACTGCGAGACGCGCATAACCGCTGAAACGAGACTGTGAGACCCGTGAAATTAGACGAAAACTTTGCGAGACCCGTGGTTTTTGAAGACCATTCGCCACCTTTTAATCTTTTAGCTTCTTCTTTCGAGGGATAGGTGTTTCTTTCCTTTGAATTACGTTAAATCACCCTCACAGTTAGACTGCAAAACAGTCGTTTTCGGACGTTATCGGAAAGCGCGAAGCGCCGTAAGCGCGATCCTGGCGTGCTCCAGACCTTTCGTTCGGATATCGACCGTCGCTCGCGTTTGCAAAACAATACGACTGTTTTGCAGTCTAGGCGCGAGAAAAAAACGTCTGGCACCCAAGGTACCTGCGTCGCGAAGTAGCGCACAAATCCTTGTTCTCAGTAGACCTCCAAGGAAGAAACAAATACCGGAAGTCGCTTTCGAAATCTCTGGGAATTCTCATTGGGTTTTGCCGATTCTCTTACCTAGCATGAAATGTAGAAACTCCTTGCCGCATGTTTCATTTATTTAGGTATTTTTTCCATTATTTATTAAACCCCCCCCCCCCCCCACCCCCTTTTCAATTTGCGTGAAGTTTAGCCCAGGCTACACTCGTCTGAATTCAGTTCGCACGGTGATTCTGACAAGGAGCGACCGATTAGCGTTCTGTATTTGCTGTCTAAAGGAAGTCTGCCCGAGGACATCATTAACTCCAATGAAGGCCCAAGTCTAACGATTTGCTAGTAAGCGTCGCCTATTATCGTACGTGAGGCGGGCCTGAGGAGATGTGTAACAACAACAACAACAACAACAACAACAACAACAACAACAACAAAAACCTTTATTAACGTGTCTGGGGTATTTAGCATTGCTGCTAATTGGGGACACACACAAAAAAGAAATTATGGATGTAAAAAATAAATAAGTATATATTTAAAAAAGTTAATAAGTAAACCAACTTCGGAATGAAAATGATTTTAAGATACCAAGATTTCGGACTGTAAGATACGGGAAACACTCTATAAGATACATGTGTCCATACTTGTGGTCAAGACTTTCAAGAGATGAAAAGAACAGTGATACCTTACATTCCTTCATATCAACTATAAGAAGAAGAGACATAGCATCTTTGCTTGGGGATAATTGTGAAAACTGCCCTTATGTTTATCCTGACCTGACTTTCATATTTACTTATTAATATTTTAATATTTACTTATTAACTTTTTTAATATATACTTTTTTATTTTTTACATTCATGATTCCTTTTTTGTGTGTGTCCCCAATTAGCTGCAATGCTAAATACTCCAGACACGTTAATAAAGGTTTTTGTTGTTGTCGTTGTTGTTGGAGCCCAAATGTCCCCAGGCGTCGACCTACAAGGAGTGACACCGAGAAGTGTTCAACAAAACTAAGGCGGGGGTTAACATGAAGGCTGTATTTTGGCTGGGTATTATGGTCTTAACGCAAATATCTCGTTCACGTTTCAAGCAGTCGAAAATCTCTCTGCTCATCCCACATATCTACGTTTTGGGCTGTATTGTAAATTTTTGGGTGATTTTTGGGTATATTTGGGGATAAAAAGTTTTTGTCGAAGGATTAGTAAAATTTATGAAAATAGGAAATTTGGAAGATTTGATTTTGCTTTAAAATTAGAATTTAAAGTTAAAAATGGGTAGACGTACGCCAAACAGTTGTCCACCAACCCGGGTCCCCTTTCGGGGGCAATCAACTGTCCGGTGTTGTTCCTAAACCCTTTTTTTCCTTTTAATCCCTCTTTAAACTTCCTAAAATTTCACTTAAATTCAGGAAGACCTCGGCCTTAATGACTTTATTCGTCCCAATATGTATAGGATACTTATGACCGAGAGTAGGTCTCGATAACTGTGTTTTATTGTGCATGTTTATTGTTATTATTATCAATATATATTGTATACGCACTTAAGGAGAACGTTATGCAGATTCCGTGAACTGTACAACTCGAATTCGAACTGAAACTTTCACTACAGCATTACACAACCTTGGTATATTCCAGATCCTCCCCGAGGCTCTCCGATGCCCAAAGCGCGAGTCGGAATAACAAAAGTCCACAAAAGATAACATAGCATGCATCTATAGCCAGGGTATTTATCACAACGATTACATAACATGCATCTAGGGTCTTTCTCGGGAGGCAGAGGAGAGAGAGCCTGGAAACGTGGTTGCCTCAAACGCAACCTCGCTACCACGTACTTTTGAAATCACAATCACATGAAACAGTGCGCACATTGCTACAAAAGAGACAAAAGACAGGCCGAGACAGGTTGCTCAATTACAGCTATGCTACTTGTTTCGCACACACCGAGCTCGCACCCCTGAACTCATTATAAACTTCTATTTCAAGTTCGCCTTTACTTTCCATGGATTAAAGAACAAGAAATAAACGTGTTTTGTGATTTTGTTTCATTATGCCTAAAATGTTGTCTTGTTTGCTCGGTAAGAGAAGGATACATTTTAAGCGCTTGATCGCTAGTTGAGTTGATGTGGGTGTGAAACCTCCAGCCACCGTTTTAAAGGATTAAATCGTCAATCGATCCAATGAATTGCGTATTTCGTTCTCCTCACTCTTATCCACTGGACAACGATTTTGTATCTGTCCCCAGTTGTCCAAAGGCTGGATAACGCTTTCTACCAGATAAATCGAGGATCCACGCTTTCAGCGCTTCGCTCCTTGCGACCAGTAATTCGAACACCCGTGGTCTGAAGGGCAACCGATCATTTAGCCCTTAAGGCGTTTAGCCCTAAAGTCAATTAGCCCCTAGCCGTTTAGCCCCGAACCAGAAGTCGAAAACACTGTATATGTCTCGTTCTTTCATTGAGCGTTAATGGGGTACTAATGGTTGAGGACCGGGTTAATCGTTTTGGGGGCTAAACGACTGGTGATGACCGCCTGAAGACAAGCGTCAGCCACTTCCTCGCCCTACCCTCCGAGGTTAAGGCGAGAAAGCGTCTGATGCTACAGACTAAGCCTGGCAGCGGTCTTAAATTCTCTTAATTGGGTCATAGCCATGGTTTACCCACGCTGGCACCCACGGTATGGTTTACCAAGCGACATGAAGACAGAGGGGAGCCTGCTGTACAAATATGATTTTGTAAATGTTTCAGTGGTAATTAACCCACTCGTTCTGATTGACATGATGTGAATCACTTAATTATCACGTCATGTTATGCTCACGACACTTACTGAAATTAGGGGTGTCTTTAAAAGGTTATACTGTAACTATGGCAACCTGTGTATCATGACAACGACTATTATTATACATTGAACTCACTATCTCTTTTCTGATTGGTCGAAAGCGTACAGTGAATTTTCGAAATCAGCGCCTGCAACGTCATACAATAATCATGTCAAGCACACTCAAGGTCACGGGTAATCATGTCATGTATGACCGCGGTGCATTAGTTCTAAGGGAAATCATGTTCAATGTATAATAAAACAATTACCGTAAATCCTCGAATTAGCGCCCCCCTCGAATAAGCGTCCCTCCTATCGGCCGAAATTTAAAATAAGCGCCCCCTCCCCTCCCCCCCCCCCCCAATTTTGTGGACGAGTGATGAGACAACAAAAGCTATATAGTTTTCGTCATGTAGTATTAGATTGGTACATTGCTTTAGTTTGTGAACACGTTAAGTGAACACTTTGAACACGTTAAGTACTAAAGGTGCCGCGATTAAAACTTTAGGATCAGTTTTTTACGTCAATAAACAGCTTATGTTGTTGTTTACGCCCAGATGATGCATTAAAAAAATAATCATGTCAGGCCACAATTTGGGAAAAATTAAATAAGCGCTCCCCCCGCCCCCCCCCCCCCCACGCCCCTCGATTAAGCGCCCCCTCGGGCGCTAATTCGAGGATTTACTGTATTAGATTCGGTTGTTGTGATATTCAGAATAATCAAGGTCTCGGTAAGGGTTATCAGCCTCAGCCTTCGGCTTTGACTGATAACCCCTTCCTCGACCTTGATTATTCTGAATGTCACAAAAACGTCATCCAATAATTGTTTATAACGCGTTCAACAATAACGGGGCATTTGTTTGATTCCATTAATTGTAGCACCAACTAATAAAAGTAATAGTATTGATCCAGCAAATTGTATACTAGGTAACTAGAATATGTTTTCAAACACCATAATGCGACCCATGGGGTTGACAGGTATGTAACCACTGGCTTGCCCTTCAGCGGATTCTTTTACCGCCCCGCTCTCCCAGGATTAGCCTTTAATAGCTGAAAGTATTTGAAAGTATTTAGGTAAAGTTGCCTTGAATGGCATATGTCCCCCATCAACTCTCTAGGCACCAGTTCTAAGCTCGTCTTTTGGAGATTAGTTTGACAGACATCTGTCAGTTGCTCTTGTCTGTTTCTACGGTTATACGGGAGCACATGGTGAGGAAGCTCTTCCCTGGCTAGCTTGGATGACAGTGGACGAAGGTGCAATTCTCTTTGCGAGGTAAGTAAAAGATAAATAAGCTTACCCTCGCTTTACTGCTCACGAAAAACATCCCAGAACTTATCACCCGCTGTACTGGTAAGCTTAACTATTGGTCCACCATCGATTACGATTTCTTTCGTTTTTTTTTTTTTTTTCTTGGAAGAATCTTAAGCTCAAGCACCCGATCAGAACAAAAATGTGGCTGACAAATCAAACCTGAAATTTCCTTCAGAGTACAATGTAGGTGTACATCTGTTTCTTACTTTGGTTTAAACTTGCATTTTTCACTCGGAGTAAGTCTAAATTTGTCTTTTAATTTAGTTTAAACCAGCATTCAGTTAATCAGTGGCAGGAATTTTTCGGCCGTCCCATTCTTAGCCTGCAAAAAGGCTTCTTCTCCGCACTAGATCGAACAAAAAGGTGCTAACAGATCAGATTGGACATTTCGTTGAGGGTAAGTCTACATTCGCTTCTTAAACTTTTGCTTCAAACCTGCGTTTTTTAATTCAGGGTAAGTCTAAATTTGTCTTTTAATTTAGCTTAAACTGGTATTCAGTTTACCAGTGGCAGAAATTTTGCGGCCGTCCCATTCTTAGCCTACGAACAGGCTCCAGATCAAACGAAAAGGTGCTAACAGATCAGAGTGGACACTTCGTTGAGGGTATGTTTAAAGTCATTTCTTACTCTTCTGGTTTAAACCCGGCCGGCATTTTTCATTCAGAGTAAGACTGAATTTGTCTTTTAATTAAGCTCAAACCACCATTTTACACTTGCGTAAACGGTTCATTCACAGCAGCAATTAGGCTTAAATTTGCGGCCATCCCATTCTCGCATTCTCGCCGGCTTCACAATTGGTGACTGAATTTCAACTAAAATCAACACATAAATCTAAGAAAATATAGAAGCAAAGTACGTGTATTGATCTTCTTTCCTCGCTCCCACTTTTTATCAATTCTTAAGCTCGATAACAAGAAATTTACAAACAAACTCACCTGCGACGATCTTGCACCTGTTGATTTCTACAGCTGATTTCTAGTCCTCCTGCTAATTTGACCGTGGATCGACTCCCAGTAGAATATACTTCCTTTGGCTTGAGACATTTTTGTAAGCTTTTGACTCCGTTTTTGTCTTTCCAAATTCCCCTACAAAAAGGAGAGAAAGTTCACATGTACACTGATTGCAGGGATTGCAAACAAGGACTTGATAAATGACTATTTATTCACAAAGCCATTAAAACGGCTCGCTCTCGGTTTCAATCGACTTTTCATAGTTGACTTGGGGTTTGCTCCCTCGCCAACTATTTAACAAATAGATTCCATGATGACGTCAACATGTGGTAAGAACAAAAAAGTGGCACACGAGGCGATAGCCGAGTGTGTCACTGATGTTCTTACCACATTTAGACGTCTTCTGTGATCTATTACTGAACAGACGCACGGCAACATGGAATCTATTTGTTTTATATAATAACGAAACAAACTTCTACAGATAAAGTGAGTGTTTTTTATTTCAAAATCTTTCAACTCGAAAGCCGGCCTTTGCCCACTTTGGCAAACACGAAAAAAGCCATTTGACGTAATCTATTGTCTATACAAATTGAAGCAATCTCATTGGTTGCTATGCGTAGCAAAGAATTGTGATTGGTCTGGGAAAATCACGCCACTGTCAAACTTGACTCCAGCGTCGCTTCTCGTGGAATGAAAACTTACAGCAAAAGCAAAATTGAGCTGCGAAATATACAAATCTTAAAGAAAATGCAGGATAAGTCAAGTCAGTTTTTGTCATCAGAGCAGCCCTGTGAGCCGAAAAGCTTGGATATTGCCTCGAATAGTGCAGGAGTTGAACAACTACGCTCGGAAAACTTGCGGATGCGGTCAACCTGGAGGCCATTCGATTCGAGTTTTGAATGAAAGGTGCGTTAGTGATGATGGAAATTTGTGTCCTTTATGGCTGGTGATTCTCAAATCAGTTTGAAATAGTGTCGGAGACACGTTTTGGCTGTGATACACTTGGTCGTGAGCTGTAGTGAGCTATACTTTGCTCGCTGCTGTGCCCTGAAACGGACTGGAACATTCGCATCGGAAAGCAAGGTTATGTGTTTATTTTAAGTGATTTAATTTTAAGAAGTGGTTTTGATGTTTCATTCCAGACAATCACTGTGCCAACAATTATTTTGAGACTGAGAAAAGTTCAATTTTTTAAATAAATTAATCTCATAAACATTTTGTTTATTGGGTTTGTTAAATTCGAGACAAAGCAGTGGTTCTCAGCTTACCAAGACTAATTTTGTGTTTGGTTTAGTCTCGCTCGACTGCCGACTGAGACTGCTCGGGTATTTTTTCTGAGTCATTGTCTAGAACAGAAACGGGTTTATTTTTCTTCTTCCTGCTAGACTATGCTTCTGGTACCTGTTCAATGCCTGGACAAGACTTTCTTGTTCCGTATCTTTTGCGCAGTCATGTAAAATATTATCTAAATTCTCAAAACTTTCCGCCATTTTAAAACACAGAGGGAAAAACTTTGAAATGATGACGTCAATCCTGCATCTGTCGTCTAATAGATCATAGGCGAGAACCATTAAAAATGCGAGAATAACTTGGGTTATTATATAACAGCCAATAGAAACGTCCAGCCTGCCGTCTAATCGTTTAATAACTATCATGGATGAATGTCCTTTAGCCATTTTCAAACTATGAGTTGCCGATCACCTTCATTGCACGGGTTCCTGCCAGAAATCACCAAGGCCAAGGTCAAACGTAAACTGAGCAAATTAAGTTCATGATAAGTTCGACGTTTGCCTCACCCGAGTTCATCCGACCGAATTTAGATGGAACAACACATTCTATCTGTCTGAAGCAGACGGATAGAATGATTTGGTCGATCGAAATTCGAATTAAGCTGGACGTTTGACCCAACGGTCGAGTTTAACCTTCACTAAAACTGCAGTTTAGTTCATCTCAAGTGACGTTCGACCTTTGATCTGGGCCTAAATGTACTTGGGGACCCATTAACTACAGTGTACATGTGTGGATAGGTTCATATGAGTAATGTTGACAGAGAGAGAGAGAGATTGTAAATGTTCGGCTCAGTCATGCAATCCATCATTCATAACTTATTCTGACAGTCTAACAGATGACCCAGATTTGTGTCACGATCGCTGCTTTGCACAGCTGTCACGCCATCAAAAATAAAAGTCTTGAACATCCAATAAACTACGTCAAGAATGTGAGATATGATAGATGATTGATACATAAACAACCTTGCAAAGATATAGATCTGTGCGGTTTTCCATTCACACCATTTTCAGAAAAGCGTTTCAACCAACTGCACAGAGCTTTGAATTGAGACGCCATGTTGGTGCCCCTTTGAGGGCCGGCCGTGCAGAAATAGAGCCATCTATCTTTGAGTTTTGTTTTTGAAACGAAAGGTTATCACTCTAGAACTCCGCCACATTGAAATTAATACTTCTTCTAGACCATGAACTGTTCAGTTAGCAAAAACCTGAGTGATAAACTCAACTTTTGACCTACACGAGGGCCTTCTCGAGCCGCCATTCTATTGTCACGCAACACACAAACTTAGAAATTCAAACGTGCTCTCTAAACAAAATGAGGAACCCTGTTGAGCTGAAACGCTGTAAAACGTTAAGTGATTAGAGGGTCTTGCACCTGGTAAAACTAAAACTTTAGAAGGACTTGTAATTTTTAGTCTTGGAAAATGATGACGTCACAAGAAACCGTCTCAGCTAATTTATTTTCGTGACAACAAAATCAATTATTACTTAAGGACCCATTATCCGATTTATGCCAAAGGATCGGTTAATGGGCCCTTAATTACTGTTCAATTATTAATTAAATAATCTTAGGGCCTGATTATGTTAAAACTGCATGCATGGGCTGTTTAATCTCTACATCCTATTTAGAAAGAGAAATATGGATTTTTTTTTAGTATTGTGCTCAGAAGAGAAATTTAAGTTGGCCCGGTTAGCCAGGGTGGCCTGGTGATGCATGGAAGATTTTCAGCCTAGTAAGCCAGGGCTGGGCTGGCCCAGTTGTCATGTATTTGCAAAGTTGATTTCAGTTGTATTTAACTGCAGACATGCCGACATATCAGCAAAACCAAGCCAGCCCAGCTCATGCAATCAGACCTCAAATGTTGAGCTTAATAGGACAAAAAATGTTTACCTATTGAAAAGACATGCCTACTTGAGCCTATAATCTTTTACAAAGTACAAAATACATTTGTTGACAACTTTTAGTAAAAATACAAAAAAAATATTGTAGTAGAGGTTCAGATATATCAAACATTGTTATCGAGTATTGAGTGTGACACTGAAGGAAAAAAAAATCATAATTTTTTTCTTGTCACTCTCTATATTTCATCATCATTACACTATCATAGAAAAGAACAAACTTTCAACCTACATCAAATTAAATGGCCACTATGATTCTTTTTATGTGTCCACACATATGTTGAAATTAGGCTCTAGTAAACTTAAAGAGGTTGTTAAACACATCTCAAAATTATTCTGTGTTGCATTTCATAGGCTGCCATTTCCAGGACACAAGCCTATGCCATTGAGGTAGGGTTGAAAATTAAATGACCCACCCCCTTTGAACAAAAAAGCTCATGATATTAAATATTAAATATCATATCACACCACTGTAAATAAATTTCATTGTCAGCAGTGTGGCAGGGATCTTTATACAACACCTGCTTGTAAAATCTGATCCCCTCTCAACACTTCTTACTTATCTTTTCATGCATGCACCATTCTCAACAAAAACATTTGTGCCAGGGGAAAAAGTTAAATACAAACTAACATGTCTCACCTTAACAAAAATTTATATTTGGGTTTTCTGTCACATTTTGGCTAAAAATAAATACACATTTTGCAATTTATCAGTTTATGCTCAGTTTATGCTGCTAGGTCATGGTGAACCTGACACCTTCCATATATGTCCTTATTTATGAAATTATATGATTGTAATATTTATTTATTGAGAAAGCCATCTGAATGACTTTTTCCCACACTACAACATGAAAAACTTAAAAAAAAAATTCCTGAAGCTAAGGAAACTCAAAATATGTCAAAGAATTTGTTTAAATTCCTGAAAATATTTGCCATTTTGAAACAGCCACGTCATTGAAAAAAACACATCTGACAAATAATAGCCTTAAGCCTAGCTTAATTAGGTGCTTTTGATGTCGCAATTTTAGGGAATTGACCACCAAATAAAATACAAATAGTTTAAAATTATAAAATTGATGCTGATTGATATTATGCACAATTTTCATTACTATATTTACAGATGACTTCCTGGAGTCCCAAAAAGCCATAGAATGTAGTACATCTAGGTCCAACAGTGAGGTATGTCTTCAAGGTACTAACAAATTATAAAGTACATCATTCATCATTCATTACATCAGGCCATATTTGAAAACAAAACTGTACCTACAGAGCTTATGAAAGCCACCAAACAATTTTTGGTCCCCCTCCCCTCCCCCTCAGGGGATATGAACCAGTCAAGCAGACAGACACAAGGCCCACACAATTGCTTGCCTTTAGATGGCAAAAACAGCTCAGCTAAGCATAAAAACAATAACTTCAGATTCACAACTTACATATATGCCACTCCTTGCCTAGACAGAGAGCAATTCAGCCCTTGATCCTGGACTCCCTAGCACTGCTAGGTCATGGTGAACCTGATACTTTCCACATAATTATGTCCTTGTCAGAGCCCCCTCAAAATTTCTAAGTTACACTGAATTGGTCAGGAGAGAGGGGTTTGCCTGTTTGTGACACAGGACTAAAGGCCTATGAACCCTTACCTAGACAGAATGGGATTCAACCCCTGACCCTCTACCTCCCAGTGGGGTTGATTAGCTGAAGTACTTATGGCTATCTGGAACAGGTGTCAAAGACAGCCCTCTCCCCCACCATCACGCCTTCTGGATTTTGCCAACACTGTGCATTTCAACATTCTGAGCAGATTTAGACAGAGATATAAACAGTTAATTACTTGCCAATTAGCTTTAGTCTCTAAACAAATCACCCTGTAAAAAGGTAGCTTTATACAGTATGGTAGCATTCCACTAAATTGAACTCAGTTAACTCAAACTCCCAGCTAACTCAACGTTTTCCACACTCCCACTGGCGAGCGGGTGAACACTAATTTCCAACACTGGATACAGTGTAGCTTGCATGCAAACGAAGTAAGTATCACTAAACATTTCAACTGACTTAAAGATTTCCATATTTTTACATTGTACTTACAGCTCCAATGAAAACAGGACAATGTTGCTCTTTGTGTTACAAAGATGTTGCCTATGGCCATTCTTGCAATAAATGCAAACAGGTAGTATGCACATTTCCATCATGTTCCACGTTGCATGAGGAAGATGATTTTCAACCACCATTCTACATATGTAACAACTGCACAGACCAGGAGGATGCATTGCCTTCAGGTGCCTAAAAAAGAATTTTTAATATAATTAAGGGATTGCAGAATATGTTCATGAACTGCAAATGCATTTAAGGTATAAAATGTAATGGAGAATATTTAAGAAATAGAAAACATGTACCTTGTTTCTATCGAGTTATAGAAACACGTGTGGAAGTTTTGGAGAACGAGAAATGCTGTGGAAACACAAGCCGCAGGCGAGTGTTCCACAGCTTTTTCGAGTTCTCCCAAACTTTCACGAGTGTTTCTATTAAACAATTAGATTATGAGCTCAAGATTTCTATCGCATGATAGTTGACGAGAGTGCAGCCCAAGTCAACTATCATGCATAGAAATCAAGAGCAAATAATCCAATTGTTTCAGAATAAACCTACTAGTCGTTCAAAACTTTCATCTAAATCTTCTTCACAGACACTTCAAAAACACAAAGCGGCCCCCAACGCATGCTGCTACGCTACTCACTATCTATCACAAAATAGAATGTGAGTAGCTTAGCCAATCAGAGAACAGCATTCCTGATAGAATGCTAGTAGATTTATAATGGTAATAGGACTGAGTGGAGTCCAATTTGGTCTGTAATCACACAAGTGATTAACAAAATCGGACGACCGCGAAGCGGGAGTCCGATTTGTTAATCACGAGTGTGATTACAGACTGAATTAGACGACCCGATGTCCTGTTACCAATTAATCATAACAATTAAAATTTCCCACAAAAGCAAAAATTCATTTGAAAAAGAGCGTTTAATAGGGGGGGTAGTCATTTTTAAATATCATGATCAAAAATATTGAGAATAGCTTGCAAAATGGCTGTTAAGTTTTTTTCAAAACAGTCACCAGAGACTAAACCTCCACAATTTTACAAAGTCAGTCTCTTGAATTGGTTACCATAGTGATTGTAATCAATGTTGTGACTGGTGGATTTAGTGGAGAGGACTTAAAATGATTGGCTCATGTAACTGTCCGATTACAGGTGTCCGATTACAGCCAACTGTCCGATTACACTGTCCGATTACAGCTTTGCAGATTAATTAGAGCAAAATACAGCAGTTTATGCACCAATCACATTTGAGGAAATTGCAATTGTTACGATTAATACTAAAACTCGATAGAGACACAGAGAACATGTTTTCTATTTCTTTTAGAAAACACCGCAACAAAAGGAAAACAAATTGTTAACTTTTATTATCAAAATGTAAATTGTCTTTGTTCACACCATCATTACGTCAACAGCTCATGTTTCTATCGAGTTATAGAAACAAGATTTTTACCAATCAGCGTGCATATTTTCTTAGGACTGCTTTCTAATAAGTATATAAGGAATTAAATGAAATACTTATTATTAATAAAAACAAACATCAAGCCAAGGCATGATGTTATTTATGACGATAAATTGACCTATTGTATTCAAGGCACATATTTGTCGATCCGATGGTGGTCTGTCATGTGACATAACAGCCAATCATGTTAAAGAGTGTTACCTATCCGCCAGTATAAAAGACTGGTCGCATTCTCAATCATTCCCTCTTGCTTTCACGATCACAGCGAGTATATCTCTTGGCGATAACATTTTTTCAGGCAAGTTGAAGACATATTTTGCATTGTATTAGAATGGGTCTCCCTCTAATTTTTATTCTGGGGCATTCATTCATTAGACGTTTAGACAACTTCGTTGTTGCAACCCTAACCTTAACCACCAATTCTTGTTAAATGATGTTGCCACATTTAAATGGCGTGGTGTTGGGGGAAGAACTGTCGCTAAGACGTTGCAATACGACCTCCCCGTGGTCGCTTCATTCGCTCCAGACATAGTCATTTTACAGCTGGGAACCACTGATCTTTCTCGTCTTGATCCTTTAGTTGTGGGTTCTTCTATCGAGGAGCTTGTTACCGTTCTGCACGACACGTACAACGTTAAAGTGCACCTAACCCCAAACTCTTTTTTTCGCGAAAACTAATCTACTCGTTATTTGAAATACTTCTACGAAAAAATTTTTGGATTCGGTTAAATCCTCGATTTTCTGTGCCCCGACGAAATCTTGAAAAACAAAACACCGCCATTTTGTTTCACGACCGAGTTTGAGGAGAATGGGTCCAGCGGCTGTTGTGACGTCTACCCGGGAAGGTTGAATATCTCACGTCCTCTCATTTTCTTCAGGATGGTACAATACACATTAGAAAAGTGCACACAGAAATGCCTTCCAGAAGTGCTATCGGCTATTGCAGCAATATCCCAGATCTAAAAAAAGATATACTGTATAATTTACTGGCGATGATCGGTCAATGGTAAAATGAAGACATAAATGATGGTTGATTTTGTTGAACCGAAACGAGCGAACTGAGTCTGTGAGAACCATTGAAGAACTCTCACTAGAATTTGTTCCGCAGGCTTTCAAACGCTATTTTCAAAATTTTCTGCTTAAAGCCAACCAGCAATTTGTCGAAATACTACCGACAACCTATATCTTCCAATCCTGCAGTATTTATAACTTAGCCGGCAAAGTTGTGTGATCGATCAAGAACCTTTACGACCAACTATGCTGATATGTAAATAGGTCGCAACTATACGCCGCCAACCAACACTTATTTCTCGTTCGATTTAGATAAAAGTCGAAGATTAATCCTTTAGAATTACATGATAACAAAATTGTTACACTCAAAAAGTTTTTCGAAGGTTTGGGAATCAGCAGTGCGACAAACATTCTATGTAATAGTGTCGAAAATAATAATGACCGCGTAACATTCATGTCTGCGGACCGCTTAGGGAACACATCCTTTTCGCTTATCCGACGAATTTCACGGCGAGCTTTGAAAAAAATTTACACTGGTTATTTGGAGTTACGACTTAAAACGTGTGACTATGTGAAATCGGTAATTGTATGAAATGTTTCCTTCCCAATTCCGCCTTGCTGCCCGCAGCTTCAAAGATACAGGTCCAAACAATTCTACGATTTTCAATCGATCGAAGCCAGTGTTTTGGAGGTCATCATGTCTCGAAAACTGAAACACTTACGTCGCTCTTATAAACATGAAGCATTCCAGAAAGTAAAACACAAACTGGATTTAATAGAACAACCATACCTTGACAAAATACGTTCTCGCGAAGGACAAATGTAAACGGGCTATAAACACGCGTAGGAGTCTTGTCTTTAGGTGACGAAATTACCATCCAAAGCAGTCCTTGAGTTTTCATTCCTGCTTTTCGTTTGCCTGCTCCTCCACGTCGTATCTAGTTTTCCATTCCTAATATACAAGCAGCTCGTCCGCAAAGAAATCTTCCCCGTCGTCGCTTGAAATGTTGCAAATTGTTCTCAAAGCTCTAAGCAGTGAGTTCACGCTTGTCGAACGTGCTCGATCGAAGTCTATTTCGGTGTCTTCCGAATTGAAACCTAACTCTGACTCCAGTGACGAAAAAAAAAAGATTCTGGAACAAAACTTGGACGTTTTAGTCCCAAAATATATTGGAACGATTAGTTTTGTTTTCCATTTTCTCGAGCAAATACAGAGAGCTGACTGAGGCGCCATTGTGTTTGGTTCCTGGGTAGACGTCATCAGCAACCGCCGCCCCAGACTCCCTAAAACGCGGTCGTGTAACACTTCAGGCGCGACTTTGAAAGGACATAGAAAATCGAGGATTCAACCGAATTCAAAAACTTTTTCGCCCAAATGCTTCGAATAACAAGTGGATTCGTTTTAGGAAAAAAAAACATTTTCGGGTTAGGTGCACTTTAAGCTTATTTATGTCTGCCAAACCCTTCTGGGGTCCGATCCTGTATTCAACACGCGTGTCCGCGCGTTTAACAAATATGTTAAAACGTTCCTCGAAGCCCTCCCTTATGTCTTTTTCTGAGGACATAGAGGGTTTTGGATGCGACCCAGAGATTTCTCGCGCGTGATGGTGTCCACCTCAATAGGCAGGGGCAATATAAGTTTTTTCGGAGCCTCAGAGGGGCCGTTTTAAAGTCATTACGCATTTGTTCAATTGTCGACCATTAGGCCGAACTATGCTGTTTCACGCTAATTCAACCCATTTTCTTTTGATATATGTATAGTGTACATTTTACACCAAGCCGTGTCTTGTTGCCTCGTGATTCAGCTATTTTTGCGGTTTTCATTTGCCGCATACCTTTTCATTGCTGTTTCCGTTGGCTTATCATTTGCCCACCTGTGTACACAGTACATTTGTGCCCGTGTTATACGGTATGCACAGTGCATTAGTGTGCCTTTGTTTTATACGTTATGCACAGTACATAAGTGTGCATTCTTTTTATATGGTAAACACAGTACATAGGTGTCTATTTGTTCTATACCGGCTTTGGTTATTGTTTTTTGCTTGCAGTTTACCGCATGAGTATACAATCCATTTTGATCGCCTATTTCCATAGGCGTGTCCAATGCACTCGGTATTACTGTCAATGCATATCTATTTATTCATGGAGATGGACTTTTATGACTGTTATTTATCTCACTTATCGCAATTTACAGCAAAGGCGTTGTCTCGGTCTGATAACAGTCTTTTTAATCCTTTTTCACATACCGCAATTATTTGGCAGTTACTTTAATCCGGCACCTCTGAGGGTGTCTATTTAGTTATATATTTCTTCCCGTCCATGTAATTTTCTTAAGCTCATTTTACATTGTATGCGGTTAACGCTGTCACCTAACATCCGTTATTATATAGTTCATTTCTTCTCGCTTAATCATGCCCCCTAAGAAGCGTACTGCTGGTCCTAGAAGCCGTTCTAAGCGTCTTCGCTCGTTGCCGCCTGCCTCTGATCTGCAAGAGGCCGAGCCAGCTGCAATAGAGCAAGATACCCAGTCTACTGCAGTCCCGGGGATGATCCAGTTAAATCTCCAGGCACTCACCAGCACCATTGCCGCTGCTGTCTCCGCGGCCGTGAAGGACGCCATGGCCACGCAGCATCAAGCGAGTGTTCCGGCCAGCACTACCACAGCACTTGGTCAAGTTGACCATCTGGTGAACGAGGAGATTTCAAACCTCACTCAACCCACAGGTACGCAAGGCGCGGATCCACCATTTTCTCCCTTGAGTGTTGGGGATGAACCCCGCCAGCTTTTTACCAGCATTGGCGTAGATTTAGGTGCTAGAGTTAGCTCAAAAACAAAAGCAAAAATTTGGGCTCACGGATACATAGGTTTTGGTGTGTTGTTGTCAGTAGCTCCTCCCCGTGAGCGGTATGCCTTATCTATGACCTCCCCTGGTGGTATCTCGGTCCTACCCCACCTAACTCTTGAGCCTTATCACACGCCAAAGAAGGTGACAATTATTCAGCAGTGGATAACTGCCTTTAACATTTTCGTCTCGATTTATTCGGAGAAAGCTGCTGGTGACGCCCCAAAGTTGATGAAATATTGTGAAGTGGTGCGTGATCTTTCTCATAAATCGGCCGACTGGCTTTTTTATGACGAGCAGTTCCGCTACTTAAGGCAATCTGCACCTCACCGTTACCCTTGGGATCAAATCCACTGGGAATTATGGCTTAGGGCGATGTCCAATTTTTGCGGCAAAACTCCATCATCCGCAGCTGCGGATAAGGCCCACGCACGAGTCCGTTTTCGACCTTCTACCAGCAAATTTCCCAAAGGGACATGCTGGACATTTCACGCCGGTAAGCAGTGCAGGGGATGCCAATATGAGCATGGCAAGTCAATGTCAGGTCTCCTCAACCCACCAGCACCCCAGTGTCGGAAAATCCGGATCACAACTTACTAATCCAGGTGTTGGACAGCCATCCAGTCACGCCCGTAAAAGCGGACCGGTCTGAGAATTTATTGGCCGGTTATAGTCCAACCCTAAAAACCCTATTAGTTGACGGTTTTCGGAACGGTTTTCGAATTTCTTACATCGGTGAATTATCTTCTTTTGAATCTCCTAATTTGCAAAGTGCCCTGCAGAATCCGGAAATTGTTTCTGCAAAATTAATGAAGGAAATCGAAGCTGGTAGGGTTGTGGGACCTTTCAAGGCTCCACCTTTTCCCATTTTTCGCACTTCGCCCATTGGCATAGTTTCCAGGAAGGCTCCTAATGAATTTAGATTAATTCACCATTTATCATACCCAAAAGGTTCGTCTGTAAATGATTTTATTCCTGACGAATGTTCATCAGTCCATTATGCTACTATTAGTGATGCCATTCATATTTTAAAGAAATTAGGTGTGGGTTGCTTTTTGGCTAAAACGGATATTAAGTCCGCATTTCGTATAATTCTTGTTCACCCGTTGGAGTACCCGTTACTCGGTATCAAATGGACAAATGAATACTATTTTGATCGTTGTCTCGCTATAGGACTAAGGTCTAGCTGCGCGATTTTCGAAAAGTTCAGTTCTTCTTTAGAGTGGCTTGCAACACTTACATGTCTCTGCCGTTTTGCATATTTTAGACGACTTTTTGTTTATTGCACCAAGTAGAGTTAAATGCGGTGAAGACCTTCATAAGTTTCTCGATATGTGCAACTTTCTTGGAGTCCCAATTGCCTAGGACAAAACAGTGGGGCCGAATACCACTTTACAGTTTCCTGGTATAGAGCTCGATTCTGTGCGGCAGGAGGCCAGGTTGCCGTTAGACAAGCTTACCAAATGTCGTACCTTACTACATCACTTTCACAAGAAACGCTCCGTCTCTGTGAGCGAACTGCAGTCTTTAATTGGCCTGTTAAACTTCTGTTGTTCTGTTGTCATCCCAGGCCGCGCTTTTTTACGCCGCTTAATTGACCTTACCAGCGGTCTAACAAGCCCTTATCACCACATCCGTTTAAACAGAGAATCTAAACATGATACCCGTATGTGGTTAACATTTCTAGATAATTTTGATGGGAGGGCTATCTTTAAAACGAGGAACGGGGAACGGGGAATCTTTAAACTGGGGAATCTTTAAACTGGGGAATCTTTAAACTGGGGAATCTTTAAACTGGGGAATCTTGAAACTGGGGAATCTTGAAACTGGGGAATCTTTAAACTGGGGAATCTTTAAACTGGGGAATCTTGAAACTGGGGAATCTTGAAACTGGGGAATCTTGAAACTGGGGAATCTTGAAACTGGGGAATCTTGAAACTGGGGAATCTTGAAACTGGGGAATCTTGAAACTGGGGAATCTTTAAACTGGGGAATCTTTAAACTGGGGAATCTTTAAAAGCGGGAATCTTTAAAAGCGGGAATCTTTAAAAGCGGGAATCTTTAAAAGCGGGAATCTTTACAAGCGGGAATCTTTACAAGCGGGAATCTTTAAAACGGGGAATCTGTAAAAGCGGGAATCTTTAAAACGGGGAATCTGTAAAAGCGGGGAATCTTTAAAAGCGGGAATCTTTAAAATGGGGAATCTTTAAAAGCGGGAATCTTTAAAACGGGGAATCTTTAAAAGCCGGAATCTTTAAAAGCGGGAATCTTTAAAGTGGGGAATCTTTACAGTGGGGAATCTTTAAAAGCGGGAATCTTTAAAATGGGGAATCTTTTTTAAGCGGGAATCTTTAAAAGCGGGTGATTTCTTGTCAACCACTGTTTCGACTTTCCGTCCTTGTTCCTGGTTTTTGTGATAAAAACGGCGCCAACCGACCCTTCCCCTATCACATCTTGTTCGCCGAGATCATTCCATTTAAACTGTGGAAGACCTTCAAAGCGACCGATTCTTTCTTCTTTAAAGTGAATGCAATGGGCACTTTGAAATTGTCTTCGCATGACTGCATGGTGTAGAAAGAGGTATCATCAAGAACACAATGACGGATTATACGCGAAATTCGCCGCCACATCGTTCGGGCATCGAGCATCGAATTACTTTATTGCTGGTTTTCAGTGTCACGCCGTTCAAAATAAATCAAAATCAAAAATCAAAACAGTTCAAATGATAAAGTCCAGAATCTTGAAGAGAAAGAAGGTAAATATGCAAAGACTTTCGCCAAGATTCAGGTCACAGCAATGTATCTTACGCAAGATATGCGGAGAAATTTTTCACCCAAATTTATAGAGATTTTGATGGAGACGCCATGCTGGCGCCCATCCGGATGGCGGCCGGAAACCAAAAGAAACATCTGTCACTGAGTTTTGCTACCAAAGCGTGAATTTATCTCTTCAGAAACTCAAAAACATTTTAAAAGTAATACTTTTTCTAATACATGAACTCTTCAGATAGCCAAATTCCCCGAAATAAGTCACTCTTTTAACCAACATGACAGCTTTATTGCCCGTCATGTAAATGCCGCGTCACGCAAAAGCTTAGAAATTCAAGCGTAGTCTATTACAAAACCAAGAACCCACTTGGAGAGAAAATTTGTATGAATATTAGTTTCCAGCTGCTCTTATACATCATGAAAGTAAAATCTCAGGATGATTAATAGTTTTGTAGTTTGAATTTTAGCGACGTCATATGAACCAGATTTAGGGGACTGTTGATTTATCGATTAAATAACCAAAAACGCGTTTTCCCTGCCATATATTTGTCGTTAAGTCGTAAGTCCTTCCATTAGCACATGATAAGGCTACGATCCGGGGCTACGACAAATATCCATCGCTATGAAACGGAGTTAAGATAAATCCAGGCGGTTCGATTCTTTGGTCGGCGGTCTAGCGGATCTCAAAGAGTGAGAATCGAGATTTGAACCGTTCCGCTATCCCGCTAAACCGATGTGCTTTAATAGCGTGCAATATAATTACAATGAGTAAATACCACAACTGTCTCTGTACCTGTTGAGTTGATACATGTGACAGAATAAATAGCTTCCGGTGGGAAACTGAGAGATTCTCGTTCACTTCTAAGTGAAGATTAACGCTATTAACTATTCCCTGTTTTAAAGATTCCCCGTTTTAAAGATTCCCGCTTTTAAAGATTCCCCGTTTTAAAGATTGCCCATTTTAAAGATTCCCGCTTTTAAAGATTGCCCATTTTAAAGATTCCCGCTTTTAAAGATTGCCCATTTTAAAGATTCCCGCTTTTAAAGATTCCCGCTTTTAAAGATTCCCGCTTTTAAAGATTCTCACTTTTAAAGATTCCCCGTTTTAAAGATTCCCCATTTTAAAGATTCCCGCTTTTAAAGATTCCCCGTTTTAAAGATTCCCCATTTTAAAGATTCCCCATTTTAAAGATTCCCCGTTCCCCGTTCCCCGTTCCCCGTTCCCCGTTCCCCGTTCCCCGTTCCCCGTTCCCCGTTCCCCGTTCCCCGTTCCCCGTTCCCCGTTCCCCGTTCCCCGTTCCCCGTTCCCCGTTCCCGTTCCCGTTCCCATTCCCATTCCCATTCCCATTCCCCGATTCCCCGTTCCCCGTTTTAAAGATAGCGTGGCTTTTGGCGCCTTTTTCGCCCCACCTTTGCTGAAAATGATAATTTAATTACCATGGACATTGTTAACAATTAACTTTTATTTGAGTTACTATTAAAACCGCCACAGCATAAGTGGCCAAGAAATGCCAATTCACGAGTTGACTGTTTGTTGTACATCATATCATCCTCAGCAAACGTGCGACACCACAGAGAGCTCCCGAACTCATTTCCGTACAATGTTAGGCTCTAACATTCAATTAAGTTTGTACAACAAACAATTGCTGTTTACAGTCCTTCAGTGAAACACTTAGCAAAATGCCACCCAGTGGCAATCTTGGTTGAAGTGGCAAGTCGGTATTCAATGTTTCAAGCCCCCAGCTGGCTACCCAACAATACAATGTTTATGTATGGTTACAAGATTGGAGAGAGGAAATTCAACAATTTACATTGACCCTGGGGAGGGGGGGGAGAAAGTGAAGACAAAGACCATTTTTGGTCGAAAAGATGAGAAGTGTCACCATGCAAGTAGGTAATCGTAAACTGTGAATCATTAGCATGTACACCCTACATATATGCCACAGCAGTTTAAATCTTTCAGTGTGTGAGATAATGTAAAGCCTTATATATAAGCCATACTACTGAGTCCCTTTATGGTACCAATTAAGTCAACCTTCAATGAAAGCTGTCATTTAATAATAATTCAATGGATCAATATCAAAGTCAGTTGATTTACTTTCCTTTCGGTTGGATTGTGTATACATCCACTGATGGAGTATCTCTGTTTTTTTATCATTTATTATTTTATACAAAGGTACCAATTCGTATGCCTGTGACAGCAGTGACATAAATAAAGTAAGTTAATACAGAATACGGAAGGATTGTGGTGTCTGCATGTAACGTTTAATTAAACATTTTCATGCACAGAACCAGACAGTAGTAACCTAACAGAGAATTCCCACATGAATCACAAACCTGTTGAAAATCTTAATCCACAAAATAAATTCTAGGTACAAATCTAGAATTCATTCTGTGGATCTCAAGGTTTTAACAGGTTTTCAGTTCACCTATAGAGATTAGAGATTTCATTGGTTCTCAATTTAATTTGGTGCAAAAATCAATCAGCTCATAGGTGAATAACTAACAGTTATTTTTTTAATTAGCATATTCCGTGTTGTTCTAATTACAAAATGAGGAGCATTTGATTCAGTCCTATATAGTAATTAGCACCAAGCTAGACTAGAACGTTTTCTCTCATGATCGGTGTAGTAATTTATTTTTTTCTTGGTAGAGTAAGGAGCATCATGATCAGGAGTCCAGTGTATCACGACAAGCTGCTCTTACGAGTAAAGGTTTGTTTTCTATTATTTATTAATATAATGTAAGTATAAGTTAGTTGTGGTTCAAATTTTCAAACCACTGATTTTTTGTTTGTTTCCCTAAATAATTAGAGGAATCTGATGCAGACATTAAAAGAAATTAAATCTAAATAAAACAGAAGTTTGAGCCACAACAGACACATATCCAATGACACCCCAAATTAACGAAGTGCCAGGGGATATGGGATGTTTGTTAAATTGAGGTTTTGTTAAACCAGTAACCCCGATATAACAAATTTGTTGAAAACTGACCAAAACCACTGTTAAATAAGGGTATAGTTGCTATTTTTAGCAACGTGACTTTAATGGTGGCTGACTCCTGTACATATGATGCGATTTTACATTCCGGCTTCTACATCGAATAATTATTGTGTTCCTCTGATCGCCGGTGCCAGTCATTTGTTGAGTAACTGGGTTAGTTAAATCTGGGTTTAATTCATACAGTTTATTGTAAATATTGTGAATAAATTTGTGACAAATCAGAGTTCATTAAATCAGGGTCCTACTATAATAAAGTAGCTGCATTTACCAATTGAAAACAAAGTTTTACCTATAACCATGCAATACAGGCCATTTTCCAGGTTGAATCATGCGAAGCAATGAATCACGTTTAAAACCTATATATTAGTATTGGTACTAATACTGGGTGATTCCAGAATATGTCTATACCCTACCATGGCTGGCATGAACACTTCAACCCTCTTGGCTTGGGAAATTCCAAAATGCTCTACCCCTTCTACATGCCCTCCGAATTCCAAAATCATTCACCTCCGTCCCTTCCTGAACCACCTTGACCCCAGATAACTTTCAATAAAAGAGATTTTACGCTTTTACATCTTCCCAGAAGTTTTAACCTGCACTCTACAGGTCTTAACCAATATGATCGCACGCATATATTTGTGACTTAAGGTTCGGCGACTAACACTTCCTACCCTTCAGTCGCAATTTTACAACTGGTCTTCGACTAAACTAGGGAAGGACTAAAACTTTCAATTGTTTTGAGTGTTATAATAATAATTACTATGAAAATTAGAACATGCAATTCTTGTCTACTTTACCTTCAATATTGCGAACAAGTATTAAATTCACTCGATCAGATGCCATATTACGGCAGTTTATTTATGCATGAATACATATCGCTGGCCAAGGTTTTCAAAATAAACTTGCGCCCGACACAAGTCACCAGATACTTTAAAAACGCGATTAATCAAATCTTAAGACAAACGAAAAATCAAAAACTGAAGCAGAAACAAAACGATATAGCGCTGATTTGGTAGTGGTACTTCATGTATGTGACGGGAACTAATTAGCACTGGAAGTCGCCTCAATCCTTCTGACTCACCTGCAGCTCTTATTTGTTATGAAAAGCTTAAATGATATCGACCAGATATCCAACAAAAGAATTGGTTCATGCTTAGTGTGTGTATATCGAGTTATGGATACACTCGGAAAGTTTGGAGAGCACAAAAGAAGTGTAAGAGTTCCTCGAGGCAATAGCCAAGAGCAACTCTAGCTTCTTGAGTGCTCTCCAAACTTCCCAAGTGCATCCATAACTTGATATACGCACAGCTAAAAGCATGAACCAATTCTTTTATAACATGGCAAACAGCATCTTGGGTGCTAAAACATGTTCATTCGTGATTGACTAAAAAGTTCTCACAATGCACGATGAATTAATTTGAATGAAAATGTCGGCAAACAAAGTCAAAAATACTTAATGAAAATGTAGACAAACAAAGTCGACATCTCAGATTGGCAAAAGTCAAACGCTTGAAGTAAGGTTTGGATTGTTCAGAATAACCTTCACATTGCCGAAACTTAAACAAAAGGACTTGAACTTAACTCGACGGAAATTTTGCAGCTAATTGAAACTGCACACGCCATGTTATATACGCATGGCCATGCGTATATAGAGATTTCTTCCATGATCAGGGCTGTCATTAAGTTTTGAAGCAGCCGTTGCATGTAAGTTATCACCCGTAGCAGTCAAATACGTGGCCCACGGCCACGTTCTGAAGGCCCGAAAGGGCCTGAGCATCTAGGGGGGTCTGGGGGCATGCCCCCACCCCCCTCCCCAGCAATTTTTTGAGCGTGAAACCCCTGGAAATGCATTTTCCTGCTTTCTAGGGCATGAAAATGGCAATTTTTCTAATCAAAAATGCTGATAAAACAGTGATAATATGTTATAGTACATCATCAGCAAATAGTGAAATAACATCTTTGTTGCATCAACCTATGCAGGTGGTCCTTATTTTAGTACTGTTTGTTTTTCACAGTGCATAATTTCAAATTCATGCACCTTAATTTACAGAGATCAAATGAATAAAGTTATAAAATATTTCCAACAGACCTGAGTGTTCCTTGTTTAAAAAAAAAAATAAATGACAGTCCATAATCAGCAATATGGTTTTATGTTTGCTAACAGTTATGATAGTTTGTTATTATGGTCAAATGCATAAAACAGGAGTGAAACCGGAAATAAAAATTATAATAACATCTCTACATTACTGAGCTATCTTACCGTTAGAGGAGCTCAAATAAGCTGGATCAGATATTGAACGTCTCTTTCCGTTACAGTGGTAATAAGAATGAACTGCTTTACCATTTCTAGACTCGGGAAATTTTTCTTCCACTCTTTGTAGCATAATACTCAGTTCTACAGGCTGCCCGCATGTGGCTGAAGTCCTTGCAGTACTTGAAGCTGTGATCGCTGGTATTTGTCGACCGCTTCGACCGGCTGTTTTGTGAGCTTCCTCATTTCCATCGGTCCGTTGGGATTTAGAAAAAAATCTGTCGATCCCAGGCTGTTTTGACGTGGGTTCTTTTCTCTTATTCATATTAAAACATAACTTTCTCTACACACGCGCGGGACCAAACACGATCGATCAGCCTGGACAACACTCTACATCGGTCCGCGGAATTTCTCAAAAGGCAGGAGCAGCGCATTGCAAGATAAGTTTTGCTGCTTAAAATGGCGTCTAAAAGTAATTCACGACGATTAAGCAAACTGAAAGTTCATCTCCAGGGTAAAATATAAATAGTAGAACCAAGGAGACAAGACACCAAGAAACAGTTATGTTTATTTCAACAGGGAAATGTTTAAAAATAAATTTGGTAAGTGTAGCATGTTCGTACCATCCATCGACATCTTCACCCGTAACATCGAGTGAACTCAGTCGTAACAGGTGTTACGGGTTGCGGCCCTTAATGACAGCCCTGCATGATGACTCGATAGGATTTAGGTAGGACTAGCGGGCTCGCTATGTTACAACTCTTTTTAGTCAGTGAACTTGCATATCGATTGGATAATCATAATATAATATTACAGTTTATTTATATTTATCAGTCCAATTAAACAGATCATTGCAAGCACAATGTAACATAATGAATGACAAGCACTCTGTAGTTCTGTATAACGAGTATAGTGGCCTCGAACAAAATCAATTTACCGTGCTAAAAATGTATATGCATCAGAATGCACCTCACTGCAAACAGATTTTCAAGATTTTCCAGGGCTAGCACCTCATTTGCCCCACCCCTCCCATGTATGCAGGAGGAGGTGACCTACTCCGTCACATTTCCCCACATGGCCACCTTTACCCGACCCAATAGTGCTCCGCCTACTTTACGATTTCTTCCTGCTACTTTATTTCAAATTGAAAACCCTGGCTCGCGCTAAACAAACACGGTGGGTCAGCGATCATCGCAAACGATTTTCTGAGAAGAGATTCATCAACTTTAAAGCCTCTGGAGCCCAGTGTACAACCCAGTTTTTATTGCTTTTCTACTGTACATGAACGTGAACACATGCCTGATCAATCAATGGCTGCCTAGTGTATCTTGCTTTCCACGGTAGTCAGCAGTGTCATCCATTTGTTTGTGCTTTCACATTTTTGTCAGTCCCCTCTAGAATCCCCCGATACCCTCGGAATTCCACTCGTAAGTACCCCCCATGCCTTTGGATTTCCAGTTCAAAGACCCTCCTTGCCCACGGAACTCCAAAAAGCCACCTGTGGTATAGGTGTTGTTATTTTCTGGAATCACCTACTGTATAAATCTTCATTGAAAAATGCACTGAATGTAAATGTACTTTTCTCTCTTTAGTATTTGGAAAAAATTGGCGCAAAAAAAGTTATGAACATGAGAGTGACATTAGTGAGGATATACACGTAAGTTAAAGATATTTGTGCAAGTTTTATTGCGTACTAGTGTGATTGAATGCTAGTGTGGTGAAAATGGGTATAACTGTTACCTCCACCTCCTTTTGGTGCAAATTAGTGCCATGAAACTGAAGGCTTAAGTTAAAGAAATGTAAAGAATCATTGATATATTAGAATTCTTCTCTCCTTGAGGATCAGAATTTGAATATTAGTAAGTAAAGTGAAGTCTCTTTCTTTGACAGAGTAAGAAGCACCAGCAGGCCAGTATTGCAGGTGATCCAAATTATCAAATACACACTAATTAAATTTTCTGAAATTGTGCATTAATAAAAACATGCTTATCCATGTTTACTTCCAGCTGAAATGGTTTCTGATTCAGATGAAGACAACTCAGACGTGGATATCAGTGCATTAGTATCTGAAACACTGGTAAGCACCATTAGATTTGTATGTACTGTTTAAAAAAACAAACCATATTCAAATTTTTAATTAGATTTAAAGCGGAGACTATTGACGACTATTCGTCACTATTCGCACTATTCGGGAATATTCGCTATTTGCGACTTTTCGCTATTCGCTATTCAGGTTTTTCAGATACCCCTTAAAAGCCAGGCGTATCTAATCGATATATTTGATACTCGATGACAATTAATCATAATCAATACTAATTAATCAATTAATAGCACAAATTGATAGAAATCGATTGGTCTCTTGTGATTATGGATTTTTATTGATTTTTGTAATTAGCTATCAATTTTATCAATAACTAAATTGTTCAGTTGTTAAGCGTCAGGCAAATCCGAAAATGACTTACACGGTTTTAATCTTCAAAGTCGATTCAAGAAGAAGAAGAAGTCGAAGAAGAGTTTTGATGAAGAGTGTTCACCACTTTTTGCTTTAGGAGATTGGAGTAATCTACGATTCACATTCTTGATTACCGATTTTCATTAACTACATAAAGTAATTTCCGGCTATCGATTTCGAACAATTAAAATAACTAATCGAACGACAAACGGGTCACCCCAAAACGCAGACCATGCAGACTGCACAGCGCAGACCGTGCAGACCATGCAGACTGTGCAGACTGAGTACTTTTTTTTTCTTATTCTTGTTTTCGCATTTACTTTTGACTCGCATATTTTTTGGTTCTGTTCAATTATATATCAGAGTGTTTGTTATCCACAGGCCACGCAAACTCGGTGGTATGTGACTGGTGATGTTTTATAGATTTTGCAAGGGAACTCCCTTTGGTCCTGAATATGCTTAAGTAAAGCTATTTTAAAATGTAGAAATAAACTTCACTTGTATCTTGTATTACAATGTCACACGTAACATGTGCATTTTGTACTCGTGGTGTACAAAATGTAACTCCAAATGGCTGTTGGAGTGTGACTGCGATCACGCCAAAAAAGCCTAGCACATGGAAAGATCACAGAAAACCGAATATATCGTTTGAAATTCTAAGCGCAGTATGGTTGCTATGATGAGTTGATGTGATGGTTAATTTATCTGTCCTTATGGCAAATGTGTTTTTGTGGCGATTTAGACTACGAGTGGCCCCTCTTTCGCTTAGTCCATTGTGCATGACGCATACAGAAAACCTCGGGAAATAAATTCCATGCGAGCATTTTTTCCTCAAGGTTTTATGCTTATTGTCACGCTCAACTAAGCGAAAGAGGGAATACCCCTAGTCTAATGGCGATTCTGTACTTTGTGGAGCAAAAGCGATTTGTAGCACAAGGTCGCTTAGAGTCACCATCCTTGCTTTGTGTTCTAAATCAGTTAAGAGGAGAAAGAAGACTTAGAATATCGAAAAAAAAAACCACAACAACAACAACAAATTAGACAAAATAAATAAAACCACAAAGCCGTCAAAAATTGACGCAATATTTGCGCCCAGAATGTATGTAAGTTTATTTTTATGCTTGGTTTTAGTACATTTAGGACCAGTAAAGGGAATTTCCCATAGAAAGTCTATTAAACGCGCGAATCAACAGTCAGATGTTGAGTTTGTGCCGCCTGTGGATAAATAACAAACATTAGGACATATTGAACACTATTTTGTCACTAGAAGCGAAAAAAGTGAGTCAAGTGGTAGACAAAAAGTACTCAGTCTGCGCAGTCAGCACGGTCTGCATGGTCTGCTTGGTCTGCTTGGTCTGCAGTCTGCATGGTCTGCGTTTTGGGGTGACCGGTCACCCTCGCATTCCCATCCCGGTCTCAGGAGAAAAAGTGCGACTGAAGTATTACTAGTTTTATCGAAAGCTTTCTATTGACATAAAGTTCGGCACAGCTTTCTTGAAACTGCCGCGCGTACGCTCTTTTCCCGAAGGACGATCGGTAAGCTGGGAAGTTTCCTGAGAACCCACGCTACGCTACACACCTTTCCTAAATATACTCACCCGTCTTGCAAATTGTTCTCCTCTTTGCTGCTCCTTTTCAAATTGTTTCTTCCTCTGATAAGGGAGACAGCAATCACTCTGGGAAAGTAAAAACTTTTAACAACGAAACGTAAAATTTATAAACTGTTCGCACAAGATGGTTGTCAAATGCGAGATGGACTGACCTCGTGTTGCATGTTGCTGTCAATATTGTGGGCGCCATTTCATGCCATTCCAATGCTAGTGTAGCGAGTTCTCTGCGTATTATCTATTTCTCTATTTCGAGAAACAAAAAACATTAGGCGATCAACAAATCATTTCCCCGTATTAGACTCAGTAAAACACAACTTCGGAAACGAGAAAAAGTGACAGAATTGCACTCGTCACTTGACTGAAGGCGTGGTAACAAAATTTGTTACGCATCAATTCGTTCCACGCTGAATTACGTAACTCTGAGGCCCGTTCCAAACGCCGCTCCATTCATGCGCAGAACCTAACTGATGACAACCGCGGGGCATTTGCTCAAGTTGTCAGTCCCGGGGCTGAGGCATTCGCAATTTTATCGCGGCCCGGGGCCTGGGCATTAGCGCACCCCGAGGCGACCCCGGACATTTGACACACGTGTTTTCGAAAGTGCCATGGATGAGTTCATCGGGAAAGACGAGGCGTTTGTCGAACAATGGCTTGTCCGTCGGGGACTAGAGAAACTTGTAGATGTTTTTAAAGGTATGTGTTCTCAATTTTAGGTATTTCTTCAACGAACTGTTTATAATCAAGTATTGAAATAAAATTTTAAAGTTGAACGATTTCTAAAGCAATGATAATTGTTTTATTGTAAACATTCTTAACAGGATTGTTGTTATTCTAGTCGAAATATTCAAAACAAATGGTTTTTATACCACAAAATATTTAACGTCACGCTATCCTCTAGCAAACTGTTAAAAACAAAATATAAAGAAATAAATATAATCAGAATCAACTAACACGTACTTTTGTCCATGAAGTCTTACCGTTGCATTAAAATACTGAAATGTTGAACACTTTATTCACTAATTAATAAAAAAAAACTGCAAAGGTGTTGGAAGGCGACGATCTCGGGGGCGGGGCATTTACCCTCTTTCTTCGCCCCACCCCGGGGCATTTAGACAGCTTGCGTGTCCCCACCCCGGGGTATTTGCCCATTTCAAAAAAAAAATGCTAATGCCCGGGGGTTAGCCCAGGGGGGGGGGGGATGGGCACTGCTGGAATTGACTGTTGCATAAGTACGGCAGAAGAGCGGCGTTTGAATCAGTTTGGTTCGGCAGGTTAGGTTTGGTGCGGCAAACAACATAAAATTCGGCAGGGTCTAAAATACGGCGTTCCCCTCATGAGTCGAACCTAATGTATAAATCACTGCAATGTATTTTGTATATAACCGGACTCCTGATTGGCTCAAAATTGAGTGGCGTGACCAGTCACGCATGAAACTTGAATTCGAAGTATGGTTAACAGACCACTCAACTTATAGTATTGACGTAAATCCGAATGGCCGTATTGATTCGCAGTGTTCTTTCGACGACGAAACGAAGTCAATCCTTCCAAACGCCTGTCGACAAGCAAAGCAAAGTGTACCTTGGGAAATACAGGAGGGATCATCTAACATTTGATTGACGTGTGTACTTCTCTCGACCAATCCGTTTTTCCCGCACATTGGTTTTCGCGCAGGCGGTATTTCAAAGTCCTCCTCCCACAATACCATTCTCCATTGTCTCTCCGCTTCTCACGCCGCTTTAAAACGATTCAGGCAAGCTACTAGCGTTGTTTTTTGTTCCTTACGCAGTGCCGGCGTGAGAAGCGAGAAAACAACGAATGAAACACAGCAAACCCTTATGAATCGCGTCTTCGTAACAACGAAAATAAGGTCAATAAGCAAGGCTGATACTATGAAGAGATGAAACTTTATCAAAAAAAAACGGCATAAGACAGAGTCCAAACTGAGAGCCAAACATGCCAAAAATGCAAACTCTGAAAAGCTGTTGCGACCTGGTTGGGTCTCGTCAGCAGAAAAATATAGAACAGTAACCTATAAAATGTTCGTAGTAACGACCTGAGACGGGGTCAAATTCAGATCGATCGTGACTATATAAACAACAGCCTCCATATGGGGCGAAAATCATGCACAGATATTTGTCCGCAGACATTATCTGTTCCGGAGAAGCGAACAGTTTTCCGAGAGCGTAGCTCGAGGAAAACTATGAGCTTCGAGGAACAGATAATTTCCAAGGACAAATATTCGAGCACACTTTCGCCCCAAATGGAGGCTATTGTATTTATTATTCTTCAATTTTTTTGCAACACGCGCGGTTTTGAAAATTGGGGAATATCCTCCGATGTTCCCCAGTTTTAGCTCGGGAATATTCGGTCACATAACGTGTTTAGACCAATCGCGCGCGAGCGAAAATATTTGATATATTATAACACTCGCATATTCACCAGTTTTAGCTGGAGCATATTCAGTCACAGCACGCGTTTAGACCAATCGCGCGCGAGCGAAGATATTTGATGGATTGTAAGATTCATTATAATCCATCATAGTTTTTCCTTACTTTCCATATCGAGACAACGACATGGTGTTTCGGTTTTGGTTGAAAAGACATGGCGCGGAGACGGTTTAAAGATCGACATGTAAACAGTTGGTTGCATTTTGTAAAGAAGCAATTGAAAAGTTAGCTCGGCCGGGGTGACTCGGGGGAGGGGGAGCCTAACTTACACCTCAACTTCTGATTTGTTTAATTTGTTCAGAGGAAGCAGTCAAGCAGTAAAAAAGTATACCAGAGAAATCGTCTGCAAAGTAAAGTTCCCTGTACATAGCATCCATAGTAATCAGTTATCCCAATTTTGTTCTCTTGTTTGTTCTCAGAACAGAACAAAGCACATCCGAAGTTGCAAGCAAGATGTTGACTATTGCCTCATTGATGAGGATGACCGACCCGTGGAGACTGATGACGAGTCAATGTCATCATATGATCCCAGTGACGATGAAGAAGATGACGATGACGATGACTATGATGAAGAAGAAGATGAAAATGTCAGTTCTGCTTTTTATTCAGTAATAAATATTAATTTTTACAGATAATTCAACAATATACTCGAACTCCCAAGGAGGTTGGCAGGGTTGGTGTTTGTTAATCACGATTCACGATTTTGACAAGTCAATCAGCAACGCAAAATAGAGTTCGAGTTGAGCAAAAGGAAAATAAGATTAATTTGAGTTAGCGGGGAGTTTGAGGCGAGTTCAAGTCAACTGAGTTCGAGTCAGCCCATAGTAAATGACTATAAATCGGGTAAAAACGAGGGGAAATTGGATTTTATTCGAGTTCGCGGGTTGTTCGAGTTCGAGTTGTAAAATCATAAGCGTAGTAATAAATTTCTTGGTTGAATTTTACAATTTAAGCAATTAAAGAAACCTGAAAAAGCTTGAGACTTAAAAACTGCCGAGCGATGAAACCATAGATTGGAAGGTCAATTTTGAGTCGTTTCTTATTTTCCTATTTTAATTCTCGTTGAAGAATTCATATGAGTGGAGAATCCCTGTTAGCGTCCGGACAAAAACTCTCTTCAGTAATAGCGAACCTTGAGAAGCCATCAAAGTTTTTAAAACAGTTGTACTTTTGTTGTATACAACAGGAAGAAAAGAATCAGTCCAGTGAACTAGCCCCGAGACAAGCAGTGACTAAAGGTTCGCTTCTACTTCTCCCCACATTGATTATGTCTTCTACTTCTCGAGAAAACGGCATTACTTCTCTCAACTCAAGCATGTTAAGGCATGGCTTGCAGCCTAACAGTTTGCATAAAATCTGAAAATAGTCATAACTTTTCAGCGATCTTAATACGAAAACACTTTCAAACTTGGTAACAATATAAAATATAACTTATTTTGGGTTTTCATTGTTAACTAGTTGAGTCACGTGACCTGTTATCGCCGGCATATCAGGCTCGTTTGGTCTTGTCATGACCAAAATAATTAAGTGGTACTATTCATTGTTTCAGCAGCAAAAGGACAGTCCCAAACGGAGAATAATGATTTTGACCTCGATGAAAGTGTAAGTTTGAAAAAGACCGGGGAAGAATTCATGCGTTTCATGCTTTTTGCAACCTGTGAGAAGTTCTCTATTTGTGTTCTCGTTTTGATGTACATTCTTACGTATTCTCATTTCCTTTTAGACGCGAACAAAATGTACTGCTGATGACTGCCTTTCGTCAGTGTATGTCGGTGGCGATAAAGTTCACTCCGCTAAAACTGTAAGTCTTGTTTCCTCAGCTCGGATTGGAAAAAAGTTCAAGAACGTAAGCGATCAGTACAATGTTGTAAGTCGTGGCAACTTACAGCAGGGAGGACAATACTTTAATTTTAGACCTTCTCATGTCCTTTTCCTCTCAATAGAATACTGCTATCCAAAGTCGAATAAGATAAATCAAAGTATCTCAAAATAGTTTTGTTTTACGTGTTTAATACTAAGCTTAACGCTGACAGTTTAGCCTCCCAAAATATACATCTTTAACAGTTGACAACAATTTACAAGCGTGGCCGAGGAGTTGAACTCAGGGCTACCGAGAAACAAATCCAAGTGGTGACCAGAGCGGGACTCGAACCCGGGACCGCTGCCTCCTGTTAAATCACAACCTCTGATCGTGTTGTCTACCTTGTGTTGTCTGAAGCAAGCAAACGAATTCCATTAGGAGTGACAAAAATTTTAAGCCACGCCCACAAAACAGGATCTTGGTACCTCAGAACAAAGAAGCGAAAACGAATAAGTGGAGTGCGCTCCACAGACTGCGTGTTTCTTGTTTCTTGCGGACCGATCAGACAAGGGACAATCAAAACCTAACTTTAAGCGTTGCTGTATTTTTTTTTTTTTTTTTTTTTTTTTTCAAGTAAATTATTTTCATTTAACTGTAACGGTATCGAGTCACCTTTAAGACACTTTTCTGAGACTAAAAATAAATAAAAACGTTCAGAAGTATTGACCTCAGGGTCGAAAACGTGGTAGCAATAATCCGGGGGATTTTTTAAGCTAGTTTCCAGTTCTTATTCAAATGACTCTTTTCTGTTGACTTGTTACCTTGTGCCTCTGTTTCAAAACGACTTCTCGCGCAAATCAAATTCATATGAAAATGAGTTTGATTTATAAGAAAATAAACCTGTTGGGAGAACACATTTTCACATGAAATATGGATTCGCAAGAGACTCGTTTTGACATAGAGGCAAACGCAAAACATAAGCAGTGCAAAACATTTTTATTCAATAAAGATTAATACTTCGGTTAACTTTTAACGTCTAACAGGGCTCCTCCTGGACGCAGTTGTCAACAAATTGCCTTTTCTTTAAAGGTTGATCATGAGGAGCAAGTGGTACAGGCTGGGAGCTCGAGTGTATCAGACACATTAAGAAAACCTGCTGCTGTCGCTGTGACTAAGAAAGGTACGCTTGTATATAGACAGCAATTTGTATGTTTCTTTTCTGCGAGCTGTATTGGGGGAGAGGGCTAATAGAGGATTAGCGGTAATTTTAATCACTCTTTCTTGTGATAGGCTCCAACTTTAATAAACCTAAATGATTTTAAAACTCGACTCCAGTCTCCATTTGAACTTCAGAACGGGCATTAGTACCCGCTAACTTGAACTCGGTTAACTCGAACTCACCTTTAAATCCAGTTTCTTTTGGATTTAACACCCTAGCTCTAATTTTCCAGTCATTTATTATTGGTCTTGAAGTGTAATATCATTCAGAATAAGTCATATCAGGAGCCCATTACTTGGAACGTGCCCTTATTTCTGTCACGACGTTTTCAAGGACCGATCTATTTTTAGCTTGAATTTAACGCGAACTCAGATCCCCGCAGGAACCTCAGCGACCAATCACAAGCACGGACTTAATTTTTAAGTGAAGTTGTGATCATCATTTTACCAAAAGAAGTGATGGGGTTCCTGATGTGAGGTGAGCCATTTTTTTCCTTACCGATGCGCTCCCTTGTGGACCAGAACTGACCTATTTCGCGGGAAAAGAAGCCTAAAAATAGACTGGTCTGTAAAAATGTCGTGACATAGGCTTAGTAAGGGAGTTGCACGCTCCTAGTGATGGGCTCCTGATCATATAGAATGCTGCTGGTTCATAATTCACACAAATTCTTTATTTGTAGCAATGCCATCCAAAATCACAATTAAAGTCTCCGCCGCTAAAAGTCACATGTGCATGTTTTGCGGAGAAAAACAGTCAAAGCTCTCCAGACACTTGATGAGAAAACACAAAGACGAAAAGATTGTGGCAGAGGCGATGGCTCTCAAGGATGGGTCAAGGGCGTTTGAGAGAATACGTCTTAAGGGAGACTATCATCACAATTGCAACGTTTTGGCCCTCGGCGAGGGAGAGATGATCGTTGTGCGAAACCCCGCAGGAAAACACCCGTCCAATGCCTCGTCATTTTTACCCTGTCCAGATTGCCTGGGTTTCTTCAAAGCGGACGAGCTTTGGCGTCACAACAAGCGCTGCGTGCACAAAACATCAGAGACTAAGAAATGGAAGAAGGTTCAGCGTGAAGCCAAGCTTCTGCTACCGACTGGTTCGATCTCAACGGCAGATGAGGACAAGGAGCTATATTCGAGTGTACTTTCTGCCATGAAGAACGACAACATCTCCTTCGTGGCCAAGCACGATAAGGTAATTTTGCAGTTTGGAGCTGCAATCCTGGAAAAGGTGGGGAGGAAAAACGCCAACTACGTATCGCAAAGGATGCGTCAGCTGGCCAGGCTTCTGATGGTACTGCGGGCGAGAAGCCATGAGGAGGAGGCGGCGCTACAAAACTACATTGACACCGCAAAGTTTGACGAGCTGATTGAGGCGGTCAAAGAGTTGTGTGGATTCGACCAGGAATCCCGATTGAATGTAGGGATTCCTTCTCTAGCCCTTAAGCTTGGGCACAGCATCAAGCGCTGTGCCCAAGTCGTTAAGTGTTCTGCCCTGCGGAGCGAAGACGAGATTGTGATCAAGAGGGCGAAGCGTTTTATTGACCTTTTTGAAAGCGAGTGGACCGCTAAAATCAGCTCGCGGTCCCTCGCTTCATTAGGGTCAAAAAAACAAAATAAAGTCGATTATCTACCCCTCGCAGAGGATCTTATTAGATTAAAAGATCATCTAGATTCCAAGATGGAGTCTTTATCATCCGCCTTGACAGCAGAAGGCTCTACCGTTAACGTTGAACAGTGGGCCAACCTAGCCAAGGCAACCTTGACCCGTATAATACTATTCAACAAGAGGAGATCCGGGGAGACCGCTACGCTTCAAGTTACCCAGTTCGTAAATCGCCCAAATTGGAGCGGCTGCAGGAGCGATATGAAGAAGTCTTTGTCGCCTTTAGAAAGGCGACTATGTGAAAGGTAACAAAAGTTAGATCATGACCGAAATAAGCAGAATAGATGAACACAAGAAAGTTCCGTGTTCCCATCATTTACTGAATGAATGCCGAAAAAAAGTAACCTGTGCAAAATTCAGTCAAGATATGTAAGAAAATAAAATAAGGTCAAATAAAGAATGCTAATTGATCTTTTAATTCTTTGATATTTAGAAAGAGAATAAACAACTATATGAGAAACCTAAGTTCTAGTTTTGTTCCACACATGCGGAGATCGTTAATGTTTACAATGAATTTTTGTACAGTGAAATTCCGATTTCTCGAACCAAAATTCATTTCGCTTCGGTATGCTTCACTGTTATTTTACTCCTATATTTCACATTGTCTACTGAACGTTAAATCTTCAGGTTAGATCTCATTGAAATCACGGGTAAGAGGAACAGAAAGGTGCCAATCCTTTTGACTCCAGAGACAAAGTCAGCGATTGAGGTGTTGATAAAAACACGGCCGGACAGCATTCCGAAAGAAAACACCTTTGTTTTTGCAAGGGCTACCAAAGGGTCTATGGACCACCTGAGAGGCTGGGACTGCGTGACGAGCAATGTGAGAGAAATTGAAGGGTCACTCCGCCAGCCAAAGTCGATCACCAGCACCAAACTGCGCAAATATATCGCCACTGTCTCACAGACAGCAGCGTTGAGTGAAGTTGATATCGACTGGCTAGCGCGCCATCTTGGCCACGATGTGCGCGTACACCGTGAGTTCTATCGCCTCCATCATTCCACAACAGAGCTGGCGAAAGTCAGTAAACTACTCCTCGCTGTCGATTCAGGGAACCTGGAACAAATAGTCGGAAAGAACCTGGGGGATATGTCAGTGGAAGGTACTTAAACACAAAGTTTATTCATTGTTAACGTTATCTGGACATAAATCTAGCAAAAATAGCTGAAAAAAAACGCGTGGACTCAAGAATTCTTAAATTTCGCAGATTTGATTCAACAAGATGTTAACAAATTGAATATTCTAATTAACAGATATCCCGGACATTATTGACACTGGCAATGAGTCAGGAGGTGGGTCAGATACGGCATGTATTTTGCATATCACCAGCGTCATTGCAACGATATAAAGTGCGATAGTAACTACAGTATTCTCGTTTTCAGCACCAAGAATCGAGACCGATTTTGTGAGCATGCACAGAATCCGTCTGTCATGCGCAATTCTTGAAGCTGACTAGGAGAATCGTAATGGAGAGTAACAAGTCGTGTTTTTGTAATAACGAATCAGTACTATGCGCCTTACGAGACGTAAGGCAACAAATTGTAGGGTGAGACAATAATTTCTCAGAATATTTTTTTGTAGTTAGAAAGAGTACGTATATATGTATTATTATTTGTCATGTATGAGTTATTGACCAAGTGTGAGGTCAAGATGACTGGATATTGGCCAAGTTCTTTTTTTGCGTGTTTATTGACCGAGACGGAGTCGAGGTCCATAAACTCGCAAAAAAAAGAACGAGGCCAATATCCAGCCATCTTGACCGAACAAGCTTGGTCAATAAAGGATTTATTATATGGCTTTCGGAGAAATGTTTCTTGCGGGACGCGGCGGGTAGTCCCGTGAGCGGGCAAGATAGCTTTATCTTGCCCGCTCGGGTAGCCAATCCCAGCGCAGGATTTGATTCATCTTGCCCGCTCACGGAACTAGCCACATAATAATAATTATTATTGCCATACAACGATGAACAACAAGAACCTATTTCTAGACAACTTTTTTTATAAAGTTTAAACTGTGCATGAGAATTGTTCTGCTCGCTGTGGATATGAAAGGTAGTAGGATAAAATATTTTCCAAAGTTCCAATCCACCGTAAACATCTGCAATTTTTTTCATCGCTTTCCTCGAATCATTAGGTCCTTTACTACATGTTACCGCTAAACAAGTTTTTAAAACTAAAGTATTTTCGGAGTAGCCACTTCATTCAAGCTGGAAGGAATCGTTATTTTCTAAAAGTTAGATACTTCATGCCCGTTTTGACACCTTGTCCGCAAAGTAATCCAGGGTTGGTGTATGCTAAATGCAAGACTTTTTCTTTGTGAGCCCGAGACATTTTGACTCCTTCAATTGCGAGACCAAGACTAAATACATAGCTCGAGACGTTCAGATTCTAAGATGCTCAGACGTCATTTACAAAAAGAGCAAAGAAAATATTACTTCGAGACTTTCTTAGCCCTGCAAAATATCGAGACTGCGAGACGCACATAACCGCGAAAAAAAGCGCCCTCACAGTAGCCTACAGACGCTACCTGCTGCGGGTTACTAACGTCGACAAAGTGGCGCCTCCAACGAAGAAAACGAATACTGTATGTCGTAATTTTCTAGGGTTTTTTTTTTTCGAGGAATATTTTCTTTAATTTCACAGTTTCCTTGAAATTATACTCAGAACATAATGGTCATAATCTATGCCTGGTTTTAGAGCCCTTTCATTCAACTACAATTCCCCTCCGAATTGAAATGGACGGGGATCACCGTTATGACACTTTTCAAGGTTTTCTTAATTCCTTCATTTTAGAGTCCTCCTCGGCAGAAGACGACGATGCCAATCAAAGTAAGTGTTTGGACACGTGGACCAGGCATTCGAGAACTCAGCGGTTTGAAAGAAAGAAAACCTTTATATGAGCCCCTTTCATCATTTTAAGTTGTTTTATTTAAGATCATATCCGTTTATCTTCGGTTAACCCTTAAACTGAGGCAACCTATATCCGCCCACCTACCGCCGCTATTTCACGGGTCGTTCCCTGTCTTACCCCTCCCCCCCCCCCCCTCAACCCTCCCCACCTCAGGCATAAAAACATAACTAAGTTCCCTCCCTCTGCCTCAGAGGATGGTTACGTTGTAAAAATCTATGTTGGTTTTGATTTATAATATCAATTATCGTTAATCTCATGCTAGTTCTGGAAAACATGGAAAACTACAAAACTCACTTCAACTTCACTTCGTTTTTCTTTGCAGATTCTTTTTTAGATGATGATGGTGAGAAACTAATTAAATAAATGCAGGCTAGGAACAATGTCCCGCTATTCTCTTTTCACGTTATAAATAAATAAAGACTATGTGTGCAGGTGTTTTTAAGGAAGAGTTAGCTATTCATTTGCCTAAATCTGATTGGATTAAATTCCCATCGTTGACTGCTGTATATGAACGGAAAGGGGCGTGCTAATTTGATTGAAAATTAAAATTTTGACTTCCTTTTTCGTTGTCAAATTTATTCAGAGCAAATGCTGAAAATATTCGTTTTAGGTCCTCTTAGTGGTTTGAAACGACAGAACGGTGCGAGAAGCTGTGCGCCCGAGACTAACAAAGGTACGGTGTACTAACCTTCAATCTCCTTTACACTATGCCAAACGTGCACTTTCAGCATTACACGACCCTCCATTTCCGTTTTGTTTTGGTATATTCCAGATCCTCCCCGAAGCTCTCCGAAGCTCTCCGATGCTCAAAGCGTGAGTCGGAATAACAAAAGTAAGTTCACAAACGATTGCATAGCATGCATCTAGTTGATATTAAATGAAAGCAGACTGACGGAAAAATGCTTCTATTACTATTTCGTTAGGTAGTTGTGTAGAGTAAGAAATAGGAATTTGATCAGTTAAAACAGGTGACAGGTCCAAAAACCCTAATCATTTTGAGGCAAAAGTATAGATCATTTGTTATGAACAGAAAAAATTAAACTTAGAACAGTTGCATTTACAATTTGACCATGTTTATTTTCAGGTCCTCAAAGAAAGAAAGTGCCAAAAACTGTGCCACAGAGTCCCAGAAGTGAGTTGATAAAAGCAGACAAGAAAGTATTCGATACATATACAAAACATTTACTAGGAAGAAAATAGTTCAACAAAAGCTAATTTTCTTGAGGTTGCGCTTCAATGATAAACTGAATAATCATGTAGAGCCAAGAAAATGCAAATTTAAATCCTATCAAACCAACAGACTTACAAAACAAAACTCAATCTCCTGTCTTGAACAAATCATGGAAGACAACTATGCCGCAGAACCACATTAAAGGAGCTCAGTCACGATAATTTGAGTTATTTTGGCCACATACAAAATTACCTTTGAATGGTAGGAAACCTGAAAATAACAGTTTAATAAGATAGAAAAACACCAGAGAGATAATGATAAACCATAAAGGAACAGGGATGCCTAAGGATGGAGAAGATTGACACGGATTACAAACGAAGAATTTGAAAATTTGAGGCTACACTTTTCAATCTGCGCAAACCGTGACTGAGCTCCTTTAAGCCAATGATGAAATTATACCACAGTCAAACCTTTATTAGGCAGTCACTTGTACTAACATACATACATAGATAAACTTTATTGAAACTCAGAAATCGCCTCCCTTGATAACTGTAAAGTCGACTTCCATTTTAGGCGGTCCCATAGAACTGTCCCTATTGTTTTGTCCTGTATTAAACGTTCACTATACACAAGGAAACAATTCAAAGATATTAAATGAAATTAGAAATGACAGAAAAATAATGGTATTGAGTGCAGACAAAACTGATTTCATTCCAATGCAACATTGAAGGTACGTACGTCGTATTAAGCGGTCAAGCTTTGGCCATTCCCCTGCTGGTGCCACTTTAAAAATAGACCTTTGACTTTAATTTCTCATGGCAAGGTTTGAAAATCTGAAAAGTGAAATCGTTAGTTTTGTGCTTTCATTTGCAGACCGCGGAAGATGATAAATTCGGAGTTGTCCCAGGAAAAATTTCCCGCGAGAAAAAAATAGGTGCTAATCGAGTGTGTAAAGCACTTCAATAAACAATAACATAAATAATCATGACTATATAAATAAAATTCTTGTATCTGATTAGTTATCAGCAACCCTGATTATTGGACAGTTTCGCTTGAATGGGTTCCTTTTCCAACTGAATCTCGGAAAGTAAATGCTGTCTTCTTCACTTTCGTATCTTGTTATAGTTATGATTAATTGGTAAAAGGACAAATCGCAGTCGCACGATTTCTTTTTCACTCAGTCCTGACGGTAACGATACGGGTTAACATGGTCAGACGAGAAAAATGACTACATGCTAATGTTACTCACACAGCACGGGCGCTTTTTCATTACTGTATTTCAGGTCCTCGCCATAGTTCAGATGGACAGAAAGCTTCTAAATATGTGGCGCCAAGAAGTAAAAGTAAGTTGATACCCGACGAAGGAATCACGAGCGTTTTTTCCAGTGGTTTTTAGGCAAAACGTATGTGTAGTTGATCAACACTGTTGAAAATGTTGTTGTAACAATTGGCGTAACGATGTGAAACTTGCAAATATTTAACGCAGTTTATGTGTAACTATTGCATTATATGTTCGCCGGCAAAGAAAGAGGAAAAAACGATCAATTTGGGTAAAATCATGGAAAGCCACAAGAGACGAAGAGGGAGCATTTTTGACGGTGCTTGCGGTAACCTCACCGCTTGCTTTGGTTCTGTTCTCTTAAAATCTTCGCAGTCCAACTTTTCCCATTCAGCTGTTAGCATCTCTTCTTCGTCAACTTCCCATGTGTGCTTTTTTCTGCGGACTTTCAGGTTTCCTTAATGTTTCCGGCCATTGTGGTATGACGAAAAACACAGATACTGATTTCCCCTGAGGGGACCCCTGGTACACATTTTAGCAGTTATCTAAAGAGAATCGCAGCAAAGTCGCAGTGAAATTTGCATATTCAAAATACCTGCTCTCTTCTCCGCAGAGGCCTCTTTCGTGCTGTTTTGACCGTAAAGGCTTCTTGGCCGTAGGCTGGTAGTTCGGAGGCTGGGAAGAGGGAAAAACGGAAGCGCGCGGGGAATGCCGGGAAGGAGAAAGAGAGAAAAGGGGCTCCCGCCCTTTCCCTCTTCCCATCGTTCCCCGCGCGCCCTCCTAAACCCAATATTATTATTTAATTTCCCATATAAGGAGCCTCTGCGGAGGAGAAAGAAATCGCATTAAAATCGCATGGATTTTATACGAGTGATTTTGCGTCACGATTAAGTCGCCGTAAAAATCGCATCCAAAGTAAAACTAAAATTCGCTGGTGTGAACGGGCCTTAAAACTGTATTTCTTTCAGTCAGTTTTGTCAATTCTCGGGTTCTGTAAGCACCGTGACCCCGATGGACATGTTTTGAACCTTCGGCTGGCGTTTGTTCGGGCCCTGAAAAAAAGTATGGTGCATTGTGTCTTCCCAAAATAATCTACAGAAGTCCCATGCCTCACGTCACTATCAGTTCAGAAAACTTGATCGTTTTAAAAATATACTAATCAGTTATGTGCTTCCGTTTTCAGGACAGACAGTAGTGAAACAGCGATGGACAAAAGAAGAGAAAAGAGCGATCCTGGGTCGTCTAGGGCGTTTCATAACTTCGGGTGTTGTGCCAGGAAAAGGGCCATGTAAGGAATGTATTAAAAGGAGCCAAGGGGCCCTGAGCAGTCGCTCATGGACGGCTGTGAAGTATTTTGTGAAGAACGAGGTTGATAGACGAAAACGGCTGGTCAACAAATCATCAGTTTAAAGCGACGCCCTATACAGGCAAACAAACAAGCGTGTGAGAATTTGATTCTTTTAGGATAAAATGGCACACAAACCAAGGTGAAGTTTTCATTGGCGAGTGAGCAAACAAAAGAGCTGACATAGCTGCTTTAGACTGATGATTTGTCAATATTCAGTCGTAATAATCCTATATATTTACGCGACTCCTCCCTTCATTGATTGATTGCATGGGCACACAGCGGGTCTGTTAGCTTTCTTATCTAACTAGGCTTTTCGGCGACGTTTGAATACACCGGATCCAAAACAAAAAAGAAAAACAAACAAACAAAAAAGGTTAAAACAAGCGGACTTCTTGAGGGTTCAGGTCTGCGAGAATGTTTTTTTTTGTTTTTTCTTCTCCGGAAATGTTGAAAATTGGACTGTCTGAAACGCCGTCATTGCTGCGCCCTTCAATAACATGCGGATTCTGAAATTCAAAGCTCAAGCGACGAATGCGTTTTCGCTAACGTCAATCAAATGTTCGGCGGCTCCTCCCAGCTTGCTTCTGTGAAAACGATAGTTTTCAGCGTAGAATATAATCTTTAAATTCCCCGAGTGCGAGGGCTTTCCCTGCCCTTGGGAAATTTCACGGTTTTCAATTATTTCTTGACGCATTATTAAACTTTGCGCCTGAAAAAGATCGCTCAGATTGAATTGTCATTTAAAATTTCAGCGTTTTTAAAAGTCAAGAAACCGTAAATGTCCTTTGTTTAGACTTCTCAGGAATTTAGTTATCCATTTGCATCAAAATTTTCCTCCAAAACTTTGGAAACACGAAGAAAACGTCGCCATTTCCTAGACGACCTCCAGCCACCCCACACTAATGGCTGATAGTGTTCAATGGCTCAGCCAATCAGATTACAGTATTTGCAGTAGTATACTTGAAGAATTCTACTAATGGTTGATAGTATACGAGTAGCTCACCCAATCAGATTGCAAAATTTGCAGAAGTATACTAGTAGAATTCTACTAATTAGTCGTCACGCGCTATTTAAATACATTTTTAGCGCCTACACGCGACCCTGTGCGTGCTGCAGTCTTGTACTCCTGGGGACCACAGCGCTCGGAGAACTCCCGATAAAGCATGGGAACTAGTCCCTTATCGTTCTATAATAGGCCCTTTGCACGATCCGGTCACATGGTACGGAATTAATGATGGTGGGACACAAGTTACACAGTTGGACTTTCAAAACAAAGGAATCGAAAGGTCGGGCTGGAATGGTACGAGTTCCTTTGTTTTGGAAGTCCCACTGTATAACTTGCGTCCCACCATAATTAATTCCGTACCATACGCAAAGGGCCTATTTTATAAGACCTGATTTTTTTCAACTAAGTTTATATTTCTCTACGATTACCTCGTCCGCATTTATGTAATCACTCCTCTGATTTTACAAGCGATTCAACAGTTATATTTTCTTTCGTTCGTGTTTTCAAATTGGAGTTGATTGTGCGTGTTACTAGGTCAAATAGTAGCCTTGGCAGTGTATTACATGTATTTTATTTTTTTGGTGCCTGTTAAGCAAGTCAGACACTGGGCTGCGTGTTTGGCAGACATAATTGCATCCAACCTCGTTCCTAGAGACAGTGGGAACAAAGTTGATTTGCATTTACAGTCAGACCTTTATTATGCGGACCATTCTCTACTAAACGGATGCGGTCACCACTTAGACTCCACAAGTAGCTAACTTTATTACATTTCACCTCTATTTAAACGGTAAATCTTTATGAAGCGCCCAGTTGACTATTTCCCCTGGGCGACAACTTAATAGAGGTTTGACTTGTACTTGTTTTGTACGTTTTGTTAGCTATAGGCCTGTTATGTTAAGCTAGGCTGTTACATTGCTGTAGCAATAAGCGGATTTCTTTTCGATGACTCTCACAGATGTGAGGTGTGGTTTATTGTTGTCCAAATGTTGACTCCCGGGCGGATACTACACGAAGTTCTATGCGGGTAGGCCCCGTCCCGAGGTCCAACCCCTTACACTTTTGTATGCTATTTTAAACTGAAAAGGTACCCTTTCTTATACCTTTACTAGAAAAATGGTACCTCTTTCATATACTTTCGTAACTGGCCCTTATTATGAATAAGGCGCCAAAAAAGGAAGCCTTCTTGTCATTTCAATGTAGTGCTTAATAAACGAAATGATACAGCCCTGAGGTGCGTCTATTCGAAAAATTTCAATTGAAGGCCCTTTAAAATAACTTAATAAAAGATTTCCTCGGCCTTTCATATGCCTGAACTTGTGAAATCACTACCCTTTTATACACCTGAAGCCTGGAAAAGCCTCCCCGTATAGGCCATTTTAGGTAGTACACCTCGGCTGTTGACTATACAGTGGTATTAAATCGTTTTTGTCTTGCGGTTTACACGCGAGCTTTGCTTTGCTTCTTCAGCAGAAATAATTATGCGTTAAAAACGGCGTCAAGATGTAAATGAGGCCTTTAAAAATGAACGAGAGTCCCACTAGAGATTGGCTAAAATAATGCGCACCTCTGGAATCTGGATGTGCTCGTTAATAGAATTCTGGTCACGCCTTTAGAAACAATCTTCGCGACCACCAGGACCGCGAGCAGCGGTTCATTATCTGTACATCATCGAGATCAAATTCGGGATTGTTTTGGGCACAACATTGTGCCAACAAAGAGTTCTTATCACTGAAGAACGGAGAGGTACATTGGACAAGCCATGCGCGCTTTGAAAACAAGAACAAAAGAGCACAAAAGAGCCGTCATTACGGGTAATAAGAACTCTTTGTTGGCGCAACATTGTGCACAAAACTGACAAAACAGTCACGAATTTGATCTCGATGATATACAGATAGTGTACCGCTGTTCGCAGCGCTAGTGGACGCGAATATTGCTTCTAGAAGTGTGACATTCGATGCGTGACCAGAATTTTAGCCAATCTATAGTGGGACTCTCGTTCATTTTTAAAGGTCTCGTTTATATCTTGACGCCGTTTTTGACGCATAATTTTTTATGCTGAAGAAGGTTACAATATTTTAATCGAAACGTTAAAATCAACCCTTTTTTAGTCATTGACAACAAACATTTTAGTATTTTTATCTTGCCTGACTACAATTACCACGGTAGTTTTAAAATACTTTATATCTTAAAAAGGCACTCGCGTCGATATAAGAGCAGACATTATTAAGCTCTTATTAACCGAACAGGAGGTCTGTATGGGAAAATCTTGACCAAGGTCGTGAGTACAGACCGAACGCAGTGCTAGTGAGGTCTGTACACAAGACCGAGGTCAAGATTCTCCCATACAGACCGACTGAGCTCGGTTAATAAGATTTTTATTATGTGGCACAAATAAGAATAATTTAATTCGTTTTAATGTAACTGGTTTGTACTAACTGTCATTTTGCTTGCGAACAGCGATGAGCTGAATTTAATTCTGCCGAAAGTTTGCTCGTCCTCTTGACTTTCTTTTTTTTCATCAGGCTTTTTGGCACTTCCATGAATATATATTGTTCGATGAAAACAGTCAATGACTTGCCATTGTAGTTTGCAACTTTTTTACGGAAAAACATTACCGGTCTAGATGCCGATCTAGATGGGAAAATCTAGACCGCTCTCCACATCGATTTTAGCCAATCAAATTCGTGAATTCGGTAGTTCCCAGTCCTTGTGAGACAGAGCCATATAACAAAGACAAATATAATGTCCTTTATGTCGAGGCATGTTGCCCGCTTGGTAATCCGTTGGGGTTGCATAGTACCAGGTATAGTGGGTATCATTAAATATAACCAATGAGGTTGGAAGGCGGTTTCAGGCTCCGATTTAAGCACGGTTTTTAAGCTATATTTCTTTCTCCTCCCCCCCCCCCCGCCCCCCCCCCTTTCCCCTTTTTGCCGACCAACGGATTATTGTTTCTTATTCAGTTGTTTTATTATCAAATTGGCGCATTTTTGTCGCCCCAATTTTATTCAATAGCTGAATCTGTTTCGGTAGTATTAGCGCTATGTTGTGAATTTTAGTAACACCTATTACACATTTCATTGATTTCATTAAACATGCCACAAGGGTGGCCAGATTTATCCGACACAATTGTCTATTTACTGGGTTTCTCGTTCCTTAGCAAAATACTGAGAATTAAAGCAAAACACACGCTTAATAGTTGGCCTATATATCTTAAGAAGGCACTTGCGTCAATATGGATATTTGCTTGTTTTTTTTTTTTTTTTTTCGCGGGACCGGTAAACCAGTAGTAGGCTACAAGGGAACATGACAGAAAACTAATATCGTCTTAATGCCTGTGTGGCTCACGAGGCCTCCACAATGTTCTTCCAAGCAATTCTGTCCTGAGCTGATCTTCCCGCGTTTGCTCTCGTCTCCACGCAAAAGATGGAAAGATAAATCGCGGAATCACGGAAACAAATTTGCTTCCGAAATTAATTGGCTGTCGCTGTTCGCCAGTAATGGATGGAGATGCTTCACACCCGTCACAAAGCTCTTGCGTTGTGACAACGTCATTAGCGTCACTCATTCTCTTTGCTCTACCACAGTTCCTGCGCTTTTTGGGAAGACATTAAAGGGGCTGTGAGAAGGTCCCGGCTAGAGTGACGGTTGAAGAAGAAGACATGCATAATTTAGAATTACACCTAAATTGAAGGTCCGGTCCTCATAATGTAGGTGCGTAAACACAGCACCAGGATAGTTTGTACAGTCGGCTGTTAGGATCTAGCAACAAATCCTATGGTTAATTTGACAAAATAAAGGAACACTTTGGATTTTCTAATCGGAACGTCAACTGCGCCCTCGTCAACTATCACGCATAGAAATCGAGAGCGAATAATCTAATTGTTTTAGTATACATGATCTACTAGTCGTTCAAAATGGTATCTAAATCCTCTTCACAGAACTTTCAAAAGCGCAAAGGAGCGGTAGCCAGTTTGTTAACAAGCGCACACTGCTAGGGTACTCATATATATACTAAACAATTAGATTATGAGCTCTGGATTTCTATCTCGAGCTCATAATCTAATTGTTTAATAGATAGCGAGTAGCGTAGCCAATCAAAGAACGGCATTCGTGATAGAACGCTAGTAGATTTATACTAATATACAACATATAGTCAGTACGCAACGCAAACATTTAGATCCTGGTAATATAAACAGTGGTAAGGTCGTAAATAAAGCACAGCGAAAAGCTAAGGGAGATATGGAAGAAACTGAACGTATATTGCAATTTTAAGCTGATTAATGATTCTGTATGCAAACCGAGTGTAGACACATTTATTGCGCTCTGGTGTTTACTGTTAGCTTGCACAGTCTCTTTCGGCTAAAGGGATTGGAATCTTTTGCCAAAATGAATGGAGACTTTTGTTCTACTAAAGAAAACTTTAAATTATTGGATGTAGTTCTCGACACAAAGAAATACGTGAAGCAATTATTTAGAATTTCCGTAATATAAATAGAAGAAGGGTACATCCTGAAATCAGTTCCGTGACCGATGAAAAAACCAATCTGTTTCCGGTGGTCTGAAGATCGGGTGATTGGATACAGCACAATAAACATTCCAGGCCTATTTCAGGTGTTAACTCTTTTTTTAGATTTCAGTAAATGACCAAAAACTGAACCAGAAAGGGGAAGAATTAGCAATTGGCACGATCTGATGGAAATCCTTGAGTGAAACGTTCTTATATGACGCACTGTGGTGTTTATTTATAAATCCTGCGAGTCACGACAGGTTACATTTGACACTAAAATAAACAGCAGAATATTCCAGAATATCTTTGCGATTCTATTGCTATTGGCAAGTACCCTGAAAGTTGCGTCTGGCCAATGAGGTGGTCATTTCACACTGGAAAGAGAGAGATTTCGGAAAATTGTAGTTAGAGCGCTGATACTATCGGGCTGCTAGAAAGCTATCAGAGGGAATTGCGTGAATGACGTAATGGTCATTTTAAGTAAATCTTGCATGGCAAGACAAATGCTTGTTAGTTTGTTTGTTTTGTGCCACTCAGCTTCGTTTCAAACGCTTCAGTAACAGGGAAATGAAAAATGTTCACGCTAGATAGAAAGCAGAGTATTCGAAAAATTTTTAGTAGGTTAATTATTTCAAACAGGTCGGCGAGTAGCGGAGGATTCCGTAAGTGGGACCAGGCAAAAAACGCTGTAAAACCTGAACCATGCTCCATCTCAGGGCGTGCCTTTAAAAGGTTGACCGCTGAATAAAAAGGCCAAAGTCTCAATCTGAAGTAAAATATTCATACATGAATTACCGACAAATCTACGCATTGTTTCATCTTGAGCTTCGGAGTTCCTGCAGGGGCATGTCACGAGCTATCATCGGTATATGAAGTTCTTTTTCCCGTTCAATTGCCCTATTTTGTCACGAGGCATATTTACGCGGCTAGAACTCCATTCTCATACAACTGATCGTGAGTCACATATATACTAGTCCCATTTATCCAGATTCCCTACTCTACATGAATCTCATACTTACTGAGTTTTTCAACACTTCTGTTGAGTCGAGAGAATCCCGTTTTCGTCAAGAGCTGCAGCCACATCCCTTCTATTCCTTCACGTCGAATGAGGTGCGAGCAACTGATGACAAGGGATTTGAAGTCCTTGTTAATCTGGCCAAGCCCGGTACGAACCCAGATCAATCAGTGCATCGCTTAAACAGAGTTAAAGTCCAGGTTGTTACCTGGGCGACGTACTCTCTGATAAGTACCGGAGGGAGGTTTTGGCCTGAACCAGAAACACGTATATGAAGAAATCTACTGAGTTTGCTTTGCGTTTGTCAATAAAGACATGAGTACTAGTTATATGTCCCTCCAGCTCCTTCGTTCATCGTACTTTGTTGGTCTTAGCCGTCGGTATTGTAATGCTCAGAAAGGCATACATTGTCAGTCACTACAATTTTATTACTTGTCATTTCTGGATCTGTCATGTTTACATCTGACGGTTTTAAAATAAAATAAACAAAAGTGTGGAATCTCAAACAGTTTTGTAACTACTCAAAAACGAAGAGAATGAGGAAATAGATAGGCAGGTAATCATTAGCGATCGAAACTAATGCGAAATTCTTTTTCCTTTACTTTATAACATTTTAACAAGTACAGTCTGTCTCTGAAATAAATCTTAGCCTAAATGTCTAATAAGGCTATTTTTGTTGCTCTTTAAATAGTTTGTGCCGTTTTGATGGTTTCGATCTTATGGACACTCTTCCGAAGGGAAAAGGATCCGGGAAGCTGACTTAAAAGTTTTATTCCTTATTTTGACATATCAACATTAATAAAGACCCCAGAAAGTCGTCTTTATGTCCTCAAACTTAAAATTTCGTTGGCAAATCGCGAGACGAACCCAAAGAGCCTGCGCATTAGTGAAGGAGTTTAACCTTACGAGCGAAAATATACTAAATTATTATTAGTCTTCGCCGTTCTTCGTTCCATTCCTTATATAGTAGCTTTGGTTCTCCCTCTCGCACCGTATATAGAGATAAGAAATATGAGAAACAGACTTTTTGGCAACATAATCTTTCAGAAAAACCAAATACGGACTCTAAATCCAAAGAAAAACAACTACAACAACAACAACAACGACAACAACGATTTTGCTTTCCCTACTACAATTCGAAAGGGGATTGTGAATCCCATGAAACAATTAAAACATCGTGTGAGTTCAAAGAGCAAATTACCTACAGGTTGAGTCAGTCACACCATCAAACAGCTGATAAACCGCGCTTCAAGATTGAAAACTTACTTACTTAAACCGTAATCTACAACTCGTAGAGAAAATTTTAATTTTGAAACACGGTTTCAAGTTTGGCTAAGTGAACTCAGCCTGCAACTAATTTCATGCACTCTGTTAGTTAACAGCCATCTACGGCGCAGTTTTGATTTTCCTGCTTGATGACAGAACTAGTAACATTCCATCCATGTCTAAAACTATTTCTTTTTACTGGGGACACAATAAGAGGGCTTACACAACAGTTCATTTAGGTGTCCAACTCAAAGCAGGCCATGGTTGAGCACAGCTGAGAGTTTTACACCATCATGGACCATTCGGCTCCTACCGATACTGACAGGAAACGATTGTCACACAGGTTGTTTCTGTAAAACACTGAGCTAAGTCTGGATGTACGCTCAGTAAAAACTAACACATTTTTATGCTCGTCAAGTATGGGGCGCCGTTTGTAAATTTATTATTTAGACCGAATTTATGCCATTTTCCCCCTATTTATAAATAATTGGAAATGCCACAAAATTTGTTTATAAATAAGACACAAGAACTTGTCCGTCGATATGCAAATAATTATTTTAGGTACGTCCTGATTTATAAATAATCTTTTACCATAGAGTTATTATATATAAATAACAAACTAAACAACCTCAATTATTTATAAATCAGGTCATCTCTAAAATAGTTATTTACATATCATAAAGTTTGTAAATCCCATTATTTATAAATAAATTGCTTCGCCGGGAGTGTAAATTCATTATTTAGAAATAATAAATTTCACCTCGCCGAGTGTAAATTTATTATTTATAAATAATGACCTTTACTGAGTGTGTAAATTCATTATTTAGAAATAATGAATTTCACCTCGCCGACTGTAAATTTATTATTTATAAATAATGAACTTCACTGAGTGTGTAAATTCACTATTTAGAAATAATGAATTTCACCTCGCCGACTGTAAATTTATTATTTATAAATAATGAACTTCTCTGAGTGTGTAAATTCATTATTTAGAAATAATGAAGTTTCACCTCGCCGACTGTAAATTTATCATTTAGAAATAATGAATTTACCGTGTGTGTAAATTCATTATTTAGAAATAATGAAGTTTCATCTCGCCGAGTGTAAATTTATTACTTAGAAATAATGAACTTCACTGAATATGTAAATTCATTATTTAGAAATAATGAAAGTATGAATGGCTGACCCAGCGTCTCTTGCCCGGTCAATTTCGGAGGTTGTTTCTCGCGCTATAAGTGAGACAGTTAATGCTGCCCTTGCTCAGGTAGGTATGCAGCCTGAAATTCAGCAGTGGCGGATCTGGATGATGGGCCCGGGGGCCCGTTCCCCCCCACCCCACGCCTCAAATATCTATTATGTCGTTCTTATTCACTCAACAATTCGGCAGCTCACACTGCAACAGGAACAACTACTCAAAGGCCGAGGTAACAGGTAAATTTTAAGAAAAGAAACTGCTGCACGAAGAAAATAAAAATCGCTTGGCGTGTTAAGTGAAAGGTCTGATTTCTATTGAAATAGACCTTTTTCGCTTGGGCGGTTTGTTGTTCCATTACAGACCACGTGATATTCTCTAGAGAATTGTTCTTTTATTCATCTAAAAATTATTTTTTCATATACGCGCAACTATTTGAAAATTTGAAAGGAAGAATTCTCAAGAGTATCATCACATGGTCTGAAATGGGGCAACAAACCGCCCAGTCGAAAAAGGTCTATTCAACAGTGGTTTAAACGTAAATTAATTTAGCTTTCTACGTGTACGATCTTTGGACTTGCCTGGAATAGACATGTCTAGCCGTGACTTGATCAAGCCAAACAAAGTGTGTCACACAGCTATCCGTCCAAAGGTCACAAAAGTCACAAAGAATTTAACCTGCGAGCAGGCTCACGTTTGAGTCAAACGCGCGAGTGACGAAGAGGAATAGCGATCGGCGGGAAAGAGGCGCCAAGAAGTGACTTTCTCCTCTTGCGGCTTCGCCCGTCGATTTCTCGCTCTCAGCTACGCCGAGCGCGTTTGTGCTCCAACGTGGGCCTGTTCGCAGGCTACAAAAAATTATTTAAGCAAGTAAATACATTATTCGATTTCCCGATTTTAAAAGCTCTGCATTTTCTTCATGCAGCAATTTCTTGTCTTAAAATCTACCTGTTACCTCGGCCTTTGAGTAGTTGTTGTCGTTGTCGTTGTCGTTGTCGTTGTCGTTGTCGTTGTCGTTGTCGTTGTCGTTGTCGTTGTCGTTGTCGTTGTCGTTGTTCCTGTTGCAGTGTGAGCTGCCGAATTGTTGAGTGAATAAGAACTACACAATAGATATTTGAAGCGTGATTCTCGCTTAAACGCAATTATTCAAAATAAGGGGGGGGGAGCCTCCCCTAGATCTGTCACTGCTGAATTTCAGGCTGCATACCTACCTGAGCAAGGGCAGCATTAACTGTCTCACTTATAGCGCGAGAAACAGCCTCCGAAATCGATCGGGCAAGAGACGTTGGGTCAGCCATTCATACTTTCATTATTTCTAAATAATGAATTTACACACTCAGTGAAGTTCATTATTTCTAAGTAATAAGTTTACACTCGGCGAGATGAAACTTCATTATTTCTAAATAATGAATTTCTAAATAATGAATTTACACACACGGTAAAATTCATTATATCTAAATGATAAATTTACAGTCGGTGAGGTGAAACTTCATTATTTCTAAATAATGAATTTACACACTCAATGAAGTTCATTATTTATAAATAATAAATTTACAGTCGGTGAGGTGAAATTCATTATTTCTAAATAGTGAATTTACACACTCAGTGAAGTTCATTATTTATAAATAATAAATTTACAGTCGGCGAGGTGAAATTCATTATTTCTAAATAATGAATTTACACACTCAGTAAAGGTCATTATTTATAAATAATAAATTTACACTCGGCGAGGTGAAATTTATTATTTCTAATAATGAATTTACACTCCCGGCGAAGCAATTTATTTATAAATAATGGGATTTACAAACTTTATGATATGTAAATAACTATTTTAGAGATGACCTGATTTATAAATAATTGAAGTTGTTTAGTTTGTTATTTATATATAATAACTCTATGGTAAAAGATTATTTATAAATCAGGACGTACCTAAAATAACTATTTACATATCAACGGACAAGTTCTTGTGTCTTATTTATAAACAAATTTTGTGGCATTTCCAATTATTTATAAATAAGGGGAAAATGGCATAAATTCGGTCTAAATAATAAATTTACAAACGGCGCCCCATAGTCAAGAGCCATATCCATGCAAATGTCATGAAAATCGATTACATAAAGGTCTTTAAGAATCCAAAACTTCATTTGACTCATTGCTTTAATCAAGCATTTTGCGGTTTTAAATGCCAGTTTATAGCGAAAAAAAAAAAAACAAACAAACAAATTGCGCTGGTTATCCCTGGGGAGAATCCCTGGGGAGAAGTACTTGCTATGATCGCAGGCTCGCGAGCTCGTAGTCGTTGTCGTATTAGGCCACACGAAACGTCGCAGACAAGTCAAATGTACCCAGCGCGAATGATTCGAAGAAGCGTAAGGCAGTTGTCTAGTAAGGTAAGGCAGTTAGTGCAGGTTTTATGTTGCTTTTTAAGAAATGTAAGATCGCTTAGTTTGCTCAATTAGTAAGAAGTCACACGATGTACAGTTGTAGCGCTGTTCTGTCCTCTTCTACCGAACAACACGCTCCAGCTAACAAAGGAAGGTACATGTAGATCAGAAGGACACATCTAATTTTCTCTTCCTCTACAATGACCATTTTCAATTAATTCGCTTCTTGTAGGAATACAATGTGGAATGCAGACATATGCAAGAACAACTAAGCCCTCCCCCCCCCCCCCCTCACATCTACATTTACATGTATACATGTATGCCAACCTCCACCCTCCTACACACAAATACATTCATCAGAAAACGTCTTGATAATTCAGTTAGCAACCATGGGGCTTAGTGGAGATTTATGATCTCAATGTGAGTGAGTTTTGAAAACTTTGATCTCACACCTGCTTGCAATAATTTGTATTACGGACCAATTTCTAATGCCTGGTTGAGAATTCTGAGCAGTTACAGCCTTAACTAATACGAAGTCGACCACAACTCAGACCAAAGCAAAGAAGGAGAAGCCACTTCTCACTTCTCTGGTGTTATTAAAAATTTATGTGTAAGCATTTAAAATTAATTAATGCACACACAATTTAGCTATACAACTGTACATAAAGAGTACGTTCTTTATACAATATTCAAGAAATGAATTATACATGATCAAGCTCACACCCCTCAGGGGTTGATCCAGGGTTTTTCAAGGGGGGAGAGGGGTTAAGAACAGTCAGGGTAAAACGCAGACTGTGGATTGCTGACTGCAGACTACAGACTACTGTGGACTGCAACCTGCAGACTGCAAACTGCAGACTGTGGACCAGGAGTAAAATACAGACCACGAGTAAAATGCAGACTGTGGACTGTAGACTTTTTAACTGAATCATGTTACTATTTCCATCATTGAGAGCTAACTGTAAACAGGCTAAATGGAACATTATTCAGGCTAACCTTAGTGATGTTCAGGCTAACTAGAGGGGTATTTAGTCTAACCAGAGTGATATTCAGGCAAACTTGAGTGCAGACTTTTCACTATGACTAGCCTGAATAAGCCTGTTTTAGAGTCAATACTCGATAATGGAAATAATACGTTCTGCCGTCTGCATTTTGCCCCTGGTCGATCTGCAGTCTGTATTTTATCCCCGGTTTGCAGTATGCAGTCTGCAGTCTACAATCTACAGTCTGCATTCTGCATTTTACACTGACCGGGTTGCAGAATCAATGAGGCATGTGCTCAAAATGTTGCAATTTGGAAATTGGAACCTAACTGAAAAATACTAACAATGTCCATAGTATAAATTATGTATAGTAGGTCACCTGACCAGATTGTTGGCCTTTTTTCTTACCATAATAATGTTTACAGTCTTTTTTCAATCTTACTCTCCCCCTCCCCTAAATCATCCCCTGATGTGACCCTTAGAAGAACTCGGTAAGGCATGTACATGATGACTTAGGCCATCAGTATTATGTTGATCTAATGCACACTGGAAATGCATATGGCCAGTTGTAGAGTTGCAACTTCATGAAAAGTCTAAATTATGTTTCATGCTTCATTTTAAGCCTATCAGTCAGCTGGTAAAGAAAGTCAAAATTGTAGAAGTAGGCCCTAGAGACGGACTGCAGAATGAAAAGGTATGTGAAGCAGTTTGGAATGTTAATTTAGACGATTTCAATTTTTTTGTGAAAAAGAAGAATTAACACTTAAAGGCATTTTACACCAGGTAACAGTTTTCACACAATGGAAACTCTGCCATATGATGCAATATAAGGTGGAGTATTTTGAATCTTCATTTTTGGTGTTTGAACTTACAATGTAACTACAGTTATTTCTCTCATAAGCGACCACCCTTGGTACAACACAAAGTGGTCGCTTACAGGAGGTGACTGCTTACATTAGGCAAATAGAAACTAAGTTGTTTGAATGAATGATTTTTTTTTTTCACATGCAACAGTTTTCAGGAAAAGGACAATAGAGTGTTCTTGTTAATGTGTCTCTTGTTAATTAAAATCACCTGATCAAAATCTAAACCAAACAAAACCCAGGAAAACAGAGTCAAACATGGGTTGCATATGCGTGAAATCTAGACTGTATTATCATTACTCAAAAACACTTTTGTCACTTCTGAGTAAAGATTTTCTAACAATCATACATGATCATGTTGGGGGGGTCGATTAGCGCAAACAGAAAGCAAAAGAATACGTCAAACTTCTGGCCTTAAAACTGGTCGCGGTCGCTTAAGAAATTCCAGTAGTGGTTGTTTATGAGAGAGCTCTTGGAACAGTATTTGACTGAGACACCAAACAGTTATTTACAAAGTGGTCACTTACGGGAGGTGGTAGCTTATGAGATGTGGTTACTATGAGAGAGTTGACTGTACTTAAATTCAACTGTAATGCGGTTGATTTTGATTGATAGTTAGATTCAGTACATAGACTTAGGGTGTTTTGGTTTGTGTTTATTGCATTTATTTACACAATCCAGGAGCGGGGCAGAAGACTCCTGAAATTTGCGTATCTGGGAACATCCACCAAAAAGTGACATCACATCCAGTTTAAACTGCGCGAAAAAAATGGCATTTCGATTGAGGAAGATTTTCCTCTATTTGCAAACCATCAGGTCTGTGTCCTTTCATGCTGAGGATAGAAAGATGTTGCAGGCACATTTCTTTGACTTTTTAAGCAAAACTTTCGGCAAAAGAGAACAGTTTTGTATTGTTTTGAAGGAAAATAACGGAGAGCCTTCTGTCATCGAATGGCGGATTTTACACATTTGCAAAACTGGTGTTGTTCCGACTTTTGGTTCTTATTGTTCGTGATTCGGTGATAACACTACACTGTAAGTGCAATAGCCTATAATGTTAACAACAACCTGGATGAAGTATTGCTGGCCATAGTTTGCACTGTGCACTACGGAAACATGTTTAACAGAAGCCGTCTTTTTCTAAAAGTGAACACAGTTGAAGCTCTGTATCCACGAGCGTGTGGTGGAAAATCGTATATGCAAGGTTAGTATCCTATTTCTGCATCTCTTGTTGAATACTTTTTTTCTCTGTAAGAAATAATCTATGTTGAGAGCTAGAGTTCATTGTAAATGCGTGCTTTGGGGATATCAGATTTCCCAGAAAAGATCAACAAAGGGGTGAAGCAGTCCAGATGAGTAGAAATAATTTCCTTCAGTCATCCAATGGTTAATTGCACATTCCTCTGTATTGTCTGAACAGCAATACTGGCCTGGGGATCAACTTCTTTGGGCAGCTCAAAAAGAAGGGGGTGGCCTGTTTAGGGTTAGCTCCCTATGGTATGGTATATCATTCTTTACCTCTTAACTTTACTACCGCTTTCGACAGGTGCCCACTTCTACTGTGACCCGGTGGGGGTGGGGGGGGGGGAGTTACTCCCTTATATGCACTATATAGGTACGTGTGGCCCCAAAGGGTATGGTTTTTCAGCCATTTTGGTCATAAATAGGGTATCGATTTTGGCCACTTTGGTCTTAAATAGGGTATGGGTTTTGTACTCTAGTCTTGAATTGGGTAATGTTGTTTAGAAGAAGCTACTTTTTCATCATTATTGATAAGACCATAAACAAAAGGCCTTCAAAAATTATGTTTAGGGCAACTGTGTCAGTGGCAATGGTTGTAAATAGGTTGGCAAATTTTTTGTCTGGTCTTAAATAGAGTAGGGAAAATCACAGATTTTGGTGATCAATAGAGTAAGGGTTTTGGGAAGTGGGCCACACACCCCCACCAAATTTTTCTGGTAATACCCCCCCCCCCCCCCCCCTCCTGGGTACTGTAGAGTGGTTCATAAATAAATGCTGGATGGAATTCAAATTTTATCTTGTAATTAGCTTTAACCTATTATTATCTATTTACAATGAAATAGAGAACATCTTCTCTCTTTCTATTCAACAATATTATTATTGGACTATGAGGTCAAGACTTCTTTGAGGTGATAGTTTGAGGCTGTATCAACCATATTATCACCTGATGGGAATCTTGAGCTTGGAATCCAATAATATTGTTAAGTAGAATTGCATGATTTACCATTGTTTCACTATCAAACTTCATACTTGGGTGCAATCCTACAATCTGAAATTATCATACTTGTAGGACTTCATAATTAGTTAAATTCAACTATTTTGAGATTTTAAAGTTATGTTCTTTATCAAATTAACTCAACAAGAGATGCTGTGAGAACACAGGCCAGTGGTGGTTGTTTACACAGCCTTTTTTAGTTCTTCCAAAGATCTGTTTTCAGCACCTCATCTTCTGTTAATCTGGTAGGGATACAATGTAGCTCTGTAGCAACAGGACCTTTGTTCATTATTTGATCAATGTTTAAATGGCATCTACCTTCCATCTCATAAAGAAAAAATGAAAAATAGGTCTCATATGCATGTATCAAGCAGTTACAACAGTCCTCCTTTAGGAGACCAAAATAGTACTTTCTGCCAGGTGCTTTATAAAAGTATAACCCTTTCAGAAGCCTTCTCCTTTAAATACACACATTAAGACTTAACTCAGTAGGAAGGTACCTCTTGTATGACCAGTAACGGTACATTGTTTACATATGTATCCAAAAAACCAAAAGATATATTGTCTAAAACTCAGTCATGTTAGTAGTGTTAGTGTCTAATGAGCACCTGCAAAGAGCTAATTTTACAATCATTCTTGCAACTCTCCTCAATGTTCTGGGACTTTCCCACCTACCATTTAGATCATCCAGTACCCCAGACAAGTTTTGAACTATTATCCAGATACAAGGGACCATAGGCTTCTAGGGACAGTACTTTAAAAGTGCTATTACATGTATGATGAAATTTGCAGATGTCCTCCATAATATGAGCTTAACAGTTTTGTTACCATGGCAACATACTGGGTTTCAACCTTCTCTCATATAGGCTTTTCTGGCCACCTTTGGCTTTCCATTTTGATATTTGCCAATGGTGCCTCATCTGCATGATCCAATAAGCATATTAATGTGTAAGGTCGGAGTTGTGGCCTCAGGTTAGAGGGGACTGGAAAAGAGTGAGTTGCCATGGGAAAATACAGGCTGTAATTATAATTTTAATAGCCATAGGTGTGTTTCCAGTAGAACTATAAGCCTTAACCAACTTGATGTAATATTAGGGTGAGTGTATGACATCATCAGTAACCTCATTTGCATATTTTACACATTTTTCAAACTTAAATATCTTTGGAACTGATGCAGATATTTGCAAAAGGTTAACAGCATTTTTAATCTTTTGTGGAATTCTATGTGATACACCTACAAATTCTGACTCAAGGGGTAAAAGTTAAATGAGAGAAGCACGTTAAAGCATTGAGTTGAATTTATGCTGTCGGCAAAAGTTTGCTGTAAGGCGTTGAAGAGAATTTTGAAGGGAAATTTGGTGTGGTTATTGAGTTGACAGAAGTTGGTTTTGTTATTGCTTTTGCTATTATCTTCTATATTTTTGAGGCAGAGTGGTTGTTGGCAAAAGCAAAACTGGCAATGCCCTCACTGACCTGTGTTCAGGTGTTTTTAGGTTTTTGTCTCTGACATTGAAGTTCAATTTAAGTACATAATACACTGTCTTTACAATAGAACATATGGATATTAATAGTATAGTTATAGTACTTTTATGGCTCAATTTCTCCCTCTTTAATTTGTTTACACCAGTTTATTTTTTAAAATCAATTTAATGTCATCAAAGGCGAAGGGGGAATCTGAGAGCAATAATAAATTAGACCAACAAATATAAATAAATTTGCAATGATTGCTCTCATGTTCTAGTGGAGATGAAGTGGACCAAAAGGTCAGAGATCTGATGTTTGAATATAGGTCTGTCTGTACAAAATAAAAAAAAAAGATTGTATTGTAGTATGGGAGTATTATGGTAAGTTATGTTGGGGGGTTGATATGGGATCCTGGCTGTACTGTTGTAGGGTAGGAATATGGACTTAGGGGGTGGGTGGTGTGCTTGTGATTCTTTTCAAGAACCACTCTGAAAGTGAAAACAAACTGGTTTGAAAAATTTACAGCAGAGGTAGAAATTATACATTATATCTTGTTTTTCTTACGTGGTAAATGAGCAAATACCCACAAGAGAAATACAAACAAGAGAAGCACTTTATTTCTCTTCTTAATCAGTGTTCTTCTGAATTCCTCTTGTTTAACTAAATTACTTTTTCTGTTGAGATAACGTTTTTACACTGGACTTTTCCTCTGAAACCCTTACTAACAAAATAATCATTGTTAATGAAAATTATACTTTTTACGATAACTGTAGAAATTGTTGTGCGCTCATTGGCTAATTTTCATCGTCAATAAGCAGACCTGTAGGCACATAAATTTATAATTTAAGAGTTGTGTAAATGAGTGAGAGCGTACAATTTGGCGATGAATTTGTTATTTAAAAAAAACAAATTGATGTCAGTTTTTCCTGTGTTTGCGGATGAGTGTTTGAGTGTATGCTATCGCCCCATGGATCCACAGCAACTGTGACAACGTTATGACCAAATTCATGATCAATAATGTTCAAGACAAATGCATGAAAAACTGATGTCAATTTGTTAAACTGAAAAAGATCTGGTTGTTGGTCTTTTTGTGACTGATGGAGGTCTCTAAAAGTTCTCAGTTGTTGTTTAATTTTAGTTACTGTCATTTATGTTTGCATTTTCTTAGGTGGCTACCTCCTGGCATATACACCCCACACTGGCATACAATCCTTTGATTTAGATGATGCTTAACCTGCTTTTCCCATCTTTAACAGACATGTAAGAGTGCCAGTGGACCTGTCCAAATGTGATTTGTTTTGCTGATAATGCAAATCATAATAAAGATACAAAGCCTTTCTGGTGTGATTTCTTCCTTGACAGTGAAGTGCAACCTATCCAAAAGTTGCATTCTGTAAAAGGTTTACAAAAATTATAAAATACAGGAGCTCCTCTGAAAGAATAGTTTGTTGTTTTTTTCTTCTAATTTATTTTGTTGAACATTTATATCTTCCTAATAAGCAGTTTCTTCACAACACATTTTAAGATGATAAATAGCCATAAAAATGACATTTTTATCTCTGAGATCAGTTTCAAGATTAAAAAAAAGTTATATATATATATATATATATTATTTTCTTTGGGAGAGGGACTTTTTGAGAACATCTTGTTACACAGAGAGGGGGGTGGGGAGGTATTTTACATAGTTTTAAATGGGGAAGCTCCATCTCAAGGTCCAACCCCTAAATACTGTGTTCCTTTTCTTAACCCTTAGAAAGAAGTTTTAAAATATCTTTTTGAACAATATATCAGAATCCCCTCATTCTGGCTCAGGAGAGTAAATGAGAGATCATCAACAACATTTTAGAACCAGAAGAAAGGAAATACGTAAAAGAAAGATTCCTGTACCCTTTCATACATCTGAATTCAACTTGTCAGAAATCCTTACCCTTTAATAGTTATATCTGAGGCCTGAAAACTTTTGAGCAGAGCTTCCCCATACATGTCATTACAATGAGTCCTCCCACATACACAATTCAGGAACTCTTTACAAGTAGCGATGAAGCTGGCTTTAAGACTGGTCTGATCAGGCAGCTTCAGTTTTTGAGTACAAACTTGTTACTCTCAGTCAACTTCTAGTATGGAACCTTTTCTTTTCTGGTCTGGTCCAAGTTCACAGACACTACCAGCTAGCAATCACTTTCACACCACTAACACTTAACAATGTCACTCGCAGTCTGGTTGTTCAGTTCCACTGCACCATGTTTCATGGTCACTCATCATTGTCAGACATGAGTTCATAATAGCTTGTAACATTCACCAGTCTGGCAGTGTCATTGTTGCTATTACCTGTTCCTAGACTTCCTTTTGTGGATGGGTGTCAGGGCATGATATTTCATTACTGTTTGTCAACAGTTTGTTAAGATCGCACATTGAAAGAGTGATGAATCAAAATAATTGAACTCTATAAGAGAGAATAGTCAGAATTGCTAGTGTTCTCTCATTCCCTGGGACTGAAATGTCTTGATGTAAGCTTGTATAGAGAAAGCACATTCAAAAGAAGGCAAAATGTATGAGTAACCTTTCAAAATAAGCTGCAGTTATGATAGTTAGGGATTAAAAGACAAGGAACTTAGTCAGCAAACAAGGCAAATGAAAGGAATTGAAGAAATGAAAGGAATTGAAGAAATGAAAGGTGCATGCCTGCTTGACCTCATAAGATTCGGGGGGGGGGGGGAGGTATTGAAACCTTATAGTGTGGTTGCCACTCAACACAGTTGAAACGGAAAAATAAATTAGATTATAACTGGAAAAAAAAACACGAGATACCCAAATTACTGAATTGCCCATAAGAATATCTTCTTGTTTATTTTTAAGGGTTCATGGTCTGCCTATGTTAAAGGAAGCATTTACCAATTAAGGAGCTGCCAAGGGAAAAGTTTATAAGATAACTTGAAGGTTCTTCACCAATCGTAACAGAATTTATAACACCAGTTTGAATCACAAGCAAGAACATGAATTTGCATTAACGTCGATCGGCAAGAAAGTTCGGCTGCGTTGTGTGTGTGGGTCTATTCCTACAGTGTGATACAATTACCACCTCTACATTAGTCTCAAGTGTTTGTCAAGGGTAAATTTGAAAAAAATGGGCTTCCATTAAATAGTTCTCCCACGTCTAGAAAACTGACATTGTGCTTTTCTCTTAGTGTAATGCCTGCCTAAGAGAATAGGATATTTGAATTGAGTACAACTTACCTAGAATTCATTATTTCCATGCAAATGATGACTCCTGTGGAATTCAGCGAAGAAGAAACGACGACATTTCGTAAAAACACACGCCTTCAAAACAGCATGTTTTTGAATAAATAATCGTTCTGTTCCTCAAACAAACGATATGTCGGGGAAGACGACAAAATTTTGTTTATCATGGCCAAATAAAACGTTAGAAATATCCCGCCGATTATGAAATATTGCCATTTTACTTACTGAGAGAGCGATTATGTCGCATTCAAATTTGATTTTGCCGCTCAGCCTGCTTTTTTTACCGGATATGACGCCACTTTTTGGTGGATGATCGAAACACAAAAAAAGTGCCAGGCATCGCAGAGTGTTCTCCCCCGCCCCTGACACAATCATGGAAAATGTCTAGAAAATATTCTGGGATGACAATAGCAAGGTCAAGTCTGCCAGGCTCAGCAGAGGTTGATTTGGCAGATCAAATATTCCAGTCCTTTCAGGTATGAAGGGAAAGACAAGTGACTGTGGTTATTGTTCATAACTGCATGGTTCTTTTTTGTTTGTAGGCAGTTGTACCAACTAAATCTAAGATCAAGTTGATTGATATGCTATCAGAGACTGGCCTTTCGTCAATTGAAGCAACCAGTTTTGTATCTCCCAAATGGGTTCCACAGGTATTCAGAATGATAGTGATCAAAATGCAGCCATAATAATGGTAATAATTATGTCTACACCCCTTACCCTTCTCTTGTAACTTCTTATCACTCGCTGCCTCCTCTCATTTCTCACTTTTTACCCCTCACCCATCACTGAGCATCTCTCACCCATACATGCAACTTCTCAGCCCTTAGCCCTAAGGTCCCCACAACACCCAACAATGGCACCCCTTACCCCTCACCCCTTATCTCTCACCCATCACCCCTCACCCCTTATCTCTCACCCCTCACCCCTCATCTCTCACCCCACATCTCTAACCCCTCATCTCTCATTCCTCACCCCTTACCAATCAGCTCTCACCCCTCACTCCTCACCCCTCACCCCTCTCCCCTCTCTGAGCATCTCCCTTTGTTAGGTGTGAACTTCAAGATGTTTCTTTGTTGACGTCGATACATGTATATGTGCTGTGTCATAGATGGCAGACCACGAGCAAGTCATAAGAGGAATAAACAAGATCCCAGGCATTTCCTACCCAGTGCTCACTCCAAACCTCAAAGGTTTTCAAGCGGCGGTCAGTAGCTATAGTTTAAACAATGCAATAAAGAACTGAAGGTCAACCACCTTTTTCCATGGTCTACGTTCCTATAGACCTTAAAATTGAAGTCAGAATGTTCAAATCTCAAATGGAGCCTGTGTTTTGAATGTTTTTTTTTTTTCATAATAGACCATGGAAATATTTTAAATAGTACCAAGTGTTTATTTGAATTTCAAGTGACATGTAGAAACTTTTTGATTGTGTTGGCAAATGACATCACAAAGATCTTCTGAAAATTTTGAAAGTTCCACTATTTTCTCAGTTGTAATACTGCAACAACTCTAGTTTCAGTGCCATTTCTTTACAACATCAGACAATTTACATGACCAGATGGAAGTGTATTACCAGATTTCACCACTCTTCATTTTTGTAGATAAGTACATTGTACAGTAGTTGGTGATACTTTGTCTTTTTAGCTGGACTGTGGTGTGAAGGAAGTAGCCATCTTTGGTGCAGCTTCAGAGTCCTTCAGTAGGTGAGAAAATGTGCTCAAGGAGTGTTCATTGTGCTGTTCCATAAAATACATGTATCCATAATCCACAAAGCCCTGTCACCCTGCCAGAGATTTCTGGTTGGACATTAATTTCATCTAAAAATTTTGGCTTATGTTGGCAGATGCCTGTTGTGTTTTGTGACCATACAATACATGTACATTGTAAGAGTTTCTACCTTTATTTTATTTTTTTTAATGCATCAGTTAAAAATCTTTACTTAAAAGATAAATGCAGATGTATACATTTTAATTTGTGACTGTTTCATGTGTCAAATATTAAAAATCTACAGGGACTTTCAATTGGGATTTTATATGTTTGAATGAGTTATAACACATGACAATGTCACTTTTACATGTAATACCTTTTATGTTTAGAAAGAATATTAATTGCTCCATATCAGAAAGCCTACAAAGGTTTGAAGCTGTTTGCGAAGCCGCAAGGAAAAGCAATATTCCTGTAAGAGGGTGAGGTTTTCAATGTAATTTAATGATTGTTCCTATATGAGTACAGGGAATGTTTCTTAACAGTATTGTTTGTTAAATGTTTACCTCTGAATTAAAATGAATTAGAATACCATTTAAATTAAGACATTTTCTGTTCTTAGGTTTCGTGTCATATTTTTAGGTTGAACTGTCATTCATCTCCTGCCCTCGACATTGTAGCCAGTTATGCTGATAGCAGGAGCATTCCAGCCTTGTCGTATTTTGTGGTTTGATGTTATACTGCTCAGTGGTTTCACTGGGAGACATCTGTTTTGCTGGTTCTTGAAACGTTTATCAGCTCTGAAATCTGCAAGTGATACAGTATTAATAATAATGTAATACCCTGTTCACACCAACAATTTGTCAATTAAAACATGTTTAAAAGTGGGTTAACTAAACAAGGTTAAAAATTAGTTGCTCATACCATGCACACCCCACAACTTAACATGGTAAAAACCTGTTTGATTAAAATATTTTAGCAATAATTTAACCTGGTTTGAAATTTGTCCTCTCAAAATGACTGCCAGATGTGATTGACAAATTGGAAAAAGCTAAACTTGACTTAGTTAAACTAGTTTAGTTGGTGTGAATGAGGCATTAGTTGTCTTACTTTGAGTTTGGCAAAATATTTATGAAAAAATTTCTGAGATTACCTACTGAGTTTTCCATTAGTTCATGAATCCTTGTGGTTTGTTTTATTTGTAGCTATGTTTCATGTGTTGTTGGTTGTCCACACGAGGGATTTATTGCTCCCAAGGCTGTAGCAATGGTAAGATTTAGAATCGTCAATGGGCATCTAGCTAAGCCTTACTTAGTTTTAATTATTGATTAATTATCTATTGCAAGTATATTTTTCATGTTCGGCAATCTTGGCAATCAGTTAAATACATGTCGTCACCTTTCCTGGTCGTCCTGTTAGCCACAGAAGGAAACTTCAAGTGTACTTTTTTTGGTTTATCTGGCCAGTTCTTTCAGAAACGCCAGTACTGTATGTTGTAATACCTCAAGGCAAGTGAAGTATTGGTACTCCAGCTGTTACTCGTGAACTTGCTTATAACCATTTATACACCTGAGTGGAGACTCTGAGGCACTGTGAGAGTAAGGTACCTTGTCTCTCTCTCTCTCTCTCCCCCCCCCCCCCCCCGAAAAAAAAAAGAAAAGAAAAAAAAACATTAAACAGCAACCCTGGCCAGGCAATAACGCTAACTCCTCAAATGCAATACAAATCCAGTATGTGTTTACCATCAGGCCAATACACCTTCCATACTACCAAACTCTGCATTACTTCACTTGCCACAATGAGGACCTCAGTGGTGAATTGTTTCACCAGCACTGTCCACCAACGCTAAACGCTGTCTTTCTTATTCACTTTTGAGATGGCTCTGACAATGATAGACAAATTGAATAAATGTTGATTAAATATTGCAAGATTAGACTTAGGTATAATATACTTTTTTTTTTTCTTTTAAGCGGCGTTGTCCTTCACGTCGCTGTCGCCGTCTGAGTACAGATGTTTAAACTCCCAAAAGTTGCTTTCGATCATTCGCTTGCACATCTGTAAATTGCATTCATGTTGCTATGATCCCAGTTGCTGCAATCTCTGTACTACACCCCTGTGCCTTCCTGAAAAAGAACTACAACTTTAGTAACTATAACCATCTCTTTCTCGTGCAGGTAACAAAGAGCTTGTTTGACATGGGATGTTATGAAGTGTCTCTTGGTGACACCATTGGTGTTGGAGCACCAGGTTAGATGTCGTTACAGTGTAGGAAGTCTCTCTTTATGTGCTGAACTGAATTCGTGTCTAATCGAGAGAGATCTGAAATTTTACCAAACAAAATATACACCGATGGCTCTATACTATTACACTATACAACCACCGTATCATGCAACCATCAGAGCGGATTTAAGACGCATCTGGGTAGCGCTATGTCGTAAGTAGAACATGAAGAACATTGTTTGTGGCGACATTGGAATTAGAAATGTACTCATGGGTATTGGAGGTTTCTTCTCGGGTGCGTGTGCTAAGATCGGCCGAAGGCTGAACATTGTCCACAACCCCCGGGAGAACTCCCATGTGAAAAGGTCGGGATACTTTTCGTCCTGCTTAGGAGTATAAATCACGGATTTTGGTCTCACTTGTGGCGTTCAAGACGAAACGCCACAAATAAAAAAACACTGTCATGTCTAATTAAAGTGGTATCTTTTAGGGGTCGAATAAAGCTCGTGGCACACCCAGATTGCTCTCCTCTGGGGTTTAATTCAAAATTTCCGACAAGCATCCCCGACCTTTTCACATGGGAAATCCCCCGCCCCCGGGGCCGTATCCGCAAACTATGGAAGAAAATCGTCATGCTCTCAGGGTTCTAATAGTTTTATTCGAACTTTGAATGTTTACTAGGAACAACTCAAGCCATGTTGGAAGGTGTCTTAGATACTGTACCAGTCGACAAGCTGGCCATTCACTGCCATGACACGTATGGCCAAGCCTTGGCTAACATTCTCACAGCCTTGCAAGTAAGTAAAATTTAAATGTATGTGTATGTGAATGTGTTAGAGCAGTTTTCAATTGAGTATCGTGAAACTAAACGCAAAGTAATCACTTTGGCCAATCACAAAGGACCAATCAATGAACCAATCAAAACTCTAAACAAATACACGTAACTGACGCGAAGCGCGGGAAAACATTTGCGCGCGGGTCACGATTGAGTTAGGTTTTGCTTCTTATTAGATGACAAAGTGGCGCGAATTTTCTAAGCCAATCGCATAGCGTAGTTGAGAAGTTTTCTATTGAGTGTCGTGAAACCAATACCAAAGCAATCTAGAAAGACTTCCTTCTCTCAAGTGAGAACTCCTCTAACAGCATACATCGTGTTGAGCTGAAACTCCAGGACGACTCGACCGTAATGAGTGTCAGCTGTCTATCCTATTCACAGCTGGGTGTACGGACGGTAGACGCTTCAGTCAGTGGTCTGGGTGGCTGTCCCTACGCGCACGGTGCATCTGGGAATGTTGCCACGGAAGACGTTGTGTATATGCTACATGGTATAGGCCTTGAAACGGTAAGTCTTCATTTGAAGGTCTTCATCTCAAGTTTGACTCACTGGGCACTGCGCAGTGTCACTTACTAATAATTAAGCGAGCCCAACTTTCAAATTTACCACCATTTTGGCTCAACTTTCGCCCTGCTCTTGTGTCAACCTAGATCCCTCTCTCCTAAGAAAGGCAAAGGAGAGCGAGCCTGGGATCGAGGTTGTTTTTTTGTCAGTTCTTTTCTCCAAAACAAAGGAACGGTGACGTAGATTAAGGACCACGTGACTTGACACTGCAAGTGAAAAAGTTGAGTTGAAAAGAAATTTGATCGAGTTAAGTAGCAAATCTGGAAAATTTAAAGTGCAGAAATTAAAGATGCGTTGCAATGACAAGATACCAACGGCGCAGGTTGTTGTTTGGGTGATGTGTAGAGTTAGAAAGAATTGATGACCAGGCCAATTTCGAGATGATAAAATTCCAACTTGATGCCGAGGCTTATGGGAATAAAACAAAGAAGAAATGAAATGGAGGTTTAGGGTGGAAAATAACTTCTTTTGTTTTATTCCCCGAAACCTCGGCGCCAAGTTAGAATTGCAATATATCGCAACTCGTCTATTGAAAGATATAGGCTAAATATTTCAAGTCGCGCAAATGGCGTAATGATCCGAGACAGAAACTTAGGTCTGTCTTTTTCTTTATTATTTATAGCTTTATTTATTTTTTAAATTATTATTTAGGGGGTAAACTTGGACAAACTTATGGATGCGGGAGACTTCATCTGCCGAGCACTGGAACGAGAGACTGCCTCGAAAGTTGCTCAAGCGAGGAGAAAAACTCAAGACACAAAAAGTTGATAAACGTTAAAAGACAGTGATGATCTGTGCATTGTAATCTTGAAATGTTAATTCTCCTTAGTGACTCGCAAACATTTCTTTTAATTGTGGTACGGAGAATTTGTGGAAACAGTACAGCGTTTCCGTACTCATATTTTCGAGACCAATTTTAGAGCAGAAAAAGTCATCTGAACTGGTAGGCATGAACTGAACCGGTGGGAATGAACCAATATTGGCAATATATTTATTGAATTCCGCGTCTGAGAGCGGATGTCAGGAAGAAAAAAATCACAGTTGGCTGGCCATTTGGAAAAAAAAAAGAAATTTCAAAATGTAAATCTCCATTGTAGAAGATTTTAACGAGGTTAAATAATGCACTTATATATAAACATACGGGCATTACTCATCTTTGGGTCAGGGAGTAACAGGCTTAACGTTATATAAGTTCACTGATGTGTCTCGTTGGCAAGGCTTGATTCTAGGCCAGTGTCTTTCTTAATTCATCCCGCTGAAAGACTGGACGACCCTGGAAGACAATCCAGTTTGCTAATAATTATCTGCTTTGCTATCAGAATATGAGTTGTTGGAAGGTTTCTAGGAATAAAAAAGAAAGCAAAAACACTTTTTCACTCAGGCATCGTCCACACTACGCTCAGTGGAGAAATTTGAAAACGCAGCCTTACTTCTACAGATAGGCCCACCGTCCACACTAATCCGTCACGAAAACGGAGATTTTCGAAAACGCACTCTTAAATCCGGAGGAATTTGAAAGAGCCGGCTTTTCGTTTTCGTGTGGACGGAAAACACTTTGAAAACGGAGCTTTTCGAAAACGATGACGTCACGATAATCACGTGATTTCCCTGCCGGAGTTTTCCTCAAACACAAATCCAAAACGACCAGTGATTGTTGCGTTTTCAAATTTCTCCGGCGTAGTGTGGACGGAAAATATTTCATGCGCTTTTAGAGTGAAACCTCCGTTTTCAAATTCCTCTGGCGTAGTCTGGGCGGTGCATTATAACTTCGTACACAAATGAAATTTGAATAATCCGCACTAATTAAAATAAGAAGACGAACCAATCAAATGGTTGCAATTAATCAGCCATGCGGTACGTGGTCGCAAAAAGTGTGCAAATGATACATCGCTGAAACATTTGCTGCGCTGAATTCCTCGGCCACACATCTTCCACCACATTTAAAAATTCAACTAGCTAGCAGAAATTTAACTTCGCTCTCAGCCACTTCTAGGAACAAGTACCAAGCTTGCGTTTTTGAATTGTCCTTAATTCGTTTGGAGCCGTTACGAAACACCAACACCTGTAACAAGAACTTACTTCAAGCAAACCTTGCAAGCAAGTGCTTCGAATTAAAATGGTTTTTGCGCCTTGCCAAGGTAAGAACATAAGTTAAAACCAGTGTATTTTGTAGAAGAAACCTGGCCTTCTTCTTCGAACGTTCTTTACGAATTGTTGTAAAAATTTCGAAACAATTAGAACTCTTTAAATATTAGTTAAACCTCATCCAATTAGAAATGCACGTCGACATTTAGATCTTCTGATATTGGTGAATTCATTCGACCGATGGTGATAGAAAACTTTCAAAGGCTTGATACTTTTGATTTTTTGTTCTCTAAAGTTGACTTTCAAGTCGCTCATTTAACATTATGCGGTCATTGTTTTTAATCGTTGCAATGCAACGAAGTGTTCCAAGTGTTCTTATTTATTTTCACCAGGCGAGCTTTATTAGACAAGGCCGGAAGCTTCAACATCCCTGAAAAGTGTCGGAAATAACTCGTGTCATTTTTTGTTACAATTTTATCCTTTTTTCCTGGAATGAGAGACGACGATGAAGCCCACAGAGATCCCAGTGGTGTGTTCCATGACACGATTGCTTCAGGTAAGTTGAACCTTTAAGTTACGAGCTCCAAATTTATATTCTCCTCTTTGGCTGTCATACATTTCTTTTAATGTCAGTTCTGAGAATTTAATAGTACATCAAGACAATATGCCTAAGTTGGAGATAGTTGCTTTCCCTCGTCACCTATTCGCCTTATGACAATTTGTCGATGTCAACACACACAATCGTGGCCTTGACTTGGGCTTGAATATAGGAATTCGAATATTTTCCTGTTAGTTTCAGAATTTAGGCCCTCTTCAGCGCTACACATCTCTAATTTAAACCAAACAAATTGCATCCTGGTTGCGGTTCCTATTTTTGTGTAGTGACTGTGTCTGGCTTCTACGTGGCTCTATGAGGAACCATTTAAAATTAATGAGCGCAATATTGCGCAGGGTGCATTTTGCTGGATACAAGAATGTCTTGGTGGCAACCCCGCTAAGAGACGGACCATTAGAAAAGTGATGGGGTGGAGGATGGGGAGGAGTTTCGGCTTGCACTCCATGTATGAGTGGACCACGCCAAAACGGTGGATCTTGCCTGTCAATTTATGAGAAGAACAGCTATCTGTGCCTTTGTGTGAAAGGATACACAGGAAGTACTTGTCAAGCAGGTAAGACGACGATAACACTTGAGCAATGATCTCGTCAATATAATTTTAAAGTAAAAAATGTTGCTTGACTACACCAGAACTTAGTTTCTTTCTTTCTTTTAACCCTTTAGAGTTTACATTTTGAACCTCTCAAGCTATCTGGGTTTAAATAATTATACCCTAAGCTTAAAAGTGGAAAAAAGGTCCATACATGGTAACATCAACAGCAATAGCGACTATATAAGCCTTGAGGTAAAAATATTGCTATTTAAGACGGCGGATGGCAATAAGTTTCCCGGTGAGCAAGCAATCGTCTGGAACAAACTTTTTAAGGGGCAGATGCAATGCTTGTCCATGACTGGATTATGACAATGACGCACATCTGAAATCTTTTCTCAATAGCAACCATAAACTCTAAAAGTTTTCAAGTACTTTCAAGCACAATGGAAGTGATCTGCTTTGCCTACATTGTGTTGAGTAAGAATGGCTGTCCTGTGTCCAAATTCTTGTGGTTATTTCAGGCGGACAGTACGTAGGCGGATAGTAGACAGTAGAACTCGGTCACCTTGAAATTGAGGAAAACCGGAAAATAGAGAAATACTAATAAACCATAAAGGAACAAGGATGGTTAAGGACGCAAAAGAATAACACCGAGTACAAACGACGATTTGGAATAGTTTAGGTTGAACTTTTCAAAATGCGCAAACTGTGACGTAGTTCCAATTCAAATTTTCAACATTACTGTAGATTAAAAGTGCTATCGCGTCGGGGTGCAAATAGAGTTGTGTTGTTAATTTTGCTTGGGCTCCGTGAAATATAACATCATCTGTTGCAATTTTTCTACTTTCAAACTTCTCCTAAAACAGATATCGATGATTGTGCAAGTCATTCCTGTAAGAACAACGGGACCTGTAGAGACCGATTGAACGGAATCAACTGCAGCTGCGCACCAGGCTCTAATGGAAAACAATGTGAAACAAGTAAATACAGTTGACCCTCCCGTAAGCGACCACCCAAAATGTCAAGCCTAGGTGGTCGCTTACGGAAGGTGGTCGCTTAGGAGAGCTTCGAACATACTAAGTCAAAATTAAGCCCATTAGCATATGGTAACTGCAGAGACTTAACCCATCTTTTAAATGTCTTATTCCTGTGATTTCGATTTTAAAAAATTCCGGTACTTCCCGCAGCATTTCTCGATACTACCCAAGACTGCGATAATGTCGCGGTCGCGGTCGCTTACGAGAGGTGGTCGCTTTTATGAGGTTCCAAATATAGTGATTTGACTGGGAAACTTTTGGTATTTCGGAAAACAGGTCGCCTAGGAGAGAAGGTCGCTTAGGAAGAGGGGGTCGCAACTGCAGGTTCAACTGTATCAGTATTTCGAGTTAATAGGACTGCAATGCGTTCAGTTTATTAACAGCTAATTCTATTTGACCTCTTTTAAAACATAACGCGTTCCAGAAAAAAGGGTATGAATAGATATAGTCAGAAAAAGAACACAAAGTGTTCAAAAAAAAAAAAGGAGAAATTTGAAAATACGTTCGTGGTGTACAAACTTGAAGTTGTTCCTGTTTATATTCCGGCTTCCGTCAAATATAACATCATCTGTAGCCGTCTTTTTTTTTTTTTTTCAATCTTCCCTTTTAACACAGATATCGATGACTGTGCAAGTCATCCCTGTAAGAACAACGGAACCTGCACAGACGGAGTGAACGGATTCAGCTCCAGCTGCGCACCAGGCTTTAATGGAACACATTGCGATACAAGTAATTATCAGTATTTCAAGTTAATAGGACTGCAATGCGTTCAGTTTACTAACAGCCAATCCTATTTGACCTCTTAACAGAACACGTTCCAGAAAAAAAGGGTCTGAATAGATTAAGTCAGAAAAAGAACGCAAAATATTAAAAGAAAAAAAGAAAAATTTGACAATTAAGGATGAGTTCGCGGTATGCAAACTTGTTGTTGATCCTGTTTATATTCCGGGCTCAATCAAATATAACATCATTTGTTGTCTGTTTTTTTTTTTTCCAATCTTCCCTTCTGACACAGACATCGATGACTGTGCAAGTCATCCCTGAAAGAACAATGGGACCTGCACAGACCGAGTGAACGGATTCAACTGCAGCTGCGCACCAGGATTTAATGGGACACGATGTGAAACAGGTAACCGTCGCATAAATCATCACCAATCTTTCAAAATGCGTGCTTAAATATATTATAGGGTCACAATGCTGATAATCGAAGAATTTGGTCCTGTAGATGCGGAAGAAAGTAGTTCTTCTATACCCCCTCGCGGATGTTATTATTATTCCTGCCAAATTCGATTGACCAGAGATGTGGAAACTTGCCGGAGTGAAAGATAAGCGAATTAATAATATGTAACATAACATCAAACTCTAATGTAAGTTTTGGAACATGAAGTTGAGTGTCATTTCAATGCTGATTGTAACAAGTTTATTCTTCTATTAAAAAAAAAAAAAATCCATAACTAGGAAATGAGATAGCTCGTTAAATCACTTGTGAACTTCGATGCAAATGCGGTAATAAAAAATAAATGAAATGTTCGGGGTCTTCCAACAATTAGGCCATCTTGCACCTCCAACACTGTACATGTAAATCGAGTGACTTAGCGAATCGCAACTTGCATTGATTAAAAACCTAGTAAGTTAATACTGATTTTCGTTGAAAGAAGAGATACTTGATTAGGCTCTACTTCTAACTTAAGTGAGGTGTGCTCCCTTACATATTTTTGGGAAAGTGTGGTGAGCCAATAAAAGAGACGTTAACTTAGCAAGTTGTTATAGCGGAGCTCCGGCGGCCCGGAGCGCCGCCAAGCGGAGCCCCATACTCATATAGGAAAGAAAAAGAAACCCATGAATTGATTTTCTCATGGTTATCATGGCTAGCGCTATTGTTCGTGGGCGCGTACGCACGACGGCGACGGAGTTTCCCAACATGGCGGCCATACTCCAAATAATAGGTTGACAGAGACATGCAGCCTTGGTTTACCGTGTGCTTCCTTGATATTGGACATCCATGTTATGATCAACTGTCAAAACAAGGAATCCGCTGACCAGTACACGTAACCATATCGCGGGCTCAAGTTTACAGCTCCTCGAGGTCACTCGTTTTTTTTTGAAGTTGACCGCTGACCAATTGCTGGTTATCGATTGGATCGCGGGCTCGTATTAGGTTAATTTGTTGGAAACAGGGCAGGATTGCTCGGAAGCCTGTTAACGCTAACCCAGGATTAAAAGTTAACCAAATTAAAACTTCTTCTATACAAATGGTTTTTACTGTTTTGTTTTGCGTATGGGGTGATTATTAAAACTCAAAACAGAAGGCCAAACAATATACAGAAAACCTCACCGCAAAGTTACAAAACTCAAATCAAAATTCTACCTTTTTCTGGGTTAGCTTAATCGGGCTTCGAACAACCCGACCCAGGAGCTACGCTTTTAGGCTGGCCTCAATCTATATATTATGGCTTGTTTTCATTGTTTAAGGAGTTTGCAAAGCAATTGGTGTATCGTCTACTGGAATTATTCTTGATGGTCAGATGACAGCATCGTCTGAGTACACTTCGCCTTACAAGCCGTATTACGGTTGACTAAATGGTACCAGAGGTGACGGCTGGTGCTCAAAGGCCCCCAGCAGCAATAGCGACTGGCTTCAAATTGATTTTGGAAAAACAGTCCATGTTTGTGGTGTTGCAACTCAGGGGGATAGAGATGGTAATGAATAGACTACAGTATTTAAGCTGTCCTTTTCTACTGATGGTAAAACCTGGAAAACTTACAGAGATAAACGAAACGTCGTAGTGATAAAACCTACCGAGACACAATTGCACCTGTTCAAGGAGTTGTGTAAAGTGGGGCGGTAGGAATGGCTTTATAGAGAGCTATTGAAGTTTTCCTTAGCAATATTAATGAGTATTAAGCTTAAATGTTAAGCAATTCAAGAAAAACAAATCAACAAACAAAACGTTTTTAATCCTGCATGTCGTATTCCTTATTTAGGAATTTGGCAGAAATGGTAACAGCTATACCGTTGTAGAACACAATTTACAAGTGAAGGTTTCCGCAAGGTACGTCCGTTTTCACCCAATAAACAGACATAACTGGAACTGCCTTAGAGTGGAGGTGTATGCCGCATAATTTCCTGTAGAGAGGGAATACCAGGCTTATATTTGCTCTAGACCCTCCGAGACATGTTATTTTACTCTAATGTACCTTGCGCTTTTTGGCGAACGAAATGATTTCATGTGCACTTGGAAATCCATGGGACGTAATTAACTTGGCGACTTAGAAAATTTTATCAATCAAACATGACATCGCTCGACAAAAAAAGAGGCGAGGAGCGCAACGGCACTGGAAGGACTTTTTGCACTAAGTGTGGATGAAAGCTGTAGCAAAATCACTAGCAAAGCCAATATATGTTTAACGTAAAGTAAGTTTATTGCACGACGACTTGAATGCTTAATGACTAATTTCCAGTGGTTTCTAGGACAAAAATAATATAAATGTGGCACATTAAATAGCAGCGTACAACAAGGGGAACACGAAAAGAAAATGATGAAAACGACAGTTACCCGAAGGTTAGGATAAGAGGCGAAAAAACGGTAAGCAGCAGCATAAATGAGCATTGTTTGGATTAAATTAACCTAACAATTTTCCTGAGATTTACATATAACGCGCGAATGATAAACCATGTAAACATGACCCCGCTAGGCTTGGAAGGTAGATCACCGCCGACAGGGCATTAGTTTCTACAAATGTATTTATAGATCTTAACTTTTTTGTTTTTTGGTACAATGTCTTGACAGGTGACAACCCAAACAGTAACCCAAGATGTCAGAATGCCATGATTTGTGCAAGGACTTACTAGTAGCATAGTACAGAGCGTCACCTTGATTGTTTCTTTGCTTTGTTCTTTTTTGTTGTTGTTGTTTTTGTTTTCATTTACTTTTTTTGTTTGTTTTTGTTTGGTTGTTTGTGTTTTTTTGTTTGTTTGTTTTTTGTTGTTGTTGTCTTTAAAGGAATTTCAGTGGTCTGTACTAACGGGAGTGGCATCATAGGACATTGTCACTTATGAATAACATGCAGTGGATTTATAATCAAATTTGGAGTGGATTTTCATTAAAATTAACTAACGACTGTCGTCGTGTCCTTTGCCTCGTCATGCAATAAAGGCCTAAGTACTGCGTAGTAGAACGGTTTTCAATTGAGTGGCGTAAAACCAAACCAATTACTTACCGATTAGACTACTCACTCAAACTCCAACCATAGCAAAAACAAAAACAAAACCAAAGTAGCTGCCTGATTACATCAAGTTCGGCCCTTTACCTTCATGTTTTCACAGCATAACAGCTCAGTGGAACCTGGTTTAAACCGACATCAAAGGAAAATGCAAGTGTGCGTGTTATTCGGTTGTCCGTCAGTGCGTTTAATTACTGAAACCAGGGCCATCCAAACAATAAAAACCAAACAGATGGCAGAAATGAAACAATAGATTCCAACATTTTCAAATCCAGCGGTACTAAACAATGAAATCTCAACTTGTTCGTTGTCCGGTGATGCTATTGCGACTACGCTATCGGTTAATGTCAAGTGGAAACCGTTAGTATACTGTCTGCGTTCCCTGGTAGGCGTTTGCTTTTCTGCGAGATATCACTACTCTATGATTTTGAGCTCTCGAGAAAATAAAACAAGCGAAATATCGGGCAAAATTGAATGGGCATAAAAGACACTTCTTGCGACCACCATGAATTCTTATATTTTGTTTAACATTGTATAACCTATTTTTAGTTGAGTCAGATTTGTTAGATGTCCTTCCCTTTAATATACACTACGGCTTTTACATGATGTCAAATATGGCCGTAGAATGGTTAACGATCAAGCCTGCCTCTGATGTTAATCATTCCGAATTCAGCGAGTTATTTTAGAAAAGTGCGGCAACTTTATATAACCAAACTGAAACATTGTTTTCCAGTAGCTTCTGATCAACGTCCCGGCCCTCTGAATTATCACCAAATTCATTATTTGACAAAAATACAAATATTTTGGTTCTAAAATTGTACAGGGACTGTCTACTCTGATAAATGTGTGTCAATAAACCTGGCAACTTTTTCAAACTCAAAACCTGTATGCTCGAATGTAGTCAAATGTGCTCTAAAGTCTAATTTAAAAGACGCGGACCACCAGTTTACTGTCAGATTAGCCATACGCCATACGTCGAGGGGTTGCATAACTGTCACGAATTTTCCAACCCTCCTCGTGTTTAGATGTAAATACGGAATTAAAAAGTGTCTACATAAATTGTACTCATATAATCACACACTATAGACTATCGAGAGCGTGTGTACAATCTATAATATTTCCTAAACAGTTTCAGAGGCAGCACGTGTTAGCTCACTTCCCATCATTACTAGACCTACACATGTAGCATTTATCATATGGCTGTGTCTCACAAGAACCGCGAGCTAAAGAACAGTCTACACCTTGCGGTGAAAAGTTGCAAACTTAAATACAAATATTGACTATTTCCTTCTAAAAATATTAGTTCCGTGGAAGTGCCAAAAAGCCTCATGAGAAAAGAATAAAGAGTAGGAGCAAACTTTGGAAGATTTAAGTTCAGCTCATCGCAGCCGTTTGCAAGCAAAATTTCAGCTAGTACAAACGAATTTACATCAAACGAATTAATTTTTTCTTGTTTGCTGTGTAACAAACATCTTATTAACCGAGCTTAGTCGGTCTGTATGGGAGAATCTTGACCTTGGTCGTGTGCACAGACCTAGGTCTGTACTCGCGACCTCGATCAAGCTTCTCCAATACGGGCCTCCTGCTCGGTTAATAAGAACTAGGTAATAAGAGGATTGCAAGGGCCTGCTTGCCAGTAATTTGATTATGAAATAATCACACTTGCCACAGTTTTTTTTTGTTGTTGTTATCGATCAGCTTCTTGTGGTCGAGGACAAGACTGCGCACATTTGATTGAAATCTAAATCACATTTAATGCCGCATAAAATTGAACAAATGCTTTATGAAAAAATATATATATTAATGTGGCCTGTAAAAATCTCTAAAATCGAATCAAGAAATATTCAGTTATACTATACCAAACTGAATATCGAGTGTGCAATAATTGGACAAATTAAGTGGACGCGTTATTGGTGAGCGTGTTTTGTTGTTCTTTGAGGGACTTAATCAAAAGTCTATTTCAAAGTAACATTTCTTCATACAACACGATTTTTCTTTGGCTATTACTAAATTAACAAAACATTGCGATCAGCCAGATCTAACCATTGCACAAACATGCGCTTAACATTCATCACCATCATGCGCAAAAAAGATATTTTACGGGCAAAAATGAACAGAGCATCTGTTTGTCCAAGGTTTATGTTACAACTAGCTCTAACTTGTTTCACTTTTTGGAGATTCTTAAAAATTACCTCCTGTAAATAAACCTAATTATATTTCAGTAGCAGTGTCTTGATCTATCTTCGCGTTTTTAGAGAAGCCATGAATTATAATAAGGAATCATAATTCAAGCATTATCATTTCAAAAAATACCTTAACAAAGATCGCAAAACTTGTTTAAAAAAAATCAAAAAAGGAAAAAACGGGCGTTTCCTATTTCGACCTCCTTCAGCTAGGATCGTTGGATTTAGACAGCATGGAACGATTGAGTAGCGCGCCAAGATTTTGTCGTGCTTTTACGAGAGAAGTTTACTACAGTCACTGCTAACCGAGGTTTAACAACAGTTATTAGAGAGGCTGTTTACGCGGGACTAATGAACTAAACTAGGCAGCTACATACAACTGACAGTTTGAGGTTTTCTCCATCAAGTGTTGCAACGGCCGCACAGAAACTATAAGGAAACTATAAAATTACTGACTTTGCTAACGGAATACTCCAATACTGGTGGAATGTCGTTTTCGATTTGCAGGCTGTGATGTCGAGCCAAACTCTACTAAATTATAAAGTTTTGTAGATGAATAATAGAAATAAAATTCTGATATCTCGCCTTTCTCCTATCACATCTGGTTGTCTTTTTTTTCCGTTCTATATACAACCAACGGTTCTTCTTCCGGTTTGCGCTTGTATGTACACTGCTGTTGAGCTACCGAGCTGTTGCGGCTAATGGAAAGAAATCTTTTACGGCATTTTACGAAGAAAGGAAAGCAGCAGTCCAGGATTTCTTTGCCTAAACATTGGTAAATTTAGCCCTTTTTGTCCGTTGAATTGAAACCTACTTTTAAGAGGACTCTACTAATTTACTCTTTTTTACTCGCGGTACTGGCCGCCAAAATGTCGTGACACCGTCTACCTTTCCACGAATACCGTCGGTTTTTGAGCTAAACCATAATTATGTCTGATGAGGCGTTCAACTGTCGACAAACCTGGGTTGACTTACTTTTAATTTTGCCGAAGTTTACCGTTAAAGTTAAAACAAAACCAGATTAAAAGCAAACAGCAACACTACACCATGAAATTCAAGATCCAGGCCAAGGCGAAACCCTATACTCAAACCTGACTGAGCGATGCAACCTATGAACGACTGAGAAGCATTTCATGATCACCAAATCGGAACTGCCAACATTAAACAGACGAAACGAACTAGTTCCACATGCAGGCCATGCCGACAAAAGTTCATCCTTAGTTATAATTATCTGCATTTCGTTTCCGGCTCAGCGCGCGCATACTGGCACTTAAAATGTTAACATGTACAAGATAGCACGCGCACAAGTTTTAAAATTTAAGAAGTTCATTCGAACATGCAACGATTGATTGCAACGGTTTTTACGATGTTTTGTAACGGTCTGTTCTAACGGTTTATTGCGTCTTGTGCGATCATATTGTTGATCTGTATTTTAGTAGGCCTCGGTGTATATGGAACTGGCTAACTGATGAGCGGGCTAACTTCATCTTAGCCTACGAAACAGAGCTGTGTTAAACTCCAGGCGCGAACGTTCTTCCTCGAATTCCCGGGAGTCGTCAATAAAAAGTGCACACAAATTACGTCGTTTCTGATTGCTTGCTCTTGTACCGAGTCGATGTTGAACATTCAAAACGTCTTAGCTAACTGATCTTGTGGTTTTCTTTCAAAGCTGAGTTTCTTCGCAGCAGTGAACTGCAGGGGTGGGCAAAATCCATGGGTTACGACTCAACGGTTGTAAAGTCCTATAGAAAATTAAGAGCAAATGTCACAGAAAACCAAGCAAAATTTGAATCTAGCGGCAGAAGTCGAAAAATCGATTTTTCTCTCTTTTCGTCCACAAATAGCCCTTAGGTAGATATGAAACGTGATATAGTTTTTTGGAGCTCGAAGCGCTTTAAATTCGAGAAAATCGAGGAAAACGATTTTCGCCTCGGCGGTCACCGAAATGACCGATCGCAAAGGCTTAAAATTAGTAATCTAAACTTAATTTGCGTTCGCGTGTAAAGAAGAACCAACACTTATCGACACTTTTTCTTGAAAGACAAAGTATTCAGCTATCCAAACCAGGTTAGAACTTGACTTGAGCGCCATTTGAGAATAAACACAATTTTTAAAAATATTCCTCTCAGTTATTAGGTCGAATTCCTAATTTACGAATAAAATTCAGAGATATTTTTCGACATGTGCCATAACTCCAAATTCCTGGAAACTTCGCCTTAAGAACCCTTTTATGTTGTTGTAAAACATATATCAAAATCAGCTTGGGTTATTCTTCGGGTGCTTTTTGAGGCCGGGCTGAAAAACCCTGATTTTACCCGGAAGGAATATTTCAATCTTTTTACGTTAATTAGACTACTGACAAACGGACAATGTGAAGATTTCACAATCACAGCACCGCAATTCTAAACAATTCAACCTGTTTAACTGTGTACATGTATAAATAAAGCTACAGAGTTAAATTTACTTCAATTCAATACGGAAAACGGGTTTGCAAAGTAAATGCGAGCAGTTGTCCATTTAAAACTGGTAGAACGGAAGGTATACTAACCTGCGCCGACAAAAACAACATTGATGAATTGATCGCAAGAAAGATTTCCGCTGGCAATCCTGACATAGCAGCATTTATAAATCTTGGGATTTTCATTCTATTCTTCTTTCCTTCGTGACCTCTTCGTGGAACGGATACCATGTTGGATAGCGGCAAATTGATGTCACCCAACCTGTCTTTTCATATCACTGCCAAATAGGATTCGCTGACCTCTGACTTTCCTCGACAATCTCGTTCATCAGTTTATGCGCCATAATGGAAGAATAACTGACCAGAGTCCACCCGCATTGCTTAGCAATTCATCTGATCCAAAAACAGAACAGTTCGTGGTTTTGAAACATGCCAAAGGAGAAACGACAGAAACCTTTAAAAAAGATCCGCATTCGCGAACTTCTGCCGTGCGACCTTCAATCGGCTATATATATGACGCTTCACGCGTTCCGAAAGCAAACGAAGTGTTAGCAAAAGTCTCAAAATTAATTTAGGGTAGGGCTTCGATCACTATATGGTTGCACTATGTTTTACACGACGGTGAAAAAACAAAAAAACAAAAAAACAAAAAAACAAAAAAACAAAAATAGAAAGCAAAAAAAGAACAAGAGAACTGAGGATACATATCGTTTTTACATGTAGCGTGACATCAAAAATAGAATTCTCTTGGGAAAATTCAACTTATACTGGATAAAATCAATTAGCGTAAATGGATTTGGCGTGCTTAAATATTATATCCTGCAGTCCAGCTAACTATTGCAAGCGGGTCTTTTAGTGAGTCATGGATTGCCAATCGTAGAAAGTCGAAAAAAAGTGAAAACATTAGTAAAAAACACTTCGCTTTGGCGGGAAATATTTCTGACCAAACTTTTTATTGGAATTCGTACTCCGATTTGTTTGTAGATACCAATTTTAACTAAACTATATATTGACAAAAGTACAAAAGACTATTGGAAACATGTTTTACTTCGGAAATAAACGGCCGCCTTTTTGTAAAACAACGCACTCCGTGGGTCATATATAGTAAATTCCACGGTCGGGAATGAAACCGTGACTTGCATTCAAAATAAACAATGAAACTGAAGATTTCTTCACCAAATTTAACCTGTATTGCCAGTCCTGAAATGACTCTGAAATAACTTTTTGCGAACAAACTTGATAGGTTACAGAAAACGCAACTCTTGTCAGCTTTAATTCGGTAAATATCTCCTTTAGCGACTAGTTATCTTAAATTTATTATTGGAAGGCCGCGTAGTAAAACGTTTTTAACTTCATGTTTCGCCTCGGTGTGAAATCGACATCTCGTCACAAATATCTGACATTCGAAGCGTTAAAACATACTCGGATTAAATAGAGTCACTTTGGCGTTGAGATTGAACTGTTTTACCACTATATTACAAACAATTTGCTTATTACTACAAAGAACTCATAATATAAGGACTTGAAGGCCTGTACCCGCTTGCCCTCCGACCAACGCGCAGAGGTTCGTTGTTTAATTTTCGTGATCTTTTAGGTAAAATCGGGGTTTTTCAGCCGGGCCTCAAAAAGCACTCGAAAAATAACCCAAGCTGATTTTAATACATGTTTTACAACAACATAAAGGTGCTCCAAAGGCGAAGTTTCAAGGAATTTGGAGTTATGGCACATGTCGAAAAATATCTCTGAATTTTATTTGTAAATAAGGAATTCGACCTAGTAACTGAGAGGGATATTTTTAAAAATTGTGTGTTTATTCTCAAATGGCGCTCAAGTCAAGTTCTAACCTGGTTTGGATAGCTGAATACTTTGTCTTTCAAGAAAAAGTATCGATAAGTGTTGGTTCTTCTTTACACGCGAACGCAAATCAAGTTCAGATTACTAATTTTAAGCCTTTGCGATCGGTCATTTCGGTGACCGTCGAGGCGAAAATCGTTTTCCTCGATTTTCTCGAATTTAAAGCGCTCCGAGCGCCAAAAAACTATATCGCGTTTCATATCTACCTAAGGGCTATTTGTGGACGAAAAGAGAGAAAAATCGATTTTTCAACTTCTGCCGCGCTATGTTTGCTAATTAGAAAAATTCGCTCTTAATAGCTCAAATAAAATACGCGCGATGATTCGTTTAAAATCGTATTTCTATAACTCGATAAGAAACAAAGAACTAGCACGAAATGTTGACGTAATGAGAATTGACATTTTGATGATCAAAGTAGGCAAATTGTTTTCTTTTTTTGGTCGCAGAATTTTCTAAAAGAAATAAAAAACAAGTTCTCCGTGTTTCTAACTAGCTATAGCAACACTCGTGGATGTTTTGGAGAACTCGAAAAAGCTGTGGAAATATTCGCCAGTCGGCGCGCGTTTCAACTCTCGTTCTCCCAAACTTCCACTCGTGTTTCGATAACTCGACAGAAACACGGTGCATGTTCTCCATCTCTTATATATCAAATGCGGTAAAATGTAAATAAACATTTTCAAAAATTCTTTTGAAATATCACATAGGGCGAATTACATTCAACCAAAAATTCCAGAAATTTGGAAACGAGGGTAAATGATAGATAAAACTCAGGGAAAGTTTCAGCCTAAAGATCGGAAGATTGTCGACCTTCCGAAATGCGAAGCGTTTACACAAAAAGTTTCAAAATTCCGGAGAAAAGTTACAATGGAGCGGAATTCCCGGTAAGCAATTTTCGAAAATTTTCGTTATACTTCGGAAGTTGTGCTCTAAATGGAAATTCCAGAAAATGCTACTCTATTCACCGTGAAGATTCCCCTAAATTCGAAGCGCAATGTTTTCTTGAATTGGAAGCGCCCCCAGAAAGTGTACTGATGACCAAGTTACACTCTTTTTGTTTGTAAGAATCTTTGTTCTAAGAATATCGAGGCTGAAATTAGCAATACTTTATGAATATATGTTAAGAACATACCCATGTGTTAGATTTTGGTAAAGAACGCTTGTTTGTCGTGAGGGTAAATAAAATACAATAAAACAACAATGTTTTTAAACCAACTTTATTTTAACATTGAATATTAAATATGGTAAATTTGTTTCTTTTTTAACAAACTAGCTAAGAAAATGATAGCAACAGTAACACGACCTAGACACCGGCATAGTCCTATTTGATGGAATACGTGTCATATACTCTATGATCTACGAATGTACACGTGAATGTTTTCAGCCTGGAGTCGGCAGAAAATATGAAGCACGGGAGTGAAAAATATACATACTTGTCAAAAAAAAACAAATAAACGATTAAAACAAATGCTGATAAATTAAAAATATACGAGTATGTTAATCAGTTAGAAAGTTGAACGCAATTAATAACTTTATCTAGAAAATAATGAAGTTGTTTAGCAACGACGTACAACAACTTGAAACAACACATATCAATAAGACTCCTGTTTTGATCTACTCGAAACGCCACGGTCTCACTATTGGTTGATACTGGATATACTAAGAATAGGAGTTACAGCTGCTTCGATGAAGACTTCAATAAAAACTTGTTTGCAAAACACGGTTATTGATCATTATAATATAGATAGGGCCCTGCGCGCGCTCTGGTGGGTCAAAAACCCATGTTTTATCAGATTGTAAAACATAGAAAAAGCCTTTTTTATTGTTTTTCGCCTATATCATAAAGCAAATAAAGAAGCATAAGCCGTGTATTACACTGTAATAAAACACTCCGGACATTTAAGAACACTCGCGAAATGTAGAAAACACTCGCCTGCGGCTCGTGTTTCCTACATTTCCCTCGTGTTCTCAAATGCCCGTCGTGTTTTATCACAGTGTAATACGCGGCTTAGGCTTCTTTATTTGTTAAATACTTTCGTTTAACACACAGAATATAATGCAATGTCCTGGAGCGCAGTAATACTCATTACCAGGTATTAAGAAACTAATGACGCTTTTTAATATTAGATCTCAACAAATATACATTTAATTTTTTACTACCACGGACGAACCACGCACTCCTGCATTCGTTCCAAATACACATTGCAACCGGGAAACGTTTTCCCGGCAAAAAGTGTCCCCTGAAAAATGATTTTCCCTTCGTTTCTTCTCCATGATGGTTAATTAGTAAGGTGATATACAAAACAACTTCTTTTCTTTATTCAGAATGTAGTCTACAATTGAAATATAGTTAAATTTCATTGCTCCAGGCAATTTGGTCGGCAAAGGACATAAAGTTAGAAATTCAAGGAATATTAAATGTAGAAATAGCATCAACTCGGAAAAAAAAATCGGAGTTCCGATCCAGACGGGATTTTAACCCACAACCCTCTGTGATCTAGTTGGATGCTCTAACCACTGAGCCACTGGAGACATAAGGACATAAAGCCTCATAAAAGCCGTTTCAAGGGCAGCTGATGATATTTTTCGAAGAGCATTCAATTTTATGTTAATGTTCCCCATTGAAAAAAAAAGTCTCTTATGCAGTCATTCTTTTGTCTCGTCAGGCAATCGTCCCCAACGAACGTCAGTTAAAAAAAGCAGCTATTCATCAATTATAGCGTGCTTCCAAATGTTGGAAGTCTGCGGTAACTCTGCACTTTGCAATTACAAAAAATGATCGCCAGACACCAAAATACTAAGACGGACTTTCAACGCTGACTATCAAAATTGTACGTTGCACAGTGGTCATATTAATCGCCCCAAGAGAGACTGTTTGGCTAATGATTAGCTTTTCATTACACAATTGCCTCGTGCTGATTTGTTATTTAGCAATTTTCCCGCGAACCCCATGCAGTTGATAATTAGAAAAACACACGCAGTGAAAACACACTATAAAAAGACCCGCTCTCTAAAGCCGCCTAAGAGCCTACATTGAAAGCGGTCCTTCTCGCTTTAGCAAAACAGACGTCCCAAAATACAGATTTCATATTCCTTGCAAACAGGTTCGAGAGGCACTTCACTAGTCTTCGCCGCGGAACTTGGCGGCCCTGATCCACGTTTCGGATGGATCATTTTCAATATTCTACCAGCTTTTTGGCTTTGATGGTATCATTCAGCGCCATAGCAACTTCAAAAGGTAGCATTGAATGTATATATTTTTTTTTACATAAAGCTTATTCTTTCACCCAGTTCAGAACTTTCATAAAACCTTTGAGAGGCTTCGTAATCATCAATTTACCGGTTGAAATCAATCCAGGTTCACCTAACGTCATTGACGCACGCGCTCAAAGTATCAGCCGAGGAGTTCACAATGGCGTCGCCTTTGCCAAATTCAAGGCCCACAAGTTCTCGTACCTAAACATCGCAAGTCTTGGTACTGATTATGTCCTCAATGGAAAAGAATGTGGCGTTGCATGTGTTAACATACCATCATGTTTCTCCTTTAACCTGGCTGCATTTTATGACATCAACGAAAGAATCTTATGTGAACTACTCCCATCGGACAAGGACAACAACTCGGACAAGTTCATCAGCAGCCAATCTTTCCATCACTTCAGTATTGGGGTAAGTATTTCGCTATGACAAACTATTCAAATGCATTCTGATAACAGATTTTTTTTCCTTTGTAAACTAATATCTTAGAATAATAAGAATCACCGGATAAATGACTTGAGATAAATGACTTGAGAGACCTAATTTTGTTCAACAGACATTTACAAGAAAACACAAGCGCGAATACGACACTGATTAGGTTTGACCTATTAGCTCGTAAAACAAAGCTAACAGCCAGGTTAACTCAGTGTATGACGTTTTATGAAACAAAACACATCCACACAAAACGATCTCTTTACTTAATTTTTTTTTTCGAGCGAAAACTGCGCCCTCATTTTTTTCTACAGAAATATTAGGGCAGAAAAAATATATAAAGGATATGACAAGGGGGCCCAAAGGAAATAAATTTTAATTCCGAGTAGTAAAATCAATATTTTACGAACGAGCGCAGCCTGTTAAAAGGGATTAAAAATAAATATAACAGAATACTTGACTTGAGAGGTATAATATCGTTCAGCCTACAATTAGGGATCAAAACAACGACAAACTAAAGACTCCAATCGAACTTAGTAGGTTAGACCTTGAAGCTAGTTAAACAAAGCTACAGCTAACAGGCAGCCGTTAAATTCCTGTCTCATTTATTTTTCATGAAGCATAAAATATCCACACAGGAAGATCTTGTCATTTCAAGTTTTCCGCAAAAAAAACTACGCACTCATTTTCTTTACCAAAATTGCCTGATATATGAGTGCCGCCAAGATATGAAATTCAATTTTTTTTTTTTTTTTTTTTAGCAGCAAAAGCAATATCTTACGAACAAGCGCAGCGGTAAAAATTAAATATAACGGAATACTTGGTTATTTTTCATTTCCTTGAACTTTTCTATGAACTTGTGAGGAAGAAAAGTAGAAACCCTGAAATGAAACAGAAATTTCCATCGGTAAAGTTTCCAACGGGAAAACAGGATCCTTCTCTTAAGAAGACCATTTTTATTCCACCGACAATTACGAGTAAATTAAAACAAGTTAAAACTCGAGGCTCCAATCAAACAGAGTAATAAGTTAGATCTTGAAGCTCGCACAACAAAGCGTAACAAGCAGTTGAATCCCTCTCTGATTCATTTTACATGAAGCGAAAAAAGAATGTCGGAACATTTCGTCAACTCAACCTTTTCCGGCCAAAAAAAAAGAAAACGAGTTACAGTAGGGCCGATTAAGAAAACAAATTTACGGATGTTAATTCGGGTGATTTAAGGAAAAACAGTTCCCAATGTCTATCTTGGAGTCATGAGATGCATAAGATGATCTTCATATTTTTAGTTATTTTTATGTAAGGTCATTTGCCCACAAGCTTATATTAAACCGATGTTTGTGTAATCTATAGAAAACGAAACCCAAAGCTACAACACTTTTTGTACTCCAAAAAGATGTTAAGGCAAAACGTGTTTAATCCGGCTTTGGCCACTGTCACTAATAATTCGTTTTCTTTTGAACTTTTATTGGTCAGTCTCACTGCTTTCCTTAGTCGAATTCGTGAAAACACTTAATGATCCTACTTGGCACTGGCAGAAAAAAAGGGAACGTTCCTGTACTTGTACTCGGGTGAACTCTCGATATCGTCGTAATTTAATCCACCCTCAGTTTTGGAGAACACGGAATCATCACTCGACCAGAAGGTTCCTGTCCTCTAGATCCTGATAAAACGGCCGAAATGGGTTGTCGTCGGTTTTCTCGGAAAAAGCCGAATAGTTACTAAACGAATTTATACACATATATTTTTGTCCAGTTATTAGCACAATTTCATTGGGTGGAATAGTATTGTCCTCAAGATTCTGTAAGAAATGTTTTTAAGTGTACAATTAGTTAAACAATTTCTTGTCTAAATGAAGTTGGGATATGTTTTTGCCGAAATGTTTTCCACCATCGATCAAACTGAATTCACTCCCAGCGGGAAAGCTTTCAGTCAATTTCTTTTTTTTTTTTTCCTGCCTTTGGAACTACTCTGTCGTTAGCAAAATAAAACGCAGAGTCGTCATTAACCATGATGGTGTTATTGGGCCTGCCTTAGCTTTGAGCTTAGCTTGCCTTCAGTTACTAAATTTCAGTTTATTTCTTAGCTTTAGCTTAGCTTTCCTTAGCTTACCTTCAGTTACTAAATATCATTTTATTTCTTAGTCTCCATGTATGAGTGGACCATGCCAGAACGGTGGATCTTGCGTGGCAATGTATGAGAAAAACAGCTATGTGTGTCTTTGTGTGAAAGGATACACAGGAAGTACGTGTCAAACAGGTAAGACGACAATAACACTTGAACTTATGAATGATCTTGCCAATACAATTTTAAATTCCAAAATGTTGCTTGACTACACCAGAACTTAGTTTCTTACTTTCTTTTAATCCTTTAGAGTGTACATTTTGAGCCTCTCAAGCTATCTGGGTTTAAATAACTATACCCTAGGCTCAAAAGGGGAAAAAAGTTCCATACATGGTAACATCAACGGCAATAGCGATTATATAGGCCTCGAGGTAAAAAGATTGCTATTTACTTGAAGACGGCGGGTGGCAATAAGTTTCCCAGTGAGCAAGCAATCGTCTGTGGAACAAACCTTTCAAGGAGCAGATGCGTTGCTTGTCCCTGACTGAATTATGATAATGGCGGACATCTGAAATCTTTTCTCAATAGCAAACATAAACTTGAAAAGTTTTCAAGTACTTTCAAGTAAAGTGGTAGTGATATGTTTTTGCCTTCATTGTGTTCAGTAAGAGTGGCTGTCCTGTGTCCAAATTCTTGTGGTTATTTCAGGCGGATAGTCGACAGTAGAGCTCAGTCACCTTGAAATTGAGCGCAACCTGAAAATAGAGAGATAATAATAAACTGTAAAGGAACAAGGATGGTTAAGGATGCAAAAAATTAACACGGAGTACAAACGACGATCTGGAATAAATTAGGCTGAACCTTTCAAGATGCTCAAACTGTGACGTAGTTC